>NC_137190.1:17302650-17380150 GCF_960531495.2 Zeus faber | reverse complement strand
TCAATGCGATTTACTCAATGATACACATGTTAATGAATAGAAATACAGAATTACAGAAGACATTGTATTAATGGGACGGTCCACCATGTTGTGTTTATTACCTTAACACGTTGTAAATAGAAGGTGGCCGTCTAAGTTGGCTTGTGTGTGTGTGTGTGCCATTCATGGAAGTGAAACAAATGAAAATAAATTCATATGTTTGTATAAAAAGGAGAAAAATAACACAACTTCTCGTGTGCATGTTTAACAGCAAAAATGAACCAAAACAAGCACTACTGATTTTTTTAATATATTAGAACAATAAAATGTTGAGAAATAAAAAAAATAATAATTTTATTGAATAAAAAATAATACATTTTAAAATGTAATTAATTTAATTTAATTTAATTTAATTTAATTTAATTTAATCTAATCTAATTTAATTTAATTTAATTTAATTTAATTTAATTTAATTTAATTCAATGTGCTTATTTGTGTTACTTTAGTGTTCAAGGCTCGTATACTAATCTACTGTATATGTGCATATAGACACAGCCGCATCCAGACTGTGCACACACACATTTTTAATGTGCAGCAATAACTCTGCGAGACGGCCTCTTATCATCCTCCTCTTCCTCTACCTGGGTCTCTCGCTTCCTCCTCTCCCCCTCCCCCTCCTTCACGTCGTTTTATGGAGCCCTCCCCTCAAATTGTGTGCTACCTAGTGAAACAGCAAAGATGAGCGAGAGGGAGGGAGGACACTGCAGCTCTCTTTCAAGCTGTTTACTTTGTGCTCCTCTCTCTCTCTCTCTCTCTCTGTCTCTGTCTCTCTCTCTCTCTCTCTCTCTCTCTCTCTCTCTCTCTCTCTCTCTCTCTATCCCCCTCTCTCCCTGTCTCTCTCTTCGGGGACCCCGTCATGCAGTTTGTATCAGTGAATTCCATTTAGCACTATGAGTACATACACACATTTTGAAAAGATGTGATTCTCCACCACCTCACCCTTGTCATTCCTTTTTTTTTGTGTGTGTGACTTTTAGCAAAAATGGCCACCGCACGGCCTCAAGGAATTGAACTCTATCCCTGTAAACACGCCGCGTCGACTCAGGGGAGAGAAGGAGGACGAAGAACGACTGGAGAGCCGGCGCCTGGCAGGATGAAGTGTGTTCGTTTCCTTATTTATTGACTCCCTCGCTTTTCTCTGAGTGTTTGAAATTAATAACAGCCAGCAGAAATCAGACAGAGGGATGAAAATCAGCACTTTCCCCGCAGTGAAGCCATTCATCAAGCTAACGAGGGGGACGGGGACGGGGGGAGGAGAAAGTGACGTAGGGAGCTGGGAGAGAGAGAGAGAGAGAAAGAGAGAGAGAGAGAGAGAGAGAGAGAGAGAGAGAGAGGGAGAGGGGGGAGAGAGAGGGGCAGGTGCAGCATGAGGGGGGAGGGAGGTGAAGGAAGCTAAGTTTGCATGGAAGGAGGAGGAGGAGGAGGGTCATTTGGAGGATTGCAGAGAGGAAAAGGAGGGAGGAGGCCTGGGAAAGAGCGAAAACACAGATGGAGATAACAGTGGACCGATGGAAATCTGAGTTTGACATTGATGTATACGTCAATGGAGCGGGAGGTGAGTCGTGGGAACGTGGACTCGTCTTCCGCCGCCAGCGAACGTCAGATCGGGACAAGGAGGTTCGGGCCCGGCCGTTGAAAGCCGAAAAACAAAAGCCAAAAACATGCAGTTTATGAGCTCTGACCGCCGGCTAGATTTGTGGATTTATCAGTGTTAGAGGCTCTTAAAGGCTATATTCACTCATGATTTGGGCTCTCTTCTTGTTTCTACGGAGGGAAATGGCACTTACAGGGCAAGCAGTCCAGTGCTTACATTGGGCTTTGAGTGTAAATAGTCCTCCATATTGTCCAAGGGAAGAAAGTAGAGCACATCAGTCATCCTCCCTTCTGTTTCATTTTGCTCAATGGTGATGGTGGATCTTCCAAACCCTGCGAACCCTCCGCTTCCACCATGTAAACCTATCCCATAATCTTCCACCTCCCTCCCCTTACAGTTCACAGTGGACCCCAAAAGTATACACACACACCCTGAGCGAGGGCTGACTAAGCACTCACTGCAGTTTCTCCTTCCTCGAGAGTTGGAGAGGAACACCATGCTGAGACTTCCACCACCACAGGAAAATAATTAGCAGCGGAGCTAGATTGAGCTGTGCCCAAATACCCTGGCCTACATCTAGGACCACTTCCTACACAAATACGCAGCCTCGAATCCTTCCCTTCTTACTGTTCTATGATATTTGCTTTTACTCCTTGAGCATCCTTTGCAGGATTCATTGCAGGATGCATCACGACAGGACACCTGTGGGTGGATCTCACAATGTACAGTGTATGGGTTCGGGGTTAAGGTAAGGGGTAGGGTAAGGGCTAGGGTTTTGGTAAGGACTAACCCAGACCTGAATCTACGCCTGGCTACTTAAAGTACCTGTGAAGTGAATATATATGTGTTCTGAGGTTGTCACACCACAGAACAATGTATGATTAACCACCTAGCCAAATTTGAATGATTCAAAAAATCACCAAGTATATAAAATTAGGTTTCAAAATCGGGCTAAAAAGGCAGTACTCTCTGCTCTGAGACGCTGGGGGAGTGTCTGCTGAATATGCTAAAACTACGCCCAATTGCTGTAAATGTGTATTACGTTTACATTGGAGTAAATTCCATGTTTAAATGTTGTGCTGAACCCAGTCCGGTGTGTCTAGTTGCTCACCTCACCTGTCTGGCTGCGGGACTCCCCACTCTCCGGTGACCCCTTCTGGCTCCTCCACAGGCCAGGTCGGGGCTCCGCGGCCTGCTGGCATGCAGCTAATGCTAATGTAACCAAACTGGTCATAGGCACATAGGCGACAATTTATGTTTCTGCCAGTGGGATTGTGAGACTGTGCATCTCGCTGTGCGACATCGTGGCCTCAACAACCGGAGGCACCCACGTAATCAGCGTCAAGACTTGGCATGAGCTCCCCTGAAGACGCCTTTTACTTCAGGTGTTTCATTCCAAAAACAGGGTTTTATCCCAATCGCTCTTAGTTAGCTTCACCACTGATGCCCCTATCACTCCAATCACGCATCACTGATTTTGGCCCACCCAAAAAATCCGGACCACAAAAATGATGAGAAACAGTTTAACTGTCATACTCCACAATTTTTTGAAACAAATCACTGGATTCACTTTGCAGGGACTTTAAAGGAGATCTGCTTAGATCCCTGACTCGAACCATCCTTTATTGCAGGCTCTAGGTAACGCAGGTCTGCCCAGAACCCGACCCGCCCCGACCCAACGAGGCGCATGCCGTTCCCAGCTCGCTTGCTGCACATGGATACCTATATTTTTAACTGTAAAGTCAGCCCACAGTGCATTCGGCCCCCCGGGCTAAATAAAGGTCGTTGCCCCCTGAACGGGCTCCAGTTTCTCGCTCCTTTTCCAAGAGGCAGGTGTGGCAGGGTGGATGGGGGGAGAGGAGAAAACATCCAGTCTTGAATAAATCATCCCTTGACTTTTGACCCAGATTAACGGAGAGGCAATGTAGCCTCCCTCTTGACGCCCTCTTGTCATCTTTATCTGGTTCATTTTCCCCCTTTTAGAACACAATCTGGATGAGTTCTTATGCCCCTGTATCTATAGCGCTCAGAGACGGACCCGGCCACTGCCAATGCCTTTAGGAAGCAACGATGGTGTACCCAAACAGACCGACATAGAAACAGAAGGAGCTTCGTCCGTTGCTCACAAAACAATATTTACAGAATATTTACAAAGTAAAAACCACCAGAAAAATCGAAATGTTGTACAAACATTTAGTGGCGATGATGAAAAAATGAACCTCTGTGTCCGTGAATGTTTGAATCTGACCGTATCTGATCAGTGCGCTACTGACCAAAGTTGTATCGTATCATATGAGCCGCATCATCCAAGGCTCTGAGCCGCACACAACACACACTGCCTGCTCCTCCATTCTATATTTGCCCCGTATTAACAACAAAAAAAAATTCAGCACTGCCTCTTTCACACGCTTTGGAGACCTGGCATTTTGTCTTTGTCAAGCATCCTTTTACTCCCCGTTGAGTTCTGAACTCTCCCCACCCCTCTCACCAAGCTTGAAGAACCAGTGGGGTTTTGCCGGCCTTTTTACCCTCTCACAACAGCGTTTAACTCTCTTTACCTTTTCCTCGCCTCAACACCTCGGCATGTAAATACATGTCATGCCCAGACTAATCTCTCTCTCTCTCTCTCTCTCTCTCTCTCTCTCTCTCTCTCTCTCCTCTCTCTCTCTCTCTCTCTCTCTCAGCAGCAGCAGGGGAGCAGCTAAGGTGACACGGCGTCCTGGTGCTTCCTAGAGCCGGCTCAGGCCAGAGTACGGACAGTGTTTCTCCAGGCAAGGACACCGAGACCTGGCTCTCCGTCTCCCTCACTCAGCCTGTCCTCCTGGAGCTACGTGGCCAGACTGCTCATCATTAGGCCGCCACCCACCTGTCCATACCCCCCTTCCCCCGCCTGATATGCATGGATTTGCATAGAACAAAGACACGGCTCCAACCGGCGGCATGGTGTATTGTCGTTGCGAGTTAGTGCGCTAGGTCCTCGGAGCTCAGCTCAGCTGGCAGGTGGTCAGAGCTTCGATGCAGATTTACGAGGCTCACTAAGATGGACACCCTCATGGTTTTCCACTTTCATTCATTTAGCGTCCATTGCTTTGGCATTGTTTATACGCGACAACTCAGAGCGGCGGGCAGAGGGCACCTAATTCACACCGGTGGCGGCGGACGGGAAATAAGAGCTCTTAAAACACTTCATCTAAAGATGATTTGTCCTTGTCTATCCTGACGGCTTCCGTCCCGTTTCCCTCTCCTGAAGTTAAGTGGAGCCGGAGCTGGAGCTGGAGCCAGGCCAGCGACTGATCCCAAGCCACACTTAGAAACAATCAAGGAAATAACCAGCACACACACATGCACACACACACATGCACACACACACACGCACACACACACACACACACACACACACACACACCTCTTGTCTCTTATCCTCAAAGAAAAAAACAGCCTCTAATCTAACGTTCTCTCATCCGTCGGTGTCGTGACCGAGTCCGTCGTCCTCCAGCTGAAGAGTCTACAGTCAATGGGGTTTACCAGAGAACAGCCAGTGGAGCCATTACAGAAACAATTGCTTTAGCGATGCACGTTTGCCCAGGTTCCCCTCTGTCTCTGAGCATTGATTTCAGAGTGTGATCGCAGGTCAGTCCTTCACCGGGGCCATCCCCCTTAGCTCAGGTACAGCCCACATCAAGGGCTTTACATCTAGAGAAGTGCTTTGTTGTGTCATTGCACGGAGGGACAAGGTCAGTTTCTACGTTGATAAATCATATTGGTGCAGATAGACAGACAAAGAGATATACAGTAGGTTCAAAGAAAGAACACCACGTTCAGGCTTGAGCAGAAAACTAACCAGACCCAGTAACCAAATCAATCAAATCCAGCAGATGGTAGATAGCGCCATGCGTTATGAGGACATGACAATTGTATCACATTGCTTATTAATTAATAAAATTAACATTCTACAATATAATAACAATAATAATAATAATAATAATAATAATAATAATAATAATAATAATAATAAAGACAAAATATATTGTGTAAATTACCTCCAAAATCCATCAGCATGGACGAGTGGGGATTTGACATCACAGATGGAGAAATTTTCTGGAGGACCTAGAAACACAGATAACATTTTATTTTACAAAATGATCCTTTTTGTCTTTTGAAAAATCTTTGACAAACACCCCCCTCACCAGATCCATTTCAAGTTAGATTATTTCTCACTCGGTCTGTCTTGCTTGGTGACGGGCCGTTCCATTTGATGTGAGGGAGGAACGCGGAGTGTTTGATGCAGAAGGAAATATAATTTGCATGTAAATAGACAGGATGTGAAGCGACGCAGCGTCCTAATCACACCAGAGCGGGACGCCGTAACGACAGAACATGTAGAAACAGCACAACACAAGTCCTTTTTATCTGCTAATGGGTGCATTTAAAATTATATGATGTTTAAAAATAATGAGAGAGTCAGAGAGAGAGAGAGAGACAGAGAGAGAGACAGAGAGAGAGACAGAGAGAGAGAGAGAGAGAGAGAGATGCCAAAGTGCGTCTTGATAAACAGAGCACATCATAACAAAAGAGACGGTGGAGTCCTTCATTACAGTTGTTTCACTGGAGCATATTACACACACACACACACACACACACACACGCACACACACACACACACACGCACACACACACACACACACACACACACACACACACACACACACACACACACACACACACACACACACACACACACACCAGACACAGATCTCCATTTCGTCCCTGCAGTATGTACACAATCACACACAAACACACACACACACACACACACGCGCGCACACAAACACACGCACACACACACAAATAAAGGAACGTGGTCAAACTATATCAACCTTGAAAAATTAACGCATAAATAAAAAAATGGAATAAAAAAAAGCGTCAAATAATAAATTCCAATACAATATACAAGCAAACAAAACAAAGGGTCCGAGCTCTAAGGCCAAGCGGACTCATACACACACACACACACACACACACGGTCATTTTAAACCGCGTATAATGAAAATACTTTTCACTGCGGAGGAAAATCCTAAATTATTGGCCTCTCAAATAAATGCCACATAACTCAGCTTTACAGCGACGTACAGAAACTGCAGGAGGGCAGCGGTGGAGAAGTGTGGAGCGACCAGCCCAAAACCAACCTCTAGCCTGGACTGATAAGTGATGATGAAACGGAGATTTATTTGAGGGCAGGAAAAGGTTTTTTGTTTTTGTTAAGACTTTTTTGAGGAGGGAGGTGTGGAGCACGTTGAAAAGCAGCGAGCAGCTCTACGTTGTACAAGGCCGCTGGGAGCAGCGTGGGCGTTGGGTTTTAGTCCTGTTCTGGTCCCTTTTGGGCCCATGTGCAGACGTATAAAATCAGCCGAGCAGCTCATGACATTCATGAACACAACCTGCAGCCAGGTCTCCAAAGAACCACTCTGAACAGAAAATGTCGTAATTCAGCCCAGATGTTCTTTTCAAACGTGATGATTCTCAGATACAGCGTAAAGTCACGGATTCGGGTTTGCTTTCAACGTGTGGCAAAGTTTGATGTATATGAAGATCCCCAACCACTGCTCCTCTGCCGCTCCTCAACCGTTCCCGTACGGCTCCTCTGCTGCTCCTCCCCTGCTGCTCTTCTGTTTCTACCGTTCCTCTACCGTTCCTCGGCTGTTCCCCCCCTCTTCCTGTCCTGCTCCTCTACTCTTCCTCTGCTCGTCCTTTTGCTGTGCCTCTGCCGTTCTCTCGTGCGCGTCTGCCGTTCCTCCCCTGCTGCCCTCCTGTTTCTTCGGTTCCTCTGCTGTTCCAATCCTATTCTTCGACGGTTCCTCTCCCGTCGCTCTCCTTTTCGTCTCCTGTTCTTGTACCCTTCATTAAGACCGATTTAACGCACTTTGAAATGCCCCTAAGTGACAGATGTTTTATTAACTCTGAAAAATATGCACAAATAAATAAATAAATACATAAATAAATAAATAAATAAATACATTAATAAATTAATAAACAAATTAATTAATTAACACATAAATACAATAAAAAGGGAAGATATTTCAAACCGCGTCTTAAAAATATCTGTATATAACCAAAGGCTTAAACTGAGATATGTTGAAGATAAAACGCAGGTGATCTCACTGGGTTATGACTTTGCAGATGTTTGATGGGTGAAGGGAAACTTCACATCACACAGCTGAGGTTTCGATGAAGACGATTAATTACTCATGCTCAGAGTAATGTTCTCGTCACACGCTGAACGTGAGCCTAAAATAAAAACAAGACAACTGCCCGTGGAGTAAATTGTGGTTGCAATAAACGTAAACACCACTATGCCAGTGCCTGTCATTGCCTCGTGCGCCCCGGACGACGTGCACTCACTGTGCAATCTGCCTTTCAGCTTCTGTGCGCGCTTGTTTCATTTTGATGTGACAATACTTTGGTTGAACGAGTCATAAAGAAATAAAAAATAAATTAAAAAAAAACCCTTTGAGACAGCGTGAGATAGAGGTGAGCAAACTTTTTCCTCGTCTTTATCTCACGCCATCTCAAAGGTTCGCAGAAGCGTATCCGCCGTGTGTATAAAACGGAGAAGGAAAAAAACAAAAAAAAAAACTGTTTCAGAATCTATAACCTTCCGTATATTTTCGGCCTTTCGGATTCTATTTACCCTTTCTTCCACCCCAGAGAGAGACCCCGCCAGCCCACAGCTTCCTGCTCCGCAGTTTACGTGCTGGTGAAACGAACGAGCGGCAAACGAAAATAAATTCAAAAAAACGCGAAGCAAAAGAAATGAAGCCGGTCGCCGCTTTTTTCCGACACGTTATCGCGCTCGTTTGGGTTCAGCCCGCAAACACACACGGCTTCTGGTGGCTTTCTGAAACGAGGACAATCATCCGACCACCTTACTGAGGCTTTAAAAACCTCCAATAACCTAATTGAAGCCACTTTGAAATGAATTTGCTGCCTCGAAAAACATACATTTAACACAACAGCACATCATTTTCATTTAACACTGAACCAAACAGACAGATCTTGACTGGAAACACACACAGCTATTGTCTACTTCATGTTTTGGATTATATCGGGGCTGTTTGCTTAACTGGCGGCCCCGGGGGCCAAATGTGGGCCTGCACGTAAATGTAGGTTGTCCCTTTGGACGAACTAAGTTAGCAATAAATGGTCATCAAAAATAAACAATAGATTTGCGGATCAGTCGAATCGCTGTTCCAGTTTTCTTGGACTTAATAAACTCTGTTTTGTCGGCACATGTCATCTGACGTTTCTATGGTTGTTTTTAGCATGTACATGTTGGGTTGGTGGCGCTTCTGTTTAACAAACAACTGTGCTCTTGTCATCCTGCAGGTCGTCCACAGGACAGAGTTGTTGCAGCAGTTCTTGATGATTTAAGAATGAATAAAGAGTTGCATTGCAGGTTGAGGAGCTGAGCTCCACTTGCAGCCTAACTCTGTCCTAGATGCAATAGCATATAAATACTCTGTGTTGTATGCACAGCATGCTGACAGCACAGGTCCAAAAATAATAATAATAATAATAATAATAATAATAATAATAATAATAATAATAAAAAATGTAATCATTTAAATAAACAATATATAAAAAAAAAATGAACATGTCTAAATGTCCTCCAAATGAAAGAGGTAGTTTTCCCTGTAGCTCCGCCCTCTGATGACTCACTCAATTTCCGTCAAACTACTGTAGATTTTTTTTAAATAGTTGTATTAATAGTCATAGGCGTATTATAGACTATCTGGCAAATATATTAAATATATATTGATAAGTTGGCAAAGTTAAATATTTTGATCGACGTGATAAATGGATGAAAGTAATTAAACAAAAAACAATAACAAACGAGGTGATGCAGTAGCAGTATTAAACAATATGAGAGGAATAATATCCAAAAGTAGTGAGGTTTGTTATTTACATAGTTACATTTTGGGGTGTTTTTTTTCATTGTTCTACCAGTGTATCCACATTGTTTCAAAAACAAGCGATCCTGTTCAGAATGGAGCTCAATGGCCCCGACTCATACAAACGATATTTCTTTGTAAAAAACAATTTATATGACTGTGAAGATGCAGAGGAAATGGACGGCTCTCGTGCGCTCTCGTGCATTCTCATGTGCACGACGGGCCGTGCACGTGCACGTCGTGCAGCGGTTTTGTGAGGAAATGAGCCGTGAGCTCCCCGAGGCTAAGGGGTTACTCTCATGTGCTCTCTCACTTCTGACCTCTAGCCTAGACCTCCAAAACAGGAAAAACACACACACACACACACACATGCGCACACACACGCGCACACACACGCGCACACACACGCGCACACACACACACTGAGTGAACAGATGCAGAGATGTACTTCAAACAGCAGCATATCCACTTCCTTCGAGCCGTGTGAGTCCGTTTTTAGTCGCTGTGTATTGTGCGACCTGTCAGCAGCTCCATCCTGCTTTATTTATTATCCAGATATACAGTATTTATTACCCTCTCTTTATGATATTGATAACCTCTGAGCTCAGTGGATGCAACGCCGAGCTTCTGTCTCTCTTCACCCTCATAGTGTTTGATTCATTCCAAAGGTGACTGGACTGGTCAGAAAGTGAGGAAAATATATAAATATAATGATAACATGTAAAGGAAACTATGAGTATGGATGTTGAGGAGGTGGAGTGTGTGTGTGTGTGTGTGTGTGTGTGTGTGTGTGTGTGTGTGTGTGTGTGTGTGTGTGTGTGTGTGTGTGTGTGTGTGTGTGTGTGTGTGTGTGTGTGTGTGTGTTTGTGTATGTTCCCTTATCTATGAAAATGGGCTCAACATCAAGCTATTTTGTCTCCAAAGACAAGGAGATTTAGAAAAAGAAAAAGAAAAAGATGAGGAAAAAAGACACACACACACACACACACACACACGCACACCCGCACACACTATTCATCATCTGCACATTGCTGGGGTACCCCGATTCATCACTCACAAAAAATGATGAAATTTGTCCCCAGCTGCCAGTACTGTCTCTAGAGGCCCCTCTCTGGAACACACTTCTGGAAAAATAATTATAACAAAATCACACCTCAGCCCACACAGCCACAACTATCTCACCAAACAGGAAGTTGGAATGAAGCATTTTCATTTAAGCGTACAGTAACTTCTCTCTATGTGGTATGATGCCCTTTACTTCCTGTATATCTGTCAGTGAAGCCCGAACTCTAAAATTAAATTTAAAAAAGAAAATACATGAAACTTCATTGACTCAAAACAGTAAATAACTCTGTCCTAAAAAGGGGCATTTGTTTGGGATTTCATTTTTTTTTCCTCTTTTTGTTTCATAAAACACTTGTCTTATCGAACACTGTAACATGAGCCCACCGGACGTTGCGTTGTCCCAGAACTACACAACTTCATGTATTTACTGTGTGTGTGTGTGTGTGTGTGTGTGTGTGTGTGTGTGTGTGTGTGTGTGTGTGTGTGTGTGTAGCAGATGACACAGACAGGTTCACAGTGATGGAGAAATGATGAAAAAAAAGTAAGACAAACTCAACACTGACTTATTACCCACACACATACACACACAAACACACACACACACACACACACACGCCTGACATGGATGATGTCCCCAAAATGCATCCGCTCTGTAAGAGCAAACAAAGAGGATATCGTTGTGTAACGCTGCATGAAAGGCTGAACTCATACACAAAAATATGCCGATAAAGTGTCTCGTAAAAATAAAAATAAAAATCTGAATAAAGATGTTCACACACACACACACACACACACACACGCACACGCAGACACACACAGACACACACACCATACAATAATTGTACATGAATTTTACCATTTTACAACACACACACACATTCCATAAATCCATCCATCCATGCACACACACAAACACACACAATACAATCCATAAATTCATCCATCCACACACACACACACACACACACACACACACACACACACACACGCGCGCGCAGGGGAGCGCGGGGTGTCCAGGCACGTTGTGGGAACAGATGTCAGTTTATCCTCTGCATGCATAATGAGCAGTGCAGCCATACTGCATGCAACACAGAACGCACGTGGGGAAGAAGCAGCTTCAGCTTGGACGGGACCTCTGTGAAGTTGAGATGTGAGTCATGGAGGTTTGACTGAAATAAAACGCGTGGGGGAAAATCAATCTAAATTCTCAACGACACACACGCCTTTCTCTGTATACATGTAGACACTCTGTGACTGTGAGGGGAAAGGAAACTGATTCTGCAATTTACATTGTTAAATCATTATAATTTAAGATGTGTGTTTTTTAAGTTGTTGGATGTCGTTGTGTGCATCTTTTTGTCACTATCAATATAGGATTAAGGATAGCATTTGGAAGGAAGCATTGTTTTGTTTTTGGTAAAAAAAAAAAAAAAAAAAAAAAAAAAAAGCTGTCACATAAACACGCAAATAAGTCGGTGCGTATAAACAAACTCAGATATCAAACTAATCATATGAAGAGACCACAGTGTTTCAGTAAACACCCCCATGCTCCGACACACTGCCAAACAAAACTGATGAAATTAAGAAAACTTAGAAACGTGTTGAAGACATTTACTTGCATTTATTGCATATCATTTAATTGTATGAAATGAAAAAAAAACAAAAAACGAACACATATGAATATTACATATGGTTAGTGGAGTGAAATAATTTTGCACAGCAAAATGTATATATATTTATATTTATATATTTTTTTATATCAGAGGAAAGATTAACATTTTAAAGATTTTATTCGTGAATTGTACTCCCTCATTTTGTACAAGCAGGGTGCGGGTCCCTGACCGTAATGTCCAGACATTATTATTAATAATAATAATGCTAATAATAATAATAATAATAAAAATAATAATAATAATAATGTTATTGCTTTGTAAATATTGAGCTCGCATAACAACAAAACAATTAGTTTTCCTGACTCCACACACACACACACACACACACACACACGCACACACACACACACACACACGCACACACACACACACACACACACACAAACACACGCACACACACACACACACACACCAAAACGATACGACGAAATGCCAAACGCTGGACTATTCAATTAAATTCATCATTCATCGTTGCAGGCAGACATTTTAGTGCATTTAAACCCAAATAGTTAAAAAAAAACAAAAAACATTTTTGCTTGTACTTTGAATCCATTTATGGGAATTTATTCTCCTTTAAAACACTTAGCTTTATGTAAAAAAAGAAAAAAAAAGTTTGGCAAATACCAATAAAAAGCAGTTCGTCATTGAAATCGATGCCAATTTCAATGCCCCCCCCCCCCCCCCCGCCCCCCAAACAAATACCAGAACAAAGGTTTGTGCTGTAGGAAGCCCCTTATTTATCATCACACGCTCATTCATCACCCTTAAACAACTTAAATGTTACCATTTATTAACATATGTATATATATATATATTTATATATATATATATATATATATATATATATATATATATATATATATATATATATATATATATATATATATATATATAAAGTTGCACTTAAATTACCCTTACAGATTCATTCCAAAGTTGTCATATGCACAAGTCTGGAGTATCATTTAAATTAACAGTGCGCTTTGAGCAACAGATAGTTTCGTTTTTTTTTTAAATGTGATTCCTTGTGCTGAGTCCTTTTTCTCCTTCAACCTCCGATCACTCACTGTGCGATGGAGGCAGCTGATGGTGCACCCCAACGCAGCTCGAACGCACTGTATGCAGGGTGGGGGGGGGGGGGTGGAGGTGGAGGTGTGGGTGGGGTGAGGCGGGTCCGGCCATAAATGAAGAATGAATGCCATGCTGGAGGAGTCATCCGACAAAAGGTACGCATCTTCCATCAAGCACCAACAGAAAAAAAAAGAGGAAAACCTACATGTCCAGCATGCAGGGCAGTTCAACAACACGAGTCCCTTAAAAAATAAAAATAAAACAAAGGTTCATTATTTTAGTCTTTTTGTTGTTGTTGTTGTTGCTGTTGTTGTTGTTGTTGTCGTTGCTCAACACAACAGCAAGCAGAAGCATGAGATGAGGTGGTGAAATGGTTATAGGCTCGACAGTCCTCCCAGGTTTGGCAGACAACAAAAAAAGGAAAAAAAAGAGGAAAAGAGGAATAACACATTGTAGATGGATGCAGCTTCTTTCAAAGGAGAAATATTGAAAAAGTTACAGCTGATCGACTTCAGATGTGTACCGGTGCTTGGATTCCACATCTAAAGTTGGATCAACTCCGAGATAAATCATAGTTTACTTTAAAAATAAAAATAAAAAAAAAACACTGCACTTCAAATGAACTACGCTGGAAAGTAAAATAAAAAAAAAAGGTCTTAACTTACAGGTTATGATGCATCATATAGGTAAAGCATAAAAAGCGGATGAAGGTTTCGACACCGAAATGAAACAAAATGACAAAAAGCAACAAAACACAGATGACAAACTATACAAAAATAAAACATAAAAAAAGAGCCAACCTTTTTTTTTCTTTCCTTTTTCCACAAGTATAAAATAAAAATAAAAATAAAAATCCCAAATTGTCAAAATTACTTCTCGCGTGGTTCTAGGACGCAGACGCACGGACAAAAAAAGTTTCCTTAATGAAAACTTTTTTTTTTTGGGGTGGGGGGGGGAGGCAAAACACGGGGTTGAGTAACTGTCGAGATGCGGATATTCTCTGCGTTTCTCAGGATAATGCGGAGAACTCACATGAAAAACTCCGGGGACGAGGGGTTGTTGTCGCTGCTGGATCCGTTTTCTCGGAAGCCGCTGCTCACCAGCTTCTCGTACTTCTCCTTGTAGGCGTCCCTCTCCCGGACCAGCCTGGAGATCTCCTGCTTGAGGTGGTCCACCTGCTGGATCAGCTGGCTCTTCTCGCCCTCCAGGACGTGCCGCTGCTGGACCCGCTTGTAGCGGCAGGACTGCGCGTAGCCCCGATTCTTCAGGGTCCTCCTCTTCTGCTTCAGCCGGATCACCTCCTCCTTGCTGACCCCGCGGAGCTGCCGGTTCAGCTCCCGCACCGACATGGTCACCAGCTGATCGTCCGAAAACCGGTCGTCCAGGTGCATGTGCGGGTGGTTGGCGCCGGAGCCGTTGCTGGACTGGACCCCGGGCGTCTGGTGGCTGTGGTGGTGGCTGTGGTGGTGGTGGTGGTGGTGCGGACCCCCGTTCTGGGCTGCGGCGGCGGCGATGACCGCGGACACCACCGCGGCGGCGGAGCCCATCTCCTCCCCGGCCATGGCGCCTCCCGCCCCGGCTCCGCCGGCGAACGGCTGTCCCCTGGCATAGCCGTCGAAGGTCTGGAGCTGGTGGGTGCTGTTGATCAGCGCCTCGACCGCGTCCTCCGGGCTGAAGCCCAGCGCCTCTGGATTGAGCTGCTGCTGCTGCTGGTAGCCGGACATCCAGTAGAAATCCTCCAGGTGCGCCTTCTGCTCGCTGCCCGAGCCCGGACTGGGCGCCGAGAAGCTCGGGGAAGGGGGAACCGAGCTGCACGGCGTGCTCATCGGGGTGGAAGACAGGGATCCCCCGGCGATCAGGCGGCTGCACTGGCTGATGCTGCGGTCGGGCTCCGGCGGCTCCTTCTTCACTTCAAACTTCATCAGATCGAAGTCATTAACATATTCCATGGCCAGGGGACCGGTGGGCAGGTCGGAGCCGCTCAGTGCCAGCTCTGATGCCATCCTCTTGCTGCTCCTCCAGGCGGGGTGCGCCGGGGCTGTCACACCGGGCAGGACGTGGGCCAGCGTGAACAACGTTTTAAAAAAAAATAAACTATTAAAAAAAAAAAAACTATGTATAAAAAAAAATAAAAAAATGATTAAAAAAAAAAAAAAAAAAAATCCACGCACACACACACACGCACGCACACACACGCGCGCACACACACACGGGCCGATTTTACGCCGTCCGTCCCGCGGCGCGTGGGTCTTCCTTCGCGGAGCCTCGCGCGGCACAAACACGCCAGAGTGCCCCCTTTTCCACGGCGCGTGCGACTCGGCGCTTTGGAAGTTCACACATTTAACACTTTCGCGGACGCGCCGCGCGGCCGGAGGAGACGCGTCGCGGAGGAGACGCGTCGCGGAGGAGGCGCGGAGGAGTGAGGCGAGAGGCCGGACGCAGCCCCGGAGCCGCGGAGTGGAGTGGGCTTTTGTGTTTCGTGATTTTATTTTCTTTTTTTTTTTTTTTTGCCCCCCCCCCCTAAACGAGGGATCTCGCAGCGGATGAGTTTTTTAAAAGCATTGCAGTTTTATAGCTGCCCGTGACGTCACGGCCCGAACGTGGCGCGGGGGGCCAATGGGAGCGCGCCGTGCCGGGGGCCTCATTAACATGTCGGTAAAAGCCAAAGAAAAGTTTTTTTGTTTTTTCTTTTAGTTTTAACTCAGACTGTCAGACCGTCAGCTGACTGTCATCCGTGACGTTTAATGAGCAGGGCTCACATCCACGCTGCTCGGCGTCACCGTCTCAATCGGTGAGGAAAAAAAACAACCCAAAACACTTCAAAAAAAAGAAAAAATAATATATAGTAGGTGATGGTATAATGGGTGATCATATATGTAAATAAATAAAAAAAAAGTCAAATATTTATATTAAGTATAAGTATATTTATGCAGCTATGTGAACTGCACATCAATATCACATTTTGAATAAAACCCTGTGACTCTATGGATGTCTGAGGCTGCTGCTCACATCAGGGTCATCAGACACAGTTTTTGTTGTTGTTGTTGTTGTTGTTGTCGTCGTCGTCGTCGTCGTCGCTGTTGATGTTTTCTGCGCACTTACTCTTAATGCTTGTTCACATTTATGCCTGATCACGCTTTCACATCGCGAACGCCGGCGCGATTATTTTCGTATGCTCGTGCAAAAATCATTCTCTCAAACGTGTTTTATTCATTTACTTATGTGTGTCATTTTATTTTTTATTTATTTTTTATTTTTATTTTTTTTCTCCAAACAAGCAGCCAAAGTGACACGAGTCCATATATCGCCGTTATTCCACAGAAGTGTCCGTGTCGTTGTAATTCATCTCCAACGCGCCGTTTAAAACAGCAAACCCCCGTTCGATTTGGCCGCAGCCTTGCGAAACTCAACAGTGCCACCTTTTGGAGGCAGCGACGAACGGGTTGATTGTGACGCTGGTGCCTAAATATTTAGACGCTTAACAAACGATTATTTCCCCATCGTCTTCTATTGAGCAGAAGAGGAGGTTTGAAAATAAACACCGGTCATTCAACGGCACGCGGTGCAAATATTGCCAAGGGTGCAAGCCAAATATGACACTGTCAGAGACATTCCCACTTTCTCCCTATCTAATGTCACCGTGTCATTAAGCAACATTTTTTTTTTTTTCTCCACTCCAAACGTTATCAGGCGAAACAACAGAATTTATGAACAGGAGGTGGTGATTCTGTCACATCAAAATCCCTCAATATGACTCGAGCGACCATATAACCAAGTGTCCCTTCCCCCAGCTGATTTATCGGTCCCGTAGCCATAAAATCTATTTTTTCTTGTTTTTATTATTATGATCGTATCCCCCTTTTTTTTTTTTTTTTTTTTTTAACGTAGTCACAGATTAAACCAGTCTTGTAAATTGTGCTTTATCTCCGTTCAGAGGTCATCGAGCTTTAATTGACTTGTGGCCAACAGGGCTGTGACGGAGGAGAAGGGATCCTGAGGTGTTGGAGTGCGAGAGGCAATAACGCACGACGTGCCGCCGCTTTATAACCTCCCATGTTGAAGCACGCTGACACAAAACTCAACAAGTTGGTGAATTAAGTGATACACCCATAAGTAACGTGTTATTTACAGAGCCGTTTACGAAGCCGATGTTTAACTCGGTTCCCCACCAAAATAGGGATATATCATTGTAATTAATTGATTCCAAATAGGAATTCATTGAAATTTTCCACTGAGGCCTCATCTCTATTCCGAGTGATGATTTCCTTCGCCGCCTCCTTTGACACGGCGCTGACAAATAGTCATTTTACACCCGTGACAAGAGCCTATAATCATAGTCTCTCTCTCTCCCTCTCTCTCTCTCCCCCTCTCTCTCTCTCTCTCTCCCTCTCCCTCTCCTTGCATGAGCTCACGGCTGGGACGGAGCAGGGTGTATTTTGGGATTCCTGAGGGCACGCTGGGTAATGATAGGCCCAAAATCAGTCACGTCGCAGCTGCCAAACATTGTCGAGGATGATCCAGACAATCAGCGTGATGTTTTTATAACCAGGGAGGGAGTTCCGCGCACCCCCCCGCCGCCAAAAGCGGCCGTCCGGCATTCTGGGTCAGATGTTGTCCGTCTTATCTTTCCCTAGGACGTATAGGAGCACCCTTTCCCCCGCTTTTTAAATTTCTTTTATTTTTACCTCTCGCAGAGGATTTATCCATATATGTATTCAGGCCTATGTAGAATACACCCGGATGGCAATAAATCACATCGATACAATGAGAAGACGGTAAGAGCTACATCTCATTTGGATATTGAGCCTGTGGAATTACTTTGGGGATTTCACGGTGAAAAGTATCAAATGGAATGAGGGCGGAAGGAGTTAAAATGTTGGCGCTCTGCCCAATATCCTGACCCACTGGAATTCACTCAGACCTTTAACGGCATCGCACCGTATTGGTATCGGCATTAATATCTTAAGAGATTGGCAGGACTTGAAAGGCCGCGAACTCCCGAGGCACCCACGCCCTGGTCCGCGCATCTTTTGTCGATAAATACAACGGAATCCGTGGGGTTTCATCGGCTCAATCAAAGCCCCCCCAAAATACCGGAATCATATTTTTTCTATTTATACCCCTCTGGTCGAGCGGTACCTGTTCGCGGAGGGGACCCAGCGGCAGGCGGCTCCCCTGGGGTTCCACCACAGCCGAGCGAGGCCAATACACAAACAAAGGGAAAGCTCATTAGTCAGGACGGAGGGGAAGTGGCAGACCTAATTTAGCTGCTTTTGTGCCTTTTGAAGTTATTGATGATGCCGAGATCTACGCGCACACACCGAGGAGAGGACAGGAACCCGACGAGGCCGGAAGGGAAGGAAGTCGGGACTTCGCCGGCCTGGGCGCCTGGACGTGGGTGCGAGGCGTCCTCTGGTATTGATGGTAAAATCCCCCGTACCGTTTAAAGAGCTTCCGCAGGGCCACGTCGGGGAAATCTGGAACCTGTTTTCCCAAATAATTGGACGTTATGTAATGGGTTCAGTGGCAGAATTATGTCACATTTACGGGCTTAGAAGAAAAGGCCAGATCCAAAGGCCTCGCTTGTCAAAACATTGAGTTATTTCAGGTGTCTTTACTTGGACGGATAACAACATTATTCCTCCTTTATCCTCACATTGGGTTTTTTTGTATATATTTTCGGTGACAACGAGGATGTTGCGTTGCCTTTTCGGGTCCAAATTCTCATGCAACTTTACAAAAAAAAACCCAAAAAACATTGTAAAGCACAGTAGGCTCTCAGCTTGCAGTGAGCATAAGCTGATGGTGCTCAGGAAGCTGCGACGGTGTTAAAGGCACACGGCCTCATAACAGCGATACAACTCCCGGAGAGCTTTTCCCCCCAGAAAACACTACAGCCAGCAGACGCAGACGAGGCCGTAGAAAACACACGATCCAAGCTATACCAACCCGTTTAGTGAAACGACAGCTCACATAATTCAAACTTCCTCCTCTTTTAAGTCGGAGTTAAGGATCGCACAAGGCTCTTTTCTCAACAGCCTCATTGTAATCGCCCCCCCCCCAAAAAAAAAATAAATCACCCGGACAATCAAACCCGTATTGACTCTGAACTGCGTTGATCCTTGAACCCAAACCCTCATCAATAACATAATGAGTAGCATTTAAAGAGTATTAGCGCTCGTATCTTTCCTGCTGGTCCCACAGTCCGGTGTTGGGTAACAGAGGCCGCGGACGGGGCTGCTCTCAGGGGGTTGAAACACCGGCGGTACAAAACCCAGAGCCGGACAACCCTCCGCCCACCAACCCCACCCTGACGAGGTCCCACGCTGCCCTGCCGTCTAACCATCCCCTCGACACACCGACGCTGAGCCCAACGGTCCCTTCGCCGCGACACCTTACCCTAGCCGCCGGTGAACACCTGAGAGCTGATGACACACAGCGCCAACGCAGGGAAACGGTCCGGTCATGTGACTCAAACACGCGGCCTCCGTCTCATTTCAGCCGTTGTCCGGTTCCTCGTTCGACAAACCATGACCTCGACGTAACTACTCGAACCCAACGCCGGCTCCTGCTCCGGCCGTGAACCGACGACAAACTGAGTCCGCCAACGGTTAAGTCACCGAGACAAAAGCTGGAATCTTTAATTTTCACCCCGCTCATAGAATGCGGGAGCCGCTGGTGATATAATTGCCGCAATCCATCAGTCAGAGGGGCGAACCGGGGGTGTGTAGGGACGGGGGACCGGACCGACTGGACATCACAAGGTTATGGTGCGGATCCAGCGCCTGGGGAAGATCTCGGATACAGCCGTTCTGACTTTGGCGGACGGTATTGAAGGTATTTGGTGGCCCGGAGGAAGCGCCCGGCCCCGACTGTTTAGCCCCGGCGTCGAAATGACCCTTCGGAGCGGCGAGCTGACGACGGGGGTCGGCCGTCGAAGCAAAGCGGTATGAATGTGTCACGGTGGTGTGAAGACGAGTCGAGAGAAGTCGAGCGAGACGAGAGGACCGGCCCGGTCACGAGTCTCGGTCGGGGTTGAGGACAAGGTTAGGACTCTGGGTCTTCTAATCCCTCCGCCCTAATGGTATGTTTTTCAAGTTTATGATGATTAATGCTCTGGTTCACGGCGTTGCTTTTAAACTACATGCATAACACATGCAAAAGGTATGGTTATTGAGTTATGCTGGTCAATATTGCTCAACAAACGGCGGAGGAGGTTTGCATATTAGCTGTAATTACATCCACGTGAACGAGCCGTATTGGTTTACTGCCACGCTAAGGGTTAATGTGCGGAGCAGTGTAATGACACATTAACTGCTGGACCCATCACCGCTTCCCTGATTTTAACACAGGGCTCTTCTTGCTTCCATTTTCTTTATGTTTTAATTTGTGACAACGCGTGCGGGTGCTCGTGTGTGTCTTGTTGAACTGCTGAAATGTTGAACTTTTGCACAAACAAAGCATATTGATGCATAAAAGCGTAGTGAAACCATAGTGGTTTTCTTTATTTTGTAGCCGGTAGAATCCCATTTGATTATGTTTCTGAAAATGTATTTTTTATATTTATATACATTTTTGAGAAATATCATTAATTTAATCGATTAAATCGATTGATAGCGATGTAAACTTCAGCCTGGCTCTCCGTTGTAGGAAATATGAATGTAGACATACAGTACATTTATTGTATCGTTTTTTTGCAAATACATAAAAAATATTTTTGCTTTTCCGAAATTCTTGACGCGCGTTCATTGATTAAATCAATCGATTGTAAGCATTCCCCAAATAATCACATTAAGCTGTTTAACCTGGCCCTCCATTGTACAAAATATGACTGAAGTCAGACATTGGTTAATGATCAGCCATACGCAAGTTGTAAAAATTGCCATATGGAGCAAGTTTAAAGCCTATGCTGTGCTTCTGTGCTGCTGTGCTGCTGTCTTCTCCGATACAAAGCAATGCATTTCTGACGTTTCCATGTACCAACCGAACGAGAAGGTGTCATTTTGTGAACTGTAAGTTTCACGCTCGCACTCCCCGTGCAGACAAAGCAAAACAAAAACAAAAAAAACCCCCCACCAATCTGACCAGTGCACGCTCACACAAACACAGAGGTTTTACACATGCGCACGAATGTACGCTAATGAGAGATATTTTTTTTGACCTTTCTTCATGTACCCCCAGAGAATATTGATGAATCCCCTTTTAAAAATAACTCCTCACTTGTAGGGTCATTAAATGATTTACAGTGATATCACCAGCACATAATTATTACATTCATTATGGCGCACCGAGTAGGGGGCTTTTGCTTTGTGGCGGGAGGCGGACCCTCGAATGTCACACTACAGGCAAAAAAAAAAAAAAAAAAAAAAAAAAAGAATTATATATATATATATTCATGACAAAAACTGCTGGTGTTCCAGTCATAACACCAAGTGAGTCTGCCAAGTTTTCCGGTAAAATGACAGCCTCTGCACGCCGACTCTTTCCTGACTGTGCGAGCTCCTCATGTGCCATTCAGCGCAGGTAAGATCCCTGAGCTGCAGGGCTCCGGAGTCCGAGCGTTTCTAATGGAGGGACTTACGTTGACATTCAAGCCTCCTCATTGTTTTATATTTCAAACCTTTATAAACCAAGCTCGGCTGTTTGTCTCACCGGAACGTGAGTGGATGAGTTTCAGCCCCCCCTCCCCCACGGGCCGCTCCTATTACGCTATGTCAAATCAGAATTAATCTCACATGGAGGTAAATCCCAGTTAATGTCAGGGGTGGTCTTGGCTGACGATGTGCTGCATCGGCATTAAGGCTACGGAGTGTGTGATCTTATATAAATGCCCGTTGTGTTATTCCCGGCGATCTGCGCACCGACCAAAATTCCTTTACACTCAGTATGCCTACGCGACCTGCTCCCGTCACTGATTCCGCTCAATTGTTCTCCCACTAAACTGGTTAAAATGTCATGTGGCCGCCATTGTGAACGTGGCCCCACTCAACCAATTCCTGTGGGGGGCTTAATGTTCATTAACGCTTTCCACGGAGCAGCAGACATAAAAAAAAAATCAAAATGAAACCCAAATGAAGAAGATGATTTAAATGAAGTCGTTTGAGCAGCATTTAATTACCACTGGAGCGTAATTGAATGTTTCTGTGAAGTGTCGAGCGTCTCCAAATGGAGTGACGGGGCTGAACAAAGGGGCTGACATCCACACATCCGCACATCCAGTCCTCGGGGTTTATAGCGCTGATAAAAATGGGGAGATTGGACGGAGATTTTAAAATAATAAATGAAATGTTCACGAGACATTTACAGTAGAACCGCATAAATCTAAAGGCTGGAAGAGTAATCTGGCCATAATACAACACAAGATGTTTGAAAAGTCCGTTATACTGTAATACCAGCACTGCTACAACTACTACCACTACAACTAGAATTACCACCCATAATAATAATAATCTAAAAAATTATAATATGATAACCTTTATTTATATAGCGCCTTTCATACACATCATGCAACTTAACATGCATTTCGTAAAAATCTGTGATTTCATAAAAAATAGCCAAATATTTCATAAAATGGGTAAAATTTTCAAAAAATTCATAGAAACATGTAATTATTATACCGAATTTCACTTTGCGGTCATCGATTTAGACCTTGAAGAATCCCGATCATTCCTCAGCAAATTATTTTCAGTCATTATTTCTCTTCAATTACTGGAATTATTAAGCCTTGAACTTGAACTCTGAGCACGTTTCAGATAATTCTCAAACGATTCTCCAATTAATCCGCTCAATTATTTCGCAAGATTAACCTTTCACTGAAAACGTTGGATGCCACCGTGATTTTGATCTTCATATCGTTGTGCATGTGACTCGCTAGAGCCACAGATCTGGGTTTGTGCATTTGGGGCTGGATGAGTGGGGAGGGGAGCAGCTGAGGGTTATGGTCTAGTGTCTGGGGTGTGAGGACGTTTACAGGGCAGGTGCGGGGCTCGGCCAGTAAACGCTGCTTCCCCTGGACGTGTGCTGTTAAACTGGGACCATATCATTTGGGCGACAATTACGGCCAGCTCACCACGTGGGCTTTCGGGGGAATTCCCCAACCCAGAACACATCCTGACACCTGCACCGTCCATCCACTCCGAAAGGTTTTTTTTTTGTTTTGTTTTTTTCTGCGTATGTGTTGCTCGTGTAAGGGAGTTGTGTGAGATATGCCAGGAAATATTTGCCAATACTTTGAAGAGCAGTTGTGATGAAGGACTCGCAAACAATTTGCTTGTAGAGAACATCATCTTTTAAATGACTTGAGTCGGGAGTCACTCCGGCACTGAGACCAATCTCGATTCACTGTGTCTCGATTCACTGGGTCTCGACTCACTGAGACTCGATTCTTGATTCACTGAGTCTGGATTCTCGATTCCCTGAATCTCGACTCTCGAGTCACTGAGTCTCGACACTCGAGTCACTGAGACTCGATTCACTGAGTCTCGATTCACTGAGTGTACACTTTCAAGTCACTGAGACTCGATTCTTGATTCGCTGAGTCTGGATTCTCGATTCACTGACTGTACACTCGATTCAATGAGTCTGGACTCTCGAGTCGCCATGAGTTGTGCACGACGCGGCGAGCCCCGCTGTGTGCCTAACAAGCGCCTTAAGTTTTGGTTCAGTCAATGGGTGAGCAAGAAAGAGAGAGAGAGAGAGAGAGAGAGAGAATTAATCTTTGACTCATAAATTGAAAATAGTGATTGAGAAGGCCATTACAACAACCACAGAGTTGGAAAATAGAACAACTTTTTTTTTTTTTTAACTTTCGTCACTCTTCAACAGCCGAATCCACAAAAAGAGCCAAACCTTTCACTACGTAAGAGCAGAGGCAGCAGCTGCTTCCTTCTGGACCGAAAATGTCGAGGTGTGGAAGTCATTTAAAAGTCAAGCCAAGTACGACCCTGCGCCTGTTTTTTTGTTTTTTTTTGTGGTCTTTCTTTTGTTTATTTGACTATTGACCTTTACCAGAGAGAGCCTTGAGGCTACTCACCTTTTGTGAATCCCTGTTTGGTTTTGGTAATCATTTTGTGAAGTGAAGCACACGCAAGCACGATGTTTAAAATGGGGGTGATGCTGATCTAAAGTTGAGTCCAGAGCATACAGGCTGCTGTGAGCACTTCCTGCAAAAACAAAGAGCTTCCACTTGACTACGGGACAGAGGGGAGAGCGAGGAGGCAAATAGAAAGAAAGAAAGAAAGAAAATCAGAGAAAATAAAGTAGCAGATGTAATCAACCATGTAAATCGTTTCGTTAGCCTTCTGACAGTAGAGTATTTGGAGGCGGAACACAAAGTATTGACTGTATGACTTAAATATCCTCTTCTTATTAATATTGTCAAAATATCACCTGACATAAGTACAGTAACCCCACATATTTGTATTCACATTTAATAACAAAATATGAATACTATAATACTACTAATTATACTACTACTACTAATAATAATAATAATAGTAACAACAACTATTTTGCCTTGTAACAGCAGATCTCAGGAAAGTCAATAATTTCTCCCAAAAACACGTGATCCAGATAATTAGTTGTAAGAGAAGCCACGATACACCATTCTGGCTTTATATAGGAGTCTACAGCCAACACTTGTCCTAACCTGAGTGCAGCAATCTGTTTGTTGTCACATCCACAACATTGGGCATGGTGGTTGAGACGGGTAGGTAAAAAAAATAATAATATTAAAAAAAGATAAATAAACATTTTGGGAAATACACCAAAATACACCCTATGAATAAACTGTTTACATGGAGTTTGGTTGTGCTTTCTTAGGTTTCTTAGGACTAGGTTTTGGTTTTACTGGAGCCAGTTGACTCCAACACTTCCCAAATCAAAACACAGAGAATCCATTTACAGCACACTCCCTTTTTACCAGCAAATAGGATTTAATATCGATGCCCATCGAAGGTAAAACTCAACTTGTCCGGACTGGCCCCCCAAAAATATAGTTTGTGAGATTGTTTCATGCATTACTGTTCCTGCACGTCCCACCCAGCCTGATCAGCTGGTTTTCACATTGTTCAGCCCGGCTCCCAGGCTGGTTTTCACATTGTTCAGCCCGGCTCCCAGGCTGGTTTTCACATTGTTCAGCCCGGCTCCCAGGCTGGTTTTCACATTGTTCAGCCCGGCTCCCAGGCTGGTTTTCACATTGTTCAGCCCGGCTCCCAGGCTGGTTTTCGCAGGATAAACTTTTTGCTCTTCAACATTTTTTTTTATCTTGAATGCAACTTTGTTCATTGAAATCAGGTCAATGTTATACATTTGCTGAAATAAAAGCTGATAACTGCAGGTCTTTCTGTTAACTATTAGGGGGGGGGGACTCCAACTCAGCCCTTATGGGTCAGGAACGCTACCATCTCGAACCTATGATCTCGCCCAAACTAGGATGGAAACCATTCATGTTCTGTTTACATATATCAGTATAATCCAAATCTAAGCATTGTGATCAGTTCACTCTCTTTGTGGGATATGAATGATGGATACCTATGCTTCAGCTATTGTAACATGCTTGCAAATAGTAGTTTTGTATAATATAATGTGAAACTATTAAAATGGAATTTGCACTTAAATATCATGAATGAAATTCATCAATATCTCATTTAGACCCTTGGAGGTGAAAATGCATCACTCAATATGACAACATCATTGACTGGTGAAATCATCATTAAATGGCACCAATTGTACAATAATGTGTGGAGTTATACAGTGAATGTAAATATATATATACAGTATATATGAATACAGCCATCTTACTCTCATCCAGACGTCTATGCACATAACGTGCACAGGCAGCCATACGACCACGGCCTCTAAACAGAAGGATATTATACCTCATAATGAGCTAAATCTTCCTAAAAGATGTCACATGTTGCGTACATTCTAGTACTCAGACTAATGGCTTTGCGTCGTAGAAACGACTCTCTGTCGTTACACACACACACACACACACACACATGCACACACTTCCCATAGAGCGGTACCGCCACCAAATTGACTAATAAAAGCTCATAATCCAAATTGTTGTCTGTGGCCCGGAGTGGCAGTGGTTGTGTTTGGACAAAGACACTGAAACAGAAGCAGACATTCCAAGACGGCAATTATCGCTCTGGGCCCGCCGAACGACACCAACACACCTACTCACCAAAACAATGGGCGTCAGTGTTTCTGCACCGGGGGGGCGGAGCGTATTTTTCGACCCGTCCCCACTCATCTCTCTATTCACTCCCCCTTCAACGCCGCTAGAATCTCACCAGTAACGTTAATTTTTTTCCGCTGATTCGTGCTCACGGTCTATTCTCTCGTCCAGTGGAAGAGCCACGGAAACAGACGGTCAGAAATGAGCAGACGCGTACGAGTCGTTGGACGTCGTCACGCCGGACGTTTCCTCCCGGGCCGCGCTCCTCGGCTTATATAAAAAAAAAAAAAATAAAAAACCTGAGCGCCGTCTTCCCCGCACCGAAGTTTCCAGACGTATTCTGTTAATTTTCACAGTTTCTTTAAGGCCCATTAAACCCGGGAAAGTAAAGGCCATCCAAGCGCTTGTATTTCACAGACGCGGCCGTATTCCCGCGACATAATTATGTGTTAATGGCCTTCCCCACCTTTTTGTGAGCAGGAAAAAAAAAACTGTTTATAATTTAGTGTGAAATGAAATATCCCAGATGTTATGAAAATAACATCAGTCTTACTGAAGCCTTTTTAAGCGTCTTAATGTGTCCAGCAACGGCCGTAGGCGTGAATAACGGCCGCGGGGGCTTTTCGTGGGACACTACGCAGATGTTACATAGATGTTTGTTTAGGACGCACAGTAGGATTCTTGCGATTTGGGTGCAACGTTGTGCCATCGAAGTTGGTTCCATTCAGATTGAACCTGTCGGAGGTGTTGGGCTCTCGAGTGACCAACCAGTAAAGCGAATCAGCAAACGACAATGCCTTTCAGGTAATGCGTAACGTACAGCGAAATAACCCCCAACAGGGGTCACGACGTCAACAGGTACTCAACTTTCCTTCATTTCACCTGTCATCCATCGTGAGGGTGTTTGGGTGACGGCGATGAGTTTCCTGTTTGGTCGGATTGTTCAAAGCATTAGCGCATGGAATGGATGGATGGATGGAAATGCTGATTGGGTTGCCAGGTATTGCGCAACGATCCATACAAGCTCACAGACAGATACGGCGTGGGCCCATTAGGGGCTGTTTTAATTTTAATGCCGTCTCAGTGGCTGGGATTAGAGTCACGCAGGCCGTGCGGTATTGATTTCACATTTTGAAATTGTACTCTCTCACTCGGTTTAAATTGAAGCATTAATGAAGATATTAACTAAATGCATTCATAGTTGAAGCAATGCAATGACTTTTTATGATAGTGTTTCTTTTTTTTTTTTTTTAATTCCTTGTTACTATTAGAAGTGGGCTAACTTATCCATCAATGACATCATCAGCATGAGAGCCTTTGAATTAGCTATTTGTGATCACAGTGGCGGTTCAGCCATTACCATAGCTTTTAGGAAGAGAGCTACTACCTTGGCTACAACGGGTGCCGCGGCATTGTTCCGACGGCCCATTATTCAGAAACCCCAATAGTCCGAATAATGTCCCATTGGACCGAAAGCCAATTTCTCCAACAGCCCGTTATCCCAAAAACAAACGGCCATTGCTCCGAAGGCCCATTGCTCCGGAACCCGCTAACTCCCTAACCCCAACCCTGACCATAACCTTAACCCTAGCCAACGGGCCGCGGGCCGGTGCGGGAATTTTTTCAGAAGCGATCTCCACGCTGGGCAGAATGACTGATGGCCGTTTGTTTTCGGGATAACAGGCTGTCGGACAAATGGGCTTTTGGGCCAACGGGACATTTTTCCGACAATTGGGGCTTCGGAATAATGGGCCGTCGGAACAATGGGCAGTCCCCCTACAATGCTAGGATGCTATGTATATAATATGTAAGTTCAAAACTTTGTCTGAGGGAGCAAAGCAAACAAAGTAAAGGAAACATGAGCTTTTTATGGTGTTTTTTTAACAAGGGCTCAGATGTGGTTCTGGATGAAGGGATTACATTCTCAACACGGTCCCCGGGGACGCGGGGGCACTTTCATAGCGGTCAGATCAACCACGTTGGTCGACTAATACGGACAAACATGGACGCCAGCGACTTAGCCACATGTCCGCAGAACAAAAAGGGAAACGGAGGAACCGAGCCCTTTGTTGCAATTGTTTTGAAATAAGCGTTGCAGCGATCTGATCTCCACGGCCAGCGCGGGCTCTTCTGTCTGGGGTGGAATTGGGAGAGGCTCCTGGAGGAAACGGCCTCCTCGGGGGCGAAAACAATTAGTCCTTCAACAAACAGCATGGATCAGTCGCTTTAATTAAACGCCCTCCTCCCCCATCGCCGCCTCGCCGCTTTCCCCTCCCCAGTACTCCCCCCCCCCCCCCCCCCATTTCAGCCTCCCCTCCTCCTCTTCCTCCTCCCTTTCTTTTTTTTTTTACATCGTAAAAAACGGGGGCTTTAATCCCGGGGCCAGATGACACCCTAATAATTTGTTGTGCGGCGGGGCGGGACTCCGGACCCGCGGATTAGATGGAGAGCGAGCGTCGCTATCGCTAACAGGATTTACCATCTACTGAGTATATCAAAGACGGGATCCCGGTGCTAAGCGCTCAGCACTTCACCGAATTAAAAAGTGACCCACAGGTGGGCTCTCGGTGCCGTTTTTGTGCCGACGGGGCCCATGATGCTAATTGCTTTCTAACTCTTTTACAACCACCATCAAATTACGCTCCTCAATTAGAGTGGAGCAGGCGTGGACGGAAAGATCTGCAGCATCATGAGCCAAACGCTGCTCGGCACTTTGCTCGGGCTGCACCCGCCTCACTGAGGGCGATGTTTTATACTTTGTATAAAAGTGAGGAAGAAAAAAAGAAAAATGCCAGGAAGAAATAAAAGGCAGTGAAATAAAAAAATAAAAACAGGCCAAGGGTAACCACGGCGGGACAATAACCTAAGACACAATAAACGAAACGGTTTTCTAAAGAGTGGTCACCGTCCTCTTCATGTTCTAGAACAGTGTTTTTCAAGAGTGCCAGCTGCGCCGTGAAAAATGTAAAAAAAAAAAAGTCACTTAAAAAAAAAAACAATGAAAAAAATTATTTAAATGAGCTCTTGTGTTGCAAGATAAAAATGACAAGGCTGCACTATTTCACCAGTTCCAGCCAAAATAGCAGCTCTGCGCTCGTCATCAGAACTAGCAGGTTTCACACTGACGTGTGAGCGGTATGAAGGCTACAATTATAAACACAGTTTGTGGTTGTGGCAGCTCCCCCTGCCACTTGCCACCAAAATGCCGTTTTCAGGGCCCTCCAACACAGAGGCCCTTTCTCCATCTGCGTTCTTGTCTGTACTTGTGTTCTTGTGGACTCGTGAAACGTCATCAGTCGCAGCCCGAGTGCTCTTCCAATTCAAAGTCCGCATCAAGCCAAGTCCAGTCCAAATGCCCGGATGTGGACTTGCTCCGCCTATTTTATCGAGGATGCATCGGTGGTGACTTGTGTGGACTTGGCGCAGCCAAATATCCCAGAATGCATTTCGCAGAATGACCGTCCTGCGTCCTCCCGTCCGCGGGAGTCTGTACTCCCGAGTGCAACTTGCCAAGTCTGAACTACTAAGTCCGCAAGACTTTGCGTACTTGGTATTGAGAAACGGCTCGAGACACCGGACAGAGATGTTGCAAATACATCGGGGGTCGGGAGTTTTGCCCGTGGCGCGTTGATTGGTCTAACGAGCAACAGGCGTACAGCCACCCTGGGCCCAATTACCTAGACCCAAGACAGGTGTAGTTGCTTAAACCGCACCACCCCCACACCACAGTGGTTAACAGGATAGTGGTGTGAGATGGGATTATCACTTCACTGTAAAACAACAAAAAAAAAAAAAACGACAACAAAAATAACTGCCGTTTCGGAACAAAGGTCTTGAAGATCAAAGAACTAGTCGAAGAAATACCCTAGAAAGCGGAGTGTACGTGAGAAGTGAAACTGCATTGTTTGCGCATATACTCGGTATGAGTGTGTGTGCCGGTGCGTGTGTGTGGCTTGCCCTCTGAAGTGTGTAAGTGTGTTCATGTGACAGAAAAGGCAGGATATGGCCGTGCATGGTACTGTTCAGCTTTGTGACGCGTCCTGTGGTGTTGGGGATCCCCTGCATTCTCTTTCACCTTCCCGACGCCGTCTGCCCCCCCGCGTCTACTTCCTGTGCACTTATTTTATATGTAAAGCGGAGACGCACTGTATCTGTCGTTTTCACGTTTACATTTTATATCTGCGGGCATGTTGGCGTAGCGGTCACCTACAGAGCCAGAGAGGTCCAAGCCTCCTCAAAACCCCTCCTGCCATTGTTTATTTTGTGGATTTTATTTTATTTTATTTTTTTATGTTGACCATTGATTTTTAGGTTTCTCTTTATTTTTAGTGTTCATTTAATAAAATATTTATTGTTCACTGTTTATTTAACTCGTTTATTGGATATTGTTTGGCTTATTTTACATGTTTTGTTGTTAATTGGTGGTTGTGTATTTTTTCATTTATTTTTATTGTTTATTGTTCACCTTTAGGTTAATTGGAAATGTCAACATATTACTCTTTAATCAATCTTATCGTTAATTTTAGTTTTGTTGTGTATTTCCGATTTACATTTTTTTACCATTTTTATTCATACCATTTTATTATTATCGAATATACTATCAAATATATATTTTTTTTATTTTGTCCAGCTGTCTATCTAAGAGTGCAGAAAATGAATATCTCCAACATACGAGAAACCAAATCCGTCTCCACAGCCGATCATCCGCTCCAGTTTTTTGAGCAAATGATCGGAGGAGGGGGAGGAGGGTGAAGAAGCCAGAGGAGAATTTCCCTACAATGAGTCCTGTCACTATTATCAACGCTGGCACTTTAACTACCTCCACGCAACAGGAACAATCCATTGGATTCAAGCGTCTCCTCCAGAGGCAAAGTCCACGCTCTGTGGCTGCTACTGTTGTGTCTGCACTGTGCATTATCCTCCCAATCTGCTTTTAATGCCGCTTGATGACATTATCTGTGCCTTATCTGAACGCACCCTGCTCCGAGCCCCGGGCGGGGATTGTGTACCTATCACCTCACCGCCTGAACAGTGATCACCTGCCCCAAAATGGCCAAACGTTGCTTTGATTATCCACGTGCCATCAAATCAATTATTTAAAGAAAAATCTATTTTCAAAGGAAGAGAAGAAATAGGGAACATTTGATTGTGATTATGTGTTTGTTCTGATAAAGTTAAAGGAATTGTTCTGGGTTCTTGTTTTTGAGGTTCATCCCTGTTGTATACTCACCCCCCATGTCCTACATATACAGATCAGCCACAGCATTATCGCCACCTGCCTTATGTTGTGTCGGTCCCGCTCTTTCCACCAAAACAGCTCTGACCCGTGGAGGCACAGACTCCACAAGACCTCTGAAGGTGTCCTGTGGTATCTGGCACCAAGATGTTAGCAGCAGATCCTTTAAGTCCTGGAAGTTACGAGGTGGGGCCCCCGCGGATCGGGCTTGTTGTTCCAGCACATCCCACAGATGCTCCATCGGATTGAGATGTGGGGAATTTGGAGGCCAAGTCAACACCTTGAACTCTTTGTCATGTTCCCCAAACCATTACTGAACCTTTTCTGAAGTGTAGCAGGGTGCATTGTCCTGCTGAAAGAGGCCACTGCCATCAGGGAATACCGTTGCCATGAAGGTGTACTTGGTCTGCAACAATCTTTAGGTAGGTGGTACCTGTCAAAGTAACATCCACATGAATGCCAGGACCCAAGGTTTCCCAGCAGAACATTACCCAGAGAATCACACTGCCTCCACCGGCTTGCCTTCTTCGCATAGTGTATCCTAGTATCCATTTTTCCTGCTTCCAACACATCAACTTCAAGAACTGACTGTTCACTTGCTGCCTAATATATCCCACCCCTTGACAGGTGCCATTGGAACGAGGTGATCAATGTTAATCACGTCACCTGTCAGTGGTGTTAATGTCGTGGCTCACTCAGTGCAAATACTCACCCCACATTTCGGACGCAGCAAACATGATGCCACAGCAGTCTGACTTTGTCAATCCGAGAAAGGATTTAAGAAAAATACAGGTGCTTTTATTGATCAATTCTCTTTTATCTCAAGCTATTTTCATTGCTGTGCCACAGGGTTGTTACTGTATCGGTGTTACACCCAAATGGGTGACCGGCCGAATTGTGTGACGATATTTTTCCAGTGTATTCACTACACATATAAAGATTAGTGTACACAAAGATGAGAAAATAGGCAGATAGGAAATTAATAAGTCTATTTAGATTCACATCACCATCGTCCGACCAGCGATGGAGATTTGGTAACAGGTCCGTCGGCGAACGCTGCCCACTGCTCGTGGCTGCCCCCCCCGGAGGAAGGACAAGCCAGGATGGGAGAAATGCAGAGGCCTCAGTTCACCGGCCACCACCCAAAAAGCATGTGCATGTGTGTGTGTGTATATATGCATGTGTTGTAGTGTGGTGTGTCGTGTGACAAATAAAGACTCTTCTTCTTCTACCATATTTAGTGTCTATTAGTTTAGTGTATTAGAAAGGCCACATAATATTTGACAGACGAAAATAGCTATCTGCTAGTTACTGAAAAATAACCTCACATGTATCTCAACACAATGCTGTTATACAACTATGAGAGAAAAAATAGTGGTCGTTTCTCTTTGGTTCAGCGTCACACCATTCGGCAGGACACCCACTTGGATTGAGTGGATTTTGTCCCTTTTTACTTGCATTGAACTCCTGATGGACATTAGGGTTTTGGTTCCAGTTTTGGTTCCAGTTCCACTCATCCATCCATCCATCCATCCATCCATCCATCCATCCATCCATCCATTCATTCATTCATTCATCCATCCATCCATCCATCAATCCATTCATTCATTCATCCATCCATCCATCCATCCATTCACTGAGTCATTCATTCATTAATTAATCGATGCAGTTCATGCTGGACGAGTTAGAGAATGTGTTTATACTAGAAGCTCAGTTGACTGACTGGTGCATGGGGTGGATTGATGGATGTGTGGATAGATGGATGTGTGGATAGATGGATGTGTGGATAGATGGAAGCTGGATAGATGGATGGATGGATGGGGGTGTGACATCTGCACAAGGTGCTTTACTGGCAGCGGGGAGGCGTAGCTTTCCTGGAAGAGCAACCAAATAACGGGGGGAGAGAACAAAGAGAGGATTGACTCCTTCACACCTGTAGCAGGAGATGAGCTGCACACACTGAGCGGTCAAGGCCGTAAATCCACCCGAAATCTGCCCAAACCGCCTGCGGGTGGAGGCCAACGCATAGGCAAAGAACTGAGAACTTCCACCCAAGCACTGTTTTTAAGTTTGTTTTTGAGGTATTTGAACTACACTTCAGTAACTTCTATTTTTGGGAACGTTATACCTAAACTCCATGACATTTCAAAGCAATATTTTTTACAATTTACACGACTATATTCATCTGGAAAAACCAAAAAAAAAAAAAAAAAAAATTAATGAATGAATAAATGAATAAATATATTTATTTATTTTATTCATTAGAAGAAGAAGATTAATTTATACATTAATTTATATCTTTTTTTTTACTAAAAAATTAAATAAAGGATGGAATCTATCCTCACACTGAAATATAAGGTGTTGATATTAAGCAAGTAATTTTAGTACTTTGATCACTTGAGTAGAATATGGAATGGATTTTTTTTTTGACCAGTTTCACTGTTTTCCCAGGGTATTTAGGTTTCCACTAACAGTAAATATAGGACATGAGTCGGTTTTTTTTTTCCATCGCTCACAAGAACAAACACTGAAAAAAAAATAAACAAAGCATTTCATGGTGTTCTCTCCTTTCGGTCCCATCCAGCCCAGGCTCACGTTGAGCGTTGAGATTTGGGATTTGAGGCGCTGTGGTTTTGGGGAAGCACCTCAGGCCACCACACCTCCAGCGTCTGGGACGGGGAGGGATAGAAACACAAAGGGACCCTGTTCCCCTGAAGAGGACGAGGGCTTCTACTTTGAATACTTTTAAGTACTTTTTAAGAGCTTACATACTGCCTACACACTGCAGCTACTTACATACTGTTACTTAAGTAGAAATGTCAATGTGGTACTTTTGGTTTTACCAAAATGTTGTGCCAGGGGTGTTTTTACATCGGGAATTTTGACCTAGTGAAAGGTCTGAAGTACTTCTTCCACCACTGTTGAATTCACTACAATGCATAACAGGTTTGAAGTGGTATGTTAAGTTTTAAAATAATTTGTAGTGTAATTTAGATGAGGTTTACATAAGGTTTTATGTGGTTTTATATGGTTTTGTATCAAGTGCATTGTATTTCACCACTTTGGCCCCTTACATACAGTACTTGAAGCCGGAGGAGTTTCTAAACTAATTCAATATGAGGAAAATAAGAAACTATAATTCATGAGGTCTTCCTTTTCGGTTCCACTCTCAATAAGAGCGTGGCTTGGGTAGTCTAGTCTAGTTGCACATAACTTGCTGTGACAAATTGCTGCGTGAGATTCTAGCTTCTAGCGGGTCTTGAAAATGCTTTGAAAATCTTTTTTCTTTAAAAACATTTGATTGATTGTTAACTGATGAGTCACTTGAACGACGATTGTTCTCATCTTCACACAATGAAACATGAGAAAAGCAGTTATGATTTCTGTGGCCGCCTTACAGTTCTGCCAGGACCTATCTATGTAGATACACTCTGTGTGTGTGTGTGTGTGTGTGTGTGTGTGTGTGTGTGTGTGTGTGTGTGTGTGTGTGTGTGTGTGTGTGTGTGTGTGTGTGTGTGTGTGCGTGCGTGTGTGTGTGCCCCACAGATGTTTCCCAGCCTGCACCTCTGCGTGCAGAGGCATGTCCTGGTCTGGGACGGCTGCCAGCACAGGAAGTCTCTGTGTTAACCCCTCGTTGTTCAGAGAGCAGAGAGCCGGCTAATAACACAGCTACTCAACATGATGATGGAGGAGGAGTAGGAGGAGGAGGAGGAGGGGGAGGAGGAGGAGCAGAGTCTGCTGGGGGAGGAAAGGGTTAATAAGTGAACTGCTACGGTTAACATCCATGAGCCAACATTTTTTTAGACTTTTCTGCAGCTGGTGGCAAAAGAACCCCGCATGGGCTCAGACCAGCACAAAATCTGAAAAGAGAAAATACACAGATTATACACGTCCTGGAGATGAATGACTGATATACAATATATACTCATTCTGTATATAAGTACAAGTATAGAAACCCTTAATATATATGTTAAATTAGACTTTAAATGGTATTAGATGCAATGCTGATTTTCAAAATTATTTTGAAAAGTAATACAATTTAGAAATTATTACCACTAAAATATATATTTTTACTGCTACTGCTGCTGCTACTATCGTTTGGATTTCAAATTTTCAAAGAAAAATATGGAAGAATTACAATTAGAAAAAATATCAAGTTTTTAACTTTCCATTTGGTACTGTATATACAGTATATACATATACATACATATTTACACAAGTTATTGTCACTATAATATTTGCTGTTAATGTTGCTCTCATTTTCATAGAACTACTGGAAATGAATCTTTTTTTTGGATGCATAGACATATGAATAGAGGACTGGATGGATGGATGGATGGTGGATGCATGGATGGATGGACAGATGAATGGATGGGTGGATAGTGGATGCATGGATGGATGGACAGATGAATGGATGGGTGGATGAATGGAACAATGGATGGATGGATGGACAGATGAACAGATGGACAGATGGATGGATGGATGATGGGTGGAGAGATGGATGGATGGATGGATGATGTGTGGATGGATGGATTGATGGATGATGGATGGATGATGGATGGATGACGGATGGATGGATGGATGGTGGATAGGGGATGATGGATGATGGGTGGATGGATGGGTGGATGGGTGGATGAATGGAACAATGGATGGATGGATGGATGGATGGATGGATGGATGGATGGATGGATGGATGATTGGATAGTTGGATAGCCTTCGCATGACGTTGCCCCCAATTAACATAAACTCAATTTCCTTTACAGAGCTGCAGCTCCAAGCAAAGAGATTCTGTCGGCATTTATTTTTCCTGGACAGAGAAGGCTGGAGAAGCTGTTTCCAATTAGCGCCACATAATGATTAAAACAAATTCAAAATAAAACACAGACTACACCAAAATGCAGGACAGGTTCCAAGAAGCCGGAAAAATCAATGCCGCCTTGACGGTCGTCCTCAGTGGCGCTGTAATTCCTTTGGCAGCAGAACAAGTGATTTCATTTGCACCTTTACTGTCGGAGGGAAAACCTGGCCGGCGAAAGAAAACATTATGCAGCGGCGCTTGATGTGCGTTGGACGCCGGGACCAGAGGAAACACTGATTTATTGGGGTATACATTAAAATTTACAAACACACCCGTGGGACCGGTGCGACTCACACCTCCACCTGCCGCCAGACACGAGATGAAAAACGGAGGAAAAAAAAATCAACCCCGCACAGAGAGGGTAGTCATGTCTGGGAGAAGTGTAAACACCCAGTTAAAAACCCATTGACTCGTCGGGTAAAATTTGTTGTCCGGTTCTATATTTAGCTCCGTGGCTCCCGAGGCATCCTGGGTAGAAGCAAGCCTCTTCCATAGGCCTGTACGTCGGGGTCCTCAAAGAATAATTGGACGAATTAGACGGAACACCGTTGCACAAGTGCTTCCCACCATCCGTAAAGGGCAGATCAGGGCACTTCAGTCAAACACCTGTGAATAAATACCCTCTTGTAGACGGAGATTTGTGGAACCGTCGGCCTCTCAATTGAAATTGACTTTGACGGATGATTCATTTAATCAAGATAAAGGAGCGGTCTTCTGTGTCCAATGGAGACATCCATCCACCCCGTAGAGTGTCGCTAATGGAAGAAGACATGATGTTTGTCATCACCGGGCTGAGATTTGGGTTTTTGCCAAACGCCAAGCATCGGGGGGACAACCCCCTCCGGGCCATGGAGGCTCTAAGATTACCTCCCTCTGCTAGCTTATAACTTTACTACCCCCCCTTCCCAAACCACATCCCCGCTCCCTTCTTTTCTCTTTCATGAGATGAAGTCAATTTGTTGTGGCAGGCCTGCGTCTCAAGGTCCAGATCTTGTTACACAAAGTTGGGGTCTGGAGAGAGGGTTTTGGGTCTGTTCCAGACCAGATAGCAAGGAGGGGGTAAGGGGGGCGGAGGCTGTATCTTCTGCCAGGCGCAGAAGAAGACATGATATGGGCTGTTATGTTTGATAGGATTTAATAGGGGAGGCCTTGTGCGGTGTACAAACAGTATAATTTGTTGGTTATAATGTTACAAATCACCCCCTAAACCCTGGAACCGAGGAACACTGTCTGGGTGCCTTGAGCTTCACGGATCGAATAACACAAAGGGGCTTTGTGTGAAACATGTACGCCGACCATCCCGGGTTTTATCTGGTCAATAAAAGCTCATTATGCATACGATCGTACAAGATACCCGACGCGTAGACGTTGAGCGACTTGAATGCCCGGGCACATGGAGCTCCCAGGCCACAGACGGGGGGTCATACCCACCGAGACCACAGACCTGGGATTAGCCAGAAGAATAGTCCTCCTCCTTTCCTGGATGAAGCCCTAATGCAGCCTCTCACATGGAACACTGTGGGTTTTGCACTCAGGAAGAAGGGAGAGCGCTGTGGTTTTACACAGGGCAGTTTTTATCTGCCCCCATTGTTGTTTGAGGGCTGGCCTGGTGGATGAGGGTGAGCTGGGGTCGCGGTGGTAAGCAGGGATGTCCGGTGATAACCATCTCTCGGCAGAGTGTTCTGCAAGTTCTGTGATGATGCCGATGATGTCAGGGCTGACCGGCCGACAATAAGGCAACCCGTCATGTCATGGCTCAACAGAAAAATACTGTGTGAATGTGGTAAGAAAAAAAATAAAAAATAGATAGTCTTTTATTATTATCATTTCATTGAATATTCCCCAAGTTTTCATTTGTATTAAATAATTAATTAATATATTGTTTTATGTATTGATTTATTTTTTTATGTATCTATTTACTTATTCATATAGTTTGAATCTAGAAATGATGAAAGTTGAGATGTAAATTTGTTTACATATATATATATATATATATATATATATATATATATATATATATATATATATATATATATGCTTCTGTAAATGTAGTAAATGTTTTAATGTGTTTATGTATAAATGCATCAAAACACATTATATTTCACAGATTCATTCCCTCTGAAGGTCATGTGGGTAAAACTGCATTGACTTGGATTTGCAATGGTTTTTAAAACAGAATGGCAAATCTGCCACCAGAATTCACAGTTATTATTTCACAATCAATTCCAACAAGTGCAAACAGAAACCTCATCGTAACCGTTTCAACCGTCGCCACTTGACCGGTGAGACCTGGGTCGACCCGCTGCAGCATGGACTCCAGCATCTCCTCCATTCCTCTCCTACGGAGGAGTGGGCAGTGGGGCCGAGAAAAGAGGGCAGAAAAAGTCCTTTAGAAAATAAACAGACACAGAATTGAAGAAACAAGAAAGAGGGGAGGCATCCGAAACATGTGGGCACTATGGGAATGCTAGATGGGACGGACAAAGGCTGACTGTGATGGCAGGGAAGTACCCAATGGACCTTCCTTGTTTGGAAAAGATTATAAGATTATGACCCGTGTCATTTTCCCATGGAGTTGGGCCGAAACATTGTGAATGCGTTTCTATGGCCAGACCTTTTGAGTGTATGGGTGGTGCATTTACTGTCCATTGTGTGTATATTTGCTTTTTGAATACAAATCATTTCACAGCCACATGTTGTTATGCGCGCTGTGCACCGCCATAGACAACTCCATCTTGCATTATGTAATCACCATTCAAAATCCTTGACACAAGCACTAGAACAAAGAGACAAAATACGCCCCAAAAAAAGGTGACATATCCCTGTTATTAACTGCATGGACGTGCCGGCCTGGGCTGCTGTACTTATAACACTGTTACCTTGGCTGACAATGGAGGATTTACGCGGAGCTGTATTTCTCCCCCTGACTTTTAAACATCTCATTTTCCATTTACATGAGACCTAGAGCAGCGTGTGTCACCCGAAGGACATAAATCTCCTCCCGCCTAGCGCCTCCCTCCTCCCTTCCCCCCTCTCTTGGCCCCGGCACAGCGGCAGAGAAGAAGAAGTGGAACAGAACACCATCCAGCCCGGTACGCACTCCACCGCTCCACGGACATTTTACTACGGTAACTACACATCGAGTGGGTTTACACAACGCCCTGTCAGCGATCTGCTTCAGTCCTACAATCGGCCACAATCCCAGACCTCTAAATCAAATCCAAACTTTCTAAAAATCCAGCCTCTTGACCTAGAGGAATCGTAACATCTGCCCCGGTGTTCCAGTCCACCAGTCCACCAGTCCACCAGTCCACCATTGCTCCAGTCCTCCAACACTGAAGCCCCCTCAGGTCTAGCGAGGCGGTCATTAGCCCACGGAGCTCCCCTGGTGGACGGGCCCTCACCGAGGCAGTGATGGATGACTCCTCTCGGCTGCCTCTCCCGTGGCAGGATGGAGGCCCGCTGCTCCGCCGCTGCTCCTCCACCTCCCTGCCGCCCACGGTCTAATCTGCTGCAGCGATGACGTGCAATCAGTGAGGAAAGGGGCTTCGTTTAAGGACCCCTATCCTCCATCGCTTGTAGAGAGGTATCAGAACCAGAGACTGGCAAACGGCCGTCCCGAGCCCCTTTTTAATGGGTGTCTGCGTTCTTTTTTCCCCTCCCTCGAGGGGATTGCGAGCGAACTAACAGAGGAGAGAAAAGGACGCGTCCTGGGGGTCTACTTATGCCATGTTTCCAATTTTAAACAGATTTAAAGAGATCTGCTGGGGGACGAGATAAAGATTGTTGGAGTGGTGAAGACGGGGAGGTGGTGAAGATCATACAGTGATATCCAATTCTGGCCATTTCCCCTCCTCCTCTACCAGCCCCGTCTGTCAAGCGCACTCACACCCATCCATACACACACACACACACACACACACACACACACACACACACACAGACACACACACACACACACACACACACACACACACACACACACACACACACACACACACACACACACACACACACACACACACACACACAAACACACACATCTCTCCTTCAGCAGTTCAATGCAAGTAATGGAGGACGAATCCACAATCTGCGTCAGTGCAAAAACTCACTCCACATTTCAGCCAAAGCTAACACCATGCCATGCCCCAGCAGGCTGACGTGGCAAATTCAAGGAGCTATGAAAGAAAACACATATTTTTACATGTTTTATTGCTGAATTCACCGCCAGCTAGCGCTATTTTCATTGCTGTGCCCCAGTGCTGTTACTGGTGTTACATCCAAATGGGTGACCTGCCGAATTTGTGTGACTTCAAAAACGAAACAAAAAATTCCGACCTATTCCTTTAAACCCCGCAGCCAGTGATCAAAGTGGGCCGGTACTCATTGGGATACGCAGAACCCGAACTTCTACGTTTGACTCTTTGGCGTAACGGGTCTTTTTCTTGCGCATCATCACTTCTCACGAGCTGCTGGTACTCTGTTGTACCCTCTCAAGTGAACATGAATGAAGTGGACATATTGTATAATATATCATATTTTATTGAGTCAGAGCTCACTTTTTCTTTTAATTATAAGAACGCGCAAGCCACGAGCTCCTCCAGCTCGATCTGCGAGCTCCGGCTTAACCTCCCGTCCCCCGAGTCAACATGTGAATAAGCGGAGCACCGGCATATATATTTTCTCCGCCGCATGGCCTCGTTCCCCGTTTCTCCAAACAAAACAAATAAAAACAGCGTGTTTTTTATTTTTAGATGTATTTATTTTCCTCCGTTTCCTAATTGAAAGAAACAAACAAACAAACAAAAAAAAAGACCCGTGCCGCGTCGCGCATGGCAACACGTGAACAAGCGGGGCACCGGCACGTATTTATTTCCACTTCAAGCACTGCCCACAGCCGCGTTCAATTTCTTCACTGTGATCATAATGCCAGGTACACTGCCAATTCTTGTCCACATGTTTGGAAGCTTAAAATGCATCCGTAAGCTTATGGAGTGATTGGAGAGATTTTCAGCTAAATTACCAGATTTTTGAAACATACAGTTTGCGTAATTACGAGCGAGCCTTGTTCGCTTAGCTCTGTGCAGTCTATCCTCTATGTGAAGAACTCTCTCGCGCACACACACACACATACGCACACACACACACACACACGCTCGGCCATTTAGCGTATTCTCATTAGCGGTGAATGGGTCTTGATTGGGGGCAGGTTGGGACCATCCATCTCGAAGGACGGGCGGCGGGAGCAGGAGAGCGGCAGTCGGTCAATTAGAAAGCAGTTTGGTTCGAGCCGGCTCTGCTGAGAGAGTCACATTGGAAAGCTCCTGCCTGCCCTCGCACATTTCCGCCCTCCCGCCCTCCCCCCTCGCAGGCGGACGTAGCGAATCCTTCAATCAGGGAACGCAATACTCCGCCACCATTGATACAGATTTTCAGCAAAACACGCAGGCATGCGAGATCAGAGAAGGTGCCGTTGCTTTACCAGGAACACTGGGTTCCGTGCGCACTGACACACTGACAACTGTATCGGTGGAAAGTAATGAAATACAATGACAGTTTTGGTGACAGCTTTTACTCCACTACGTTTCAAACAAAATCTCTCGAAATAATCTTGATTTATATTCATGTATATCAGACGCGAGACCAAAGAGGAGGAACCGATCCACCGAACCCATCAGATTACATAGCTCCAAATTATAGACCCTGTTAAGTCAGGGCGCTGGGTACGACAAATACTTGTACTTTGAATATGCTGAATACATTAAAGAACAAGTGCTTATATACTTTTACTCAAGTAGAAATGTTGGAATTGGACTCCCTCAAGATGTTTACTTCTCTATATTGTTAACCTGTTGATCTGAAAGAAAATAAATACTGTCCAAGCTCTGTGAAATGATGTACATATACAGTATATACACATACATAGATATGCAATTCTTTATCCCGACGTTGGTGCGTTTTCCCTGAATAGCCTCAGTGTTGGGTGGATAAAGGTTCTAAAGTAAATAAATGAAACGTTAAAAAAGGACTGTAAACAAAGAACAGATCCAAGTGAAACGAGGTGTTGCTTGAATGGAAATGAGACAGCGCTGCACTGTGGCAGCGGCAGCGGCAGCGTAGGTGAAACGTCGAGGGAAGTGAAGGTTTTTGGAAAATGTGCGGCAGACTCCAACATATCCTGAGTTGACACCGGACTTTAAATGGCTTTCTCAGATGCGAGGAACGGACGGGACGAGACGGAACGGGACCGGAGGCCCGGGGGCCCCGCTCGTACCCCATCACCAGAAAGTGCCGCCGGGCACGGACCCGGACCTGGTCCTGGAACCGCTCCCGGTCCTGCAGGGTGCCGTTCGGTTAAAACACCTCCCTGAGAAGCCTGCAGAGTGAACTAAGAATAATATAAAGATGGCTACAGGGAATATCATAATAAGAAAATAAACAATAAAAATGAAATACATAATCAATATGATATATAATCAATACATAAAAAGTACAAAAAAGAATCAAAATGAATGATGATTGTTCATTTCGATTCATTTATTTGTATCATTATTATTGTTGTTATTATTGTGACAAGAATACTAGTAAAATAAAATAAATTATAGAAGAGAAAACCAACAGACAGACATAGAGAGAGAAGGATAGATGTCAGAAAAAGCAGGAGACATGGCTTTGGGCCTCGCACCGCTAGAGACGGCTTCCAAACCGCTGCGTCTCCAAAGGAAAATGTTTTCTCCGTGCTGTAAGTGGCCATTAGCTGTCTGTTCACATTTCAGCGCCGCTCGGCCCCACGCTCCGGCACAGTGGGAGCTGTGGCCTGAGCCGCCCGCAGCCGAGGACGGTGACGGCGGAGGGGAGGAAACGTGTGCACGGGCGTCCCGCTGCATGAGAACATGTAGGTCAGTACGGAGGGAAAATGGAACATTGACGACGTACGTAGCGCTCCGCAGATCTGTCGAACAGATGCCGGGAAACCAACTTTTCCACCATTTCCTGGTTTTTGGAGTGACACCGTGGATGCGTTAGCTGGAAATGCATGGAACTGGATAGGGCGGCGTCGCGTTTATTGAAATGTGGAGCGGGACAGAATGCGTTAAAAACACTGCTGGGAAAGCTTTGATGGAGTTTTTATCAAATAAGATGGATTAGAAATGTGACGTAAGATAAGATGAGATAAGATACGATAGAAAACGATACAATGCGTTATGATTAGGCAGGATATGAAAAGACACGATAAGATGCAATAAGATACGATATGTGATAAGATACGATATGATACAAAACAATACCGTACGGTGCCAAACAAAGCAGTGCGATACGATACAAAACGATATGAAACGATACAATACTATATGTTACCATACGAAACAATACAATATGATAAATAATGCAATACAATACAAAACGGTTTTGTGCGATATGATGGGATATGATATCACAAAATGAAATGCGATATGCTACGATACGATATTAGATGATACGAGACGATAGAATATGAAAAATAATATTATCCAAAATTATACAAAACGATGCAAAACAGGATACACGACACCATACAAAACAATACGATGAGATACAACATTATGTGATAGGATTCAATATAATAATATACGATATGATACGAAACAATACCGTACGATACCAAATAAAGTTGTGCGATACAATACAAAACTATATGGAACGACACAATACCATATGTTACTAATATACGATACAATACAAAACAATACGAAACAACACAATATTATAAATAACACAATACTATACAATACGGTGTGATGCGCTACGATACGATAAGATACGATACGATGCGGTGCGATACGATACGATACGGTGTGATACGATACGATACGATATGATACAATACGATACGATGCGATACGATACGATACGATACGATACGATACGATACGATACGATACGATGTGATACGTTGCGATACGGTACAATACGATACAGTGCGATACGATACGGTGCGATACGACAAGATGAAATACAATACGATACAAGCCGATATTAGATGAAACGAGACGATACAGTATGAAAAACAATATGTTACAAAATCATACAAAACGATGCAAAATGATGTGATACGTTACACGATACGATATCGAAACAATACGATGAAATACGATATGATGTCATAGGATTCGATATGATAAGATACGATACAAAATCATCAGAATGACACAATACAATACGATACCATATGATCTGACACAACAAGACAGCAACAATTTCAAATTCAAGTTTCACAACAGCATAAATTGACAGAACAGTGCAAGTAAAAGTAGATAAAAACTAGAGTAAAAAATATGTACCCATATAGGCTGCAATCCCAGTTCCCAGATAACAGGAAGCTGACTAGGCTATTAACAGTTACAATTAAGCTTTATTAGGACCATGAGCTAACCTGCGTCGGAGGAAATTACGTTTTGTTTTTCCACCATCATACGTTTCAGCGTCAGAGATTGAAAGCACATTAGGGCCTGAAGGCTAATCAATAGTCTGCATGGAGCCTTAAGGAACCCGCCCTGGGAAAGAACACGGAGAGATAAAGGAAAGTATGACACCGAAAGAAAGAGAGCGAGAGGCGTGGAAAAACGAGAGGGCGATATATTTAAGTACAGATACTTGCGAGATGCATTTTTAAGTACATTTTAAAAAGGACTGTACGGTGTTACTTTCCACCACAGGTTATACCATAAGTATTAGTGGTGGAAGACGTAGATGGAGGCGGTTGCCATGACAAGCGCTGTAACGGTCACGGAGAAACAGGAAACAGGTAGGAGCTTTTTTTTTTTTTTCGCCTCTCGTCCAATCCGCCGCCTTTATTTATACAGTGACTCAACAGCCACACAAACACCACAAATATGAAGGAAAATATGTAAGGCACTCTCACGATGAAAATATGTCTGGATGTTTAAAGTTATTTCATTAGTTTGTCCTATACCTAGTCTCATAATAAACTATAAAGGAACAAATCTCTGTATGTATGTGTGTATGTATGTATGTATGCATGTATGCATGTATGTATGTATGTATGTATGTACAGTATGTATGTTTGTATGTATGTACAGTATGTTCTTCAATTATCTTGACAACCGTTCATTCAATCTACTCTACACTCGGTGGGTGTATTGCCGGTGCAATTTGGACGTGAAATATTTATAAACTTTAAATAATAAATAAATAATGAATAAACAGCAAACAGCGAGCCAACCTGTGGGCGGAGCTTCCCGCGAAAGCAATGGGCCCGTTCCAAAGAGGCATGTTTGGTGCGGACCCGCAACATGTCTAATATTAATAAGCTTTCAATGAACAAGCGAACAGCGAGTTTATCCAAAAGCATCACTTGGGTGTGTTTTTTCCCGTGAGAAAGAATGTATTTCTTCACCGTGAGTCACCGCGACTTTCATGAACAGGCATGTTTTGAACGTTGCCGTAGCATGTTTAGTTTCCGGAGCGGGGCGCTTTGTGGCAATCACGAACCAATGTTATATAAGTCCAGGCTTGGTCCAGGTCTCTCGGTGCTCATTCGCATTCGGAGGGTTGCGCTGTGAAGACCTGGTTGCTTCACGTAGTATAGACGCTTGTTCAGACGACAGACTGGAAAATTTTAACTCGAGCTGTGTTTTAAAGAACCTGGAATACGTGCCTAACATGACTAAACTGGACCCTGTGGAAAAAAAAAAAATATATATATATATATATATATAATTATATATATTAATATGTAAAATTTGTAATTATTAAAATATTTTTTATATTTTATGTGTAATTTATTATACATATTACTACCCTTAATAATTCATCCCGTGTAACTTTTCACTTAATTATATTCAAGTAAAAATGGATAGCTATATCTTGGGGTGAAATAAAGTAACCCCACCTCCTCAATTGAAACCATAATCCCAAACCCTTCCTTTAAAGTATTGTAAGGAGTGAATCCCTTGGTAAAAAGTAATCTCCTCCTCTCTTTTCCTCTCCTCCTTCTCCTCCTCCTCCTCCTCCTCCTGTTGATTGTCACATCCCAGAGAATCGATATTTAAAGGGAATCCAGCCGTTGAAACATGTACAACTAAAGAGATCAAAGGGGAATGTTTCAAAGTGTTTTAAGAATAGAGTTGCACAGGAGTGGGATACTCATACGTGGGAATGGCTTGTTTTACGGAAGTTAATGGGACGATGGGTTAAAAAAAAACAAAGAATTGTACATTTTTGGAGAGTTCTGTCCTACTTGTCACAATAATGAACGTGTCTTTTTTCCTTATATTTCATATTTTAGTTACAATCGATCAGAAAAGCCTTAAAAGTGTTTGTAAATTTGGTATATTGGTGATATTTTAATAACATCGCCATCAAATGGACAGTGGAAGCATACGAGCGGGCGACAAACAGGGTGAACTTCAGGAAGTTCATCTACTTATTTCAGACAAGGAACCTCAATCTGGGAATCATAAATGTGAAGTCTTTAGGTGGACGAAAGAAAGACCAAAAAATAAAAAAATAAAAAAATTAGAAGAAGAATTGATTGGCTACACTTCTCCTCCTTTGATGCGAGCTAATCCGTGCTTAGTGCCAGGATGTACAGAGTAAAGCATCTGCATAATGAAAAGGTTTCGGCTTTTTATTTAAGCTATTAGTGATGCGTTGAATTAAAAGTTCTTTTTAGCTGTCAAAGAAAATACTGTAGATACTGCATGTGGTCTCCTGAACATTCAGTGTGTGTGTGTGTGTGTGTGTGTGTGTGTGTGTGTGTGTGTGTGTGTGTGTGTGTGCGTGCATGCGTGTGCGTGTGCGTGTGCGTGTGCGTGTGCGTGTGTATGTGTGTGTGTGGCGGGCTGAAAGGGAGCTTTGTGTTGGGGGAGCCGCCGCTCGCTCCACACGGGGCCTGGATCCAGAGCTGTGGTCTGGTTCTGGCACCACAGGACGCTCCCACTCACAACACACACCCTGAACACACTCTGACAATGTGTGAAACAAAAGAAAGAAAAAGAAAGAGAGAGAGAGAGAGAGAGAGAGAGAGGAAAATGAAGAAGCAACAAAACATGATGAAACATGAAAGCGAGAGATTGAAAAGAGCCAGAGAAATGCTTTTAAAGGGCAACACCAACCATTTCATTTCATTAAAATGGACCAAAACTATCTCCTGGCTCCGAGTTGTCACGTAGTCCACAGAACCAGGTCCTAAACTTAGGCCTAGGCTGTTTGAGAGGCTGAGACGTACTGCCGATGTGCTCTTGGGCCACACCTCCTAGAGAGCCCCCTAGAGAGCTCCCTTGAGAGGCCCCTAGAGAGCCCCCTAGAGAGCTCCCTTGAGAGGCCCCTAGAGAGCCCCCTAGAGAGGCCCCAAGAGATGAATGGAGATTCCCAATTCCATGCGATTCCAGGAGATGATTTGCGCAACGGAACTCCATCAGACACTACGTAGTGCGACTTACCATCAAACACCTGGATTCAAGCCGGCTTTACACTGAATCCGAAAACGGATCCGACTGTTGAGGCCCCTTAGTGGCCGCCATAGCACATGCATCTAGTTTTCGCATCATCAAAGTTGTTGTAGGAAACAGGAGTAGTCTCAAGTACAACAGCGAGTAGTTTACTCAGCGGGACATTAAACATTTCCAATGAATGACAATTTCAAATGTCCTTTATAGTGTTTGCAAGTGCACACAAATAACAAAAATACACACACTTCTTTTACATAAACATAGATTTATTGACTATGAATGTGTTGACACCCAGCATTAAGGTTAATAAGGTAATCGTTTTACATACCTTTCACAACTTATTTACTTAGTTTTAAGTTCCCAGCTCCAGGAGAATTCCGCTGCCAATTGTATCTTAGAATTATCTTAATTCATGAGAACATAGATGTCCTTTATTGGCAGCTGATGAGACGGCTCGCTAATCAGAGCTCCCCTGCCGAAAAGACAGGTTTTATACTTATATGATGATATATCAGCACCATGTTCAGGTGTTGAGGTGTTGAGGTGTTGAGGTGTTGAGGTGTTGAAGTAGTTGAGGGGAGGATGGATGGTTGGCGGAGCGCAGTGATCCATCACGGGAGTGGACCAACAGGGGGCATTTCGGGAATCTGCTACTGATCAAAGCCTCGTCGTCGGGGGGCGTCACCGCGGTAACGACCCCCCCCATCAACCTCACCCACCCTCCCCATCCCAGCGACGCCACAGGAAATCGATGGCAGGCACTCAAGGTCAATGTACTGTTGGAAAACTACTTAAGCCCTGACGGATGGCGGGCCGGCCCCGCCGCCCAGACGGGACGTTGACAGCTCCTCTGCTCCATGCACGCACACACACGCACACACACACACACACACACACACACACACACACACACACACACACACACACACACTATACACAGTCATAAACATCCCATTGAGGATTGAGGGAACTTTTCACTTTACTCTCTCCTATCTCTATCCTAAGATCTGAAAAGCATTGTTAAGGATATTTTAATTAGGGGTTAGTAGGTATTTGGGGCAGTCCACACATGCTATAGTCCAAGTTTGATCCACATCGGACCATATCTTTATTCGGAGTTAGTAAAAATTATTTTTTCTGTCGCCTCCATCGAGCGAGCTGAGGGGATACCAAAAGGTCACGTGAAAGCACTGAAGACTACTGATTGGTCAAAAATAATCGTCACTGCATCATTGCGTCACGGCGCCTGTTCGGCAAATTTTCACCAATATCTCCCCCCTCCTGGAAGGGCACCGCCTACTGGCCTCTGAAGCGAAAGAGGATAAGCAGATAATTACAGCTGAACAAATAAATAAAGAGAATTTCCGTTGAAAGGCTTTAAAAATAACGACACATGGTACATACACAATATAATATAAACTATAGAGCATATATAAATGATATAGATAAGTCATTGATCGCTGACCAATTAAGCTACTGCCTCAAACCCTTGAGCAAAATTCACATTGGTCAACAGGCGCAACGACATCTGAAAAGAGGCAGAGGAGGATAAATGGATTAATGATGAACAATCAAAATCAAATGACAATAGCCTGCATTATAAATGGTTGTATTCAGTTATAACAGTGGATTGCAATTATAGAGGGGAAATTCAGGCGTTCAGCAGCGGATAGGGATTGGGTACAGGATTAGTGCAAAATAAATCACAAATTAAAAAAAAAAAACAAGAATTAAACAAAGTAACCATAAAAAAAACAAAACATATAAAGACAGATAAGAGGAGAGGTGATAAGAGGCGAGGTTTGGGAGGGAGGAGATATGGACATCATTTAAGGCTCTCCCGGACCACTTTAATGAGTCTTCAACACACACGCATACACAATGTCCTCAAATCCACGCCACGTCTACCCAGAAAAAAACGCTCGTTCGGACAAATTGTACTACCCGAGGATCCGTAGAGGCCAGTAGGCGGTGACTTTTTGGGAGGGAGGAGATATAGTGTAAATTTGCCGAAGACGCCTGGCGGTGTTTAATGAGCGTCTGAGGGCGGCAGACGGATGCGCGCTAATGAAACGGCGCATTGCAACATTTTGTGACTTCCTGTACAGCACTTAATGAAAACACGGCTGGTGACGGCGAAAAAACAAAGCGATTATTGAACCCTTTGGCGCTCCATAGAGAGTGACTGAGGAAGTCTCCCCGCTACGCAGGAGGCTTTTTTGTTTCATTCAGTTATGAAAATTAATACATCCACGATAAAAAAACGAACAAAAAAAAACCAAACGCGCTGCTAATGGGACGCGCAGGGATTCGGGGAGATCCGGGAGATCATGTTGCGGCAGGATCCGGGACAAATGAAGCCCTGGTTACATGTGATCTTGAATTGTCGTTATGGTTATAACATTAACCTTCATAAATTCTTCAGTATTAGCAGTAGGGGCTTGTACATGGTTTCGTCAGACACGTCACGCTGACTTGCATTGCCGCCTGCAGCTATGTTCATGTTTATAATTGTTTGGAGTAGTTTTGAGACCTAATCATTTGAGACCAATAATCCAAGAGAATTTTGGATTGGAAAATCATTGGCTGAGGAATGACTTGAGTATATAATATGAGAGTATCATATGTACATATTTTTACTGAGTATATATTTATTATCTCAAGAGAACCCTCAACGGGGTGTTCTCTGAGGGGGTTATTTTGCGATAATGATCGGCTGGCTGCAACTTATTGCCATTATCCCACTCATGAAACAGCTCCGTACTAAATAAAAGAACGCATTGAGAACGAATAGTGATCTGACATGATTTTTTTTTCTAGTATGCCGAAGTTTAAGAGCTTCCGCTGAGAAAAAGAGACTCCGCGACACCACAGCGTGGCAAACTATCCTCTGTCCAAAAAAAAAAAGTCACTCTACATGTGAAGAAATTGTCACTGTTAGAAGTGGTTGCCCGTGACAACGGTCTTTATTAATATACAACGGTCATTATTTTGGAGTAACTGATGGGTGATTGCCACGATTGACCAATCACAATCGAGTATCCCACAGAGCAGTGTAATAATAAGTAATAACCAAATAGGCCGCGTAAAATACGACGAGGAGAGCAGTGAGTATCCGGCTGGGTGTTTTCATCGAGCATCGGCACAAAATGCATCAGCATGAGCGTCTTTAAGCTGCATCGTTAATGCGGCGTCATCGGCACAGCGTCCGATGCGGCGGTGGTGTAACCTTGGGCTTCCTGTTAGCTGCCGGGACGACGAGTGGTGTTATATCTGCCGCGTGTCCATTGAGAGGACGGTTCGGTTGCATCTATAAGGAGAACGCAGCTTCCTGTCAAAGCATTTTCCATATGCGGTTACACCCTCGTGATGACCTCTGCCTGCGGCGCCGGTTGTCTTCACTGATCAGAATCAGGATTAGAAACAGAATCAGAATCAGGATTGTTTTATTTTGACAAGTATTTTTGCACATACGAGGAATGTGACTTGGTGAGTTTGGTGCATATAAGGTAACAAGGAACACGATATAAGCATAATATTAATAAAATATCGAACAAAATATGAATTTCCAAATATTTACACATTAAGTTTACAAGCACTGTAAATGACTGTATGTTGGCTGTGAAAGGATAAGGAGGAGGCAATGAGAGAGCTAGAGGCTATGAAATGGGAATAAGGCACGTACAATATAATTTGATTAAATATAAATAAAGATTTACATGTGTATGTATATACATTTGTATTGCACATGTTTATTTTACACGAGAGGTAAAAGTTGGTGGTGCAGGAACATCTGTGCAATGTGTGTGTGTGTGTGTTTGTGTGCATGTGTGTGTGCGTGTGTGTGTGTGCGTGTGTGTGTGCGTGTGTGTGTGTGTGTGTGTGTGTGTGTGTGTGACAAGGGTGGGCTAGGGCGGAATAGGAGTACCAGTCTCAGTCAGAGGCAAGGGTCTTGTTTGTGAGCCCCACTGCCACGGGGAAAGAAACTTTTCGGGTGGCGCAAGGTTTTGGCCTTTAGCCTTTCGCCGGACGGAAGTCTTTGGAAGAGCCGGTGAGCGGTGAGGGGAAGGATCAGCGATGATCTTACCTGCTCTCTTCCTGGTCCTGGAGCAGGGTAAAGGTCGTCCAGGAGAGATGGGGGAGAGGTAGCATCCGATGACCTCCTCGGCTGACCGAATGATCCGCAGCTTTTGTCCTTGGCGGGGGTGGCAGCGAACCCGACGGAGATAGATGAGCTGAGGAAGGACTCAGTGATGGCCGTGCAGAACCGAACCCGTCATTTTCTGCGGCAGGTTGAATTTCTACAGCTGCCGCAGGAAGAAAATCCTCAACAAGCTGGGCTTTCTTGATGATGGTAGGGAGGGAGGTTGATGGGAGGTAATGTTCTCCATCCACCTGTCCTACGAGCTTAATGCTAAATAAAAAAAATATACAGCATTTTTTTGTCGTTTTTATTTGTACTGGAGATTATGCACAATAGTTACTAAACGAACATAATAGCTTACCTAATTCCTACCTAGCTAAGTAACTGAAACTAAGTGATTCCTAAAACGTTATACTGTTAGTGAATAGAATAATATAAATAAAATAAAATAAAACTCAAAAAGATAATACAAAGTGGGGGTACAAAATAAAAGGGGATAGAGTTATGTATATGGGATATGCTATTTGTATATAGAGATATGTGCAGTAAAGTGCATGTGAATAAAGTGAGTATGGAGATATACAGTACAGTGTACAACAGTACGACACAGCAATACAGTAACACCAAACAGAACAGCAATACATCACAGTATGCAGTAACCCAGAACAGTGATACAGTAACTTGCAGTACAGTAGGCTACATACAGTACAGTAAGGCAGTGGGGCCTGTGTGAGTGTCTCTGTGCTTTTTGTTAGGACCCCTGGTGAGTTCAGTGTTGACAGTCCTCATGGCTTAACTCTGACTGCGGAGGCACTTGCCCGACCGCAGCAGCTGGAACAGTCCATTGTGGGGGTGATGAGGATCCTTCATGATCCCGCGGGCTCTGCTGCTACACCTCCTGGTGTATAAGTTCTGCAGCGAGGGGAGGGTAGTTGCAGTTGTAGGCTGGGCTGAATGCACCATCCTCTGCAGGGCCCGCCTGTCCTGAGCAGTACAGTTGCCAAACCAGGCAGTGATGTTGCCTGTCAACAGCCTGCCTGTCATGCTGCATGATATTAATTACATGTATTATGACTTTTATATTATTCGTACAATTCACATTTTATCTTATTGTATGTTATCGTGAATCTTCATCCTCATCCTCAGGGCATCTTCTAAATCTGCAGCTGTTTTACAGCAGCGAGGCGTCTCAGATGGTGCCGAGACATCACCTGATCCCCCAAAGCCGCACGCCGCTCTCGGTGTGGGCAGCGTGGCGTCTGCCGTGTCACAACTGAAACCCTCTCTTCCGGTGCAGCACGAACGAGAGCTTTCTTCAGAAAAACCTCAAGAAAAATTCCATCTCGATTCAGTTGCTGATAATTGGTTTTGAGGAACCTCACCGAAAAAAAGCCACATTCAAGTCCAAGTGTTGAGGGTTTGTTCTGAGCTACATAAGTGACATAAACATGGTAGATCATGAAAAATATATTGTAAATCAATTAAATAAAATTACATGAATAAATAAAATAGAAATGCAATATTTTCTACTGCGGACATATAGAGAAATGTTGGGGAGGAAATGGAATAACACAAATACAATAACGGATACACACACACACACACACACACACACACACACACACACACACACACATACACACACACACACACACACACACACACACAAACACACAAACGAGGTGTTAGTGAACACTGTCTGCATCTACATAATGGATGATATAGGTCACCGTGGAGGAGGTCTATTTCTCTTACTCAAACTCGTCTCTGTGCGTTATTCTTTTTATACCCACAAGTAATTAGTGCGTCTTGACGGGAAGAAAAAAACCTCATTTCTGTTTGTGGCCCTCCTCCTGCTAACCTATTTAAAACCGCCCACACACAGCATATACTGCATGTTCTACCTCCTGCAAAATGTCTGTTTTCACCGTATTACCTTGCATCTTGGGCGTCTTTCTCTCTGTCTCTCTCTCTCTCGGACGGAGGGATGGTTCGGATTTAGTTGGCCCGAGTGAAACTGTGCAGCACTGAGCCAAGGAACGATGGTGGAGTCCAGGCTGCAAAGGAGAGCAAAATAAAGAGAGGGACGATGCAGAGGAGAGGAAGAACTTGTGGAACAGGAGTGAAACTGAAGAGATAGAGAGTTTGTACCAAACACATAAAAGAAATGTAAATAAATGCAGGACTAGACGGGTGCCAGATTACATCCAGGACGGAACTGAAGTAAAAATGTACATACTTAAGTGTGTTATTTCGAAAATATACCAAGTAAATTTGGTATACTTTGTATGTATTTACATTAAGTGTTCTAAAGTTGTTCAATTGAAACCACTTAAGTTTGATTTGAATTTTTATGTATATTTGGTAACCTTTGACAGCCCAAATAGGACCATTTTTTAATATAAAATATAAACTTTTTTTTATATAAATATTTCAAAGTTTTTTTTTCTGTATTATCTTATATAAATTGTACTTTTTATTATTATTTTCACTATAAATACATTCTAAATATTTTATTGAATAAACTAAAAGAAACATAAAATTATATATTAGTTTACATATATTATTGATGACCACAATAAGAGCAGGGGGGAGTTATGGCCTCCTCTCGCACTATTTAAAAATATTACAAGACTGTGGCCTAATCTGGCCTATAATTTAGTCATGTAATGTATTCTGATGTAATGTGTTGTAGTGTGATGCAATGTTATGTGATGTAATGTGAACCAATGTGATGCAATGTAATGAAATGTAATATTGTGCAATGTAATGTAATGTAATGTGTTGTAATGTGAAGGAATGTTGTGTAATGTAAAGTCATTTAAAGTTATGTAATATAACAATAAAGTCATTTAAAGTTATGTAATGCATTGTAATGTAATGCAATGTTATCACATGCTCCCTATGGAAAAAAAAAGCCTGATTGGGCCTATGACCACATCCCCATTGAGCTCATAGAAGTTTAATTTCCAAATGATTTTTTAATTATTATATTTGGTTTACTTTAGATTTTCATTTGCTTCTGTTACATCCATCATGGAGTTTTTGTCCAACATGCCTCAAACAATCCACTCGTGTGAATTTAGGAGATGGTAGGATGGGGGATACCATGTTTTTCTTTTACGACCCCTGGAGGTTCCCTCGTCCAAACCCTTTACATCGTAACCCGTCGTCTGGCCCGGAGAGACAGCAGCTGAAGTTTGGAACATGAAAAATTAAGCAGGTCCTCAGACAGCGATCATTATGTGGTCACCGCTTGGCTTTTCCAGTGCGGCCGCGGCCAAACGGGACGTGGTTGGCGGGCCAGAGATCCAAGAACCCTGAAGGCCGGCTATTCATGGGAGAGCTTCCCCCCTCGAATGCACCGACGGTCCCAGTGCAACCTGGCAATCAATGGACGGACAGAAGAAGGAAGGAGGAAAAAGGAAGTGTGGGAGGATACAGAGTGGTCTGATGGTCACCCAAAAAGATGAAAAAACAGGGATCTGCATCAAAGGAGGAGGCTGGTCCAGGCCAGTGTAGTACCTGGAACCCGGCCGTGCAACTCAATTACACAGCCACTGGCCTCAGGAAAAGGGGGAATACCATAAAGGGACCTGACCAAAATGACGTCCAAACTGTTAAAATGTGTTTAATGAATAAGGAGAAAAATTGAATCACAGTACAATACCACTCTTTATCTATCTATCTTGACTGCTCCGTAAAGAGCGGAGGTATGGCCGCCTTTCCCTAATAGATCGTAATATATCTTCATTTACGGCCCGATGATGAAATAAATGTTTTTTATGTAAATTGCGAGAGCTCTGGTAAGAGAAAAAGCCTTCCACAGCAAAAAATAAAAAAATAAAATAATAATAATAAAAAAAGATGACATGGCGGCAGAAAGTGTGTAGTAAATTGTGAGAAATGTGCTTTTGCGATATCTACTTACTCTCCCCGTACATATTAGTGGAGGAAAGGTTGTAAATCATGCTCAGATTAATACACCAGGTACTGGCAAATTGATACTGTATATTATCAACTGGATTGTGTGTGTGTGTGTGTGTGTGTGTGTGTGTGTGTACGTGTGCGTGTGCGCGTGCGCGTGCGTGTGCGCGCGCTTGCGCGTGGGTGTGTGCATGTGTGCGTGTGTGTGTGTGTGTGGTTGCGTTCCTTAGCCCCAAGATGCTGCACGATACAAGGTAAACATTAACTCAGCCTAATTTAACCTTGTTTATTCCAGATATTATAAAAATCTGTGCTAAGGTGACGTCAGAAGAGCTGGAAGGATTGTTCATGTTTTTTGGTGTTTTTTTTAAGGTGAATTTGAGAAGCATTTTGTATGTCACACATTGGAGATAGATATATAGATAAATAGATGGATGGATAGATAGATAGATAGATAGATAGATAGATAGAAATATAGATAAATAGATGGATGGATAGATAGATAGATAGATAGATAGATAGATAGATAGATAGATAGATAGATAGATAGATAGATAGATAGATAGATAGATAGATAGATAGATAGATAGATAGATAGATAGATAGATAGATAGATAGATAGATAGATAGATAGATAGATAGATTTGACAATATACAAAATACCCAAAAATGTATTTACTTCATGTAGTAGGGACAAATCCAGAATCTGCTTTTACTCCACATTCAGGCAAAGCTACCATGATGCCACACCAGTCTGATTTTCCAAATTCCATGAGATATTGAAAAATTATATACATTTGGTTTCATTGCTAAAAGATGGAGTTTGTTTATGCACTGAACACAATTGTTCCCCATTGCTTTCATTGTAAATGATAGGATACTGGATGTGAATGAAACCTACAGTATGTGCTACACTATGGGTGAGTTTAAAACTGGGACAAACTTCCAAAAACCAAAAATATTCCTTGAAATACTGATAAGTGGATAAAGTCTTCTCTGCTGTGGTAAAATGAGTAAAAATAATAATAATAATAATAATAATAATAATAAGGGCAAATTCGTTTGTTTAACTTAAATATAAAGTACATAGATAAACAAATGAGATTTCTAACAGACGAACACAGATCGCGTCTAAACACGTTGTAGTCCGTCGTGGAGGTCTTTCACGCTTCTCCTGCTGATCCTGAAGTTTTGCTTTAACGCCAGCGAGACCATGGGTTCGCAGCAGAAGCCACTTCCTGAGCCGTCCGCCCTCCCACAGCCCGGCACACCAGGAGAACATTTATATCATTAAATAAAAACCTTTCAAAAGCGCCTTTTACTGCCTCACGTGATGCCACCCCCTGAACCGTCCCCTTTGTTTTTCTGCCTCTAATCGCAGCCTCCTAAAGGTTTACTGGCAGCCAGTAAAATATTGATAAGTGATATCAGCTGGAGGCAGGAGGGCCCAACAAGGGCTTCTCTCTCGGGGCCCCAGGCTCCACACATGTGGATCGGTCCCTCATATTAGGCCCTTGTTACAGATGGTGGATGGACGGGTGGATGGATGGACGGATGGACAAACGGATGGATGGACGGACGGACAGACGGACGGAAGGATCTGCGGACAGATGGATGGATGGATGGATGGATCAATGGATGAATGGATGGATGGATGGATGGATGGATCAATGGATGGATGGGCGGATTTATGGACGGATGGATGTATGAATGGATGGATATTCCAGTATCACCGCAGCTTGCATAGGCAATAATAATATAGTGATACGAATAAAAAAATGTAATAAAATGTCCATATGCAATAAACCTCAAGATGAATTAGAAGCTCGAAAAATGGGATAATATTCAATAAACCTTTGAATTAACAATGAAACAATAAAAGATAAACCTAACAATTGACAATAAACCAAAAAAAAAAAATAACAATGAAATCTGGCATTATGCAGTGAACCTAATGATAAACAATACATATAAACCTAGATAAAAAACAACATTCAAAATTTACAAATAACACAAGGAATAAACGAGAACAAGATGTTAACGAATGTCAAGCGTCCAAAGTTTGTCGTTTAGACTGACAGGTGAGATAAACAGAAACAAAACTCTGTATCTCAGCAGTCTCATATTTGGGCTCCCAGGGGCCCCCACCTGACAAAAGACCCGGTGCGCTGATTCCGAACAGGCCCCGAGGCGGGGTCCACCTCCGTGCGAAGCTACGGTGCCATGGTGCACGGGACACGGCGGCGTGACAGGCAGACGCAGCACATTCACATTCACTCTGGCTGCCTGAGCCCCAAAGGCAAAATAAACACAGGTCGCTGCTCAGCCACCGTTAGCATTACGCTCATCAAGGGTCGAAACTGCAGCGAGCGGCAGAACGGATGAAAGCCGCGATGAAATTAATGACAACGTTAGCAGGGCTGTAAATAAAAAAAAATAATAATAATGAAAAAAGCGTCCAGTCAATATTTATGTCTGCAGTGCAAATAAAGCCGGCGATGTGACAGGAGCCAAGTCCCTAACGACTAAAAACGATCCGGCCGATTCGTCTCATACCGCCCGAAAATGAATAGTTCAACATCAAAACGTGGTAAATCATCTCTAAAGCGGAGGGGCCGGCGAGCAGGGAAAGATAAAAAGACAATGTTTACTTTCTTCGTGGATTCCAGGGGACTCTCTCATTTATCTCTCTCTCCTTCACTCCGCTGCTGCTGCTGCTGCTAAAAAAAAAAAAAAAAGAAAGAGGAAATCCCACCTCAGCAGTTTCCGCGGCTCTTCTTTAACGTTTAATATTGATGATTCTCACAGGATAAAGTAAGTTAAGTGGAGATATGCTAATCCCTCCTCCGCTCGCTGAACTCGCTTTGTTTACTCTGGGGTGTCAACATGTAGCCGTGCCGTTCCAGTCGCATATCATTTCACGTTTAACAAACCCCCTCTTTAAAGTGCCCACTATCAAGGTCATGAATAGCAAAATTATTTCGGTTCGTGGAATTAATTACTTGCAGATAAAAGACGGACCGGGGGCTTTTGCCTTTGATACATGTGGGAAGATTTTTTTTTTTTTTGTTGGGCCTTTTTTTAGTCCAAAACGTGCAATATCAACGCCCCCCTAAATGCTTAACATTTGAGTGAAATACTGAAGAAAAAGAAAAAATCAGTTTTTCTCATCGTTATTATAATGAAAGCAAAGATAAAAAAAAAACCCTAAAAATAAAGAAAAGAAGATGTATAAATAGAAAATTAAGTAACTTGAAAAAAATAACTATCATTAGTTGGTTTAGTAAGTTTGGTAGAAAGATGTTTAATAACCTAGCATTGGGTATAATCACATTTTGCACCCGGGCCTAAGAAAAGTCTGTGGATGTAATAATAGAACATTTCCCATCAATTTCCCAGTGCACCCCGTTGACGGTTTTGATGAATTAAATAACTGAAAGCTGGGTCCAGGTTATAAGGATTACAGCCTGCCACAGCACTATGGATCCGTTTGGCAAAGCAATGGAAAGGGACGGCGGGTTTGTCTTCGAGGTGCGTTCTGTTGGAGAAGGGAGTCGATCCTCCGTTTTAAGATCTGATCATAGGCCTATTCATATCAGTGACATACGTTGTCACTGACAGCGTATGTCAGTGACACCGGTCTTGCTGTAAGCCCAAAAAAAATAGCTAGAAGCCACGTAAAGTGCCGTAATTAGGTTTTTTTTAAATAAAAATGACATGATATAAACCAAGGGGTAATTAATTCCGACGGACGGGAGGATAATGAATTAGTGACCCAAGACTCGCAAACGATTCCTTTGCAGCGACTCGTTCGTGATCGTGTAATCCTTCAAATGAATCGGGAGTCGGGGGTCGCTCCGGCAACAGAGCCGTTCGTCTGTTCCGTTCATGAACGGCAGCTGCGGCCGGGGGACACGGGCATTCACCGAGACTCAAGCCTCCATTCGCGAGCGAGAAGAGCCCAAACAAGCTCTTCGGGTTTCGTCTCAGCGGATGGATGTCCCAAAATCCAGCCGATCATTTCATCGCTAAAATGGAGACACGTGGACGCAAACTCACAGGTTGTCTCTGAAAGCTAGGATTCTCAACATGGGGTCCTCGGCCCCCCGCCCAGTTACGACCACCAGGCAACCGGTCCCGGTCCAACACAGCAGCACGAGCGGTCACTGGGCTGATAGCGAACCCCTCCAGGGCCAGATTATAAAACGGCTCAATTTTCACTGATCCAGATTGGACGATTGTAGTACCGCAGATGGAATTTCTCCCCGTCAATAATGTGCTTGGAGGATATGGAGACGAGGCCACAGAGGCTACAGTTATCACCGTAGCATTGTGTTGACGCGACTAGAAATTGTCAAAGATTGAACAGGGGTCCTTTCAACATTCAACATTTCGGCCCACGTCCCCGTTTTTTAGGCCGCAACTCTAGGAGAGTGTGACAAAAGTTCGCCCTTTTTTTTTTTGGTTAATCCTTTTTATTATCATTTTTGGAGCCAGCGCCACTCATTTTATGTGTTAGAATTCACATTTTGGCCTGCAAGAGCGAGATTGAGCATAACAATCCCTGACGGGGGAAACAAGGAGAGAGGGTCTCAGGGTCTCGAGAACTTTCTAACGTATGAATGATCTCTGTGGGAGACTGTTCAAGGAGGCACGTGCACAGAAATAATCACAAGGACAAACATGGTGGAATGCGTTGTCTAAAATTACACTTTCTCACACACACACACACACGCACACACGCACACACACAAACACACAGATAAACCTGCACATGGATATGCAGCCTCTTCACAGCGAGCTCGCTGCCCGGGTGAGAACAATCCATTCTGTTTCCTGCAAATTAGGCTTCATCTTTGCCTCCGTGGTGTGACAATCTCACACGCCGCTGTCTCTGGAAATGAATCACCCGTTCAGTTTAATTATCCAGCCTCTCGTCCTCTCGTCGCCGAGCCCACCCTCCACCATCACTTCCACGGGTCTACAGGTCTTATTATCAAACTATCAGCCCCCCCCCCCCCCCCCCCAGGCTGCTTTAAACAAGACTGATGATGGCCGATAAAAGGAGAGTGAAGATGTAAAAAAATAAAAAGGAAATTATCCGGGCAGTGGCGTGCAGAGCCGCCCCCTCTGATGCCCCTTTGGTCGTGAAAACGCAGCGAAAGTGCCCTCCAGGTGCCCCTATGGTTCAGAAAACTGTGTAATGTGCCCTCTAGATTGCCCCTGCGTTCGAAAAAAAAGATTTTAAAGTGCCCTCTAGAGTAAGAAAACATTATCAAGGACTTATGGGTTCGATCCCAGGTGAGCTTTTGAAAGCCAGCAACACGAGTGCGCCTTCATAAGCGCCAGAGGCCAGTGCCAAGCGTGAAGGCGACCTGGTGGAATGATGGTTCAGACGCTTCCTTCCAGTGCTGCTGTCACAGGTGTCAGCTGTCACGGACTACCAAGCTTCATGAGACTCAGTGGCTCAAAGAGGCAAGGGCTTGAGGACATATCGCCGAGTGAGTTTTTGAGAGCAGGCACTCCAAGGTCGCGTTGAAAGCCAGGGTTGAGTGTGAAGGTGACCGGGTGGCATGATGGTTCAGACGCTTCCTTCCAGTGCTGCTGTCACAGGTGTCAGCTGTCACGGACTACCAAGCTTCATAAGACTCAGTGACTCAAAGAGGTGAGGGCTTGGCGACTCAACGTCGAGCGGGTTTTTGAGAGGTGGCACCCCAAGGTCGCCTTGAAAGCCAGGGTTAAGTGGGAAGGCGGCATGGTGGCATGATGCTGTTCACGCACCCAGAAACCCATTCGGGGGGGTGGGGGCGGTTCAACTCCCTCTCTTCCCCTGAAGAAATTGTTTTTATTGAGTCACTCGTAGATAAGAGACAAATCTCCAAAAATATCCAAACTTTGTTATCGGATCTTATTTTTATGAAATAACTTTTATTATTATTATGTATTTGACGTTTTTCGATTTTTTTTTTTATGAAAGGCAGTTCCAACAGCCGTATGACTTTGTCTTGTTTGGAGTGTTGGGTGATGTGAGGCGTGCAGAGCAGATTCCATGTTGAGCTGGAAAGCACGGTGCGTAAACACAGTGTGATTAGACTTACATAACATTTACCTGTCAAACACTCTGCTGTGTATTAACTGGAGGAAAACAAGCTCCAACAAGGACAGTCTGGAGTGCTCGTGTAAATGCCCAAATAGTACTTGACATTGTGTTTTTAGCAGGGGTGAAAAGTAACGGACTATAAGTAATTTGTTACTGTGCTTAAGTACCTTTTTCAAATATCCGTACGAAAGCTGCTTTTGTACATGAGAAATATAAGAAAATTAAAATTAGATAAGAAAAACAGAGTTGAATGAATCTTTTCTTGCACTCGTCAAGAGCCGGATCTCCAAAAAAGAAACAATCTTCTCCTCAGATTTAGCCGGATAGACTCTTCTTTGTGAGTGTGCTGCACGGGTTTAACATGGATATCCATGGATGTACAATAATACGTAGGGAAAGAGAAATATGTAATGAGCTGTTTATCCCACTCTGTCCTCAGTCTCCTGCACATCTGGCCCCTAAATTGCAACTAGCTGAAAACAAGAAGAAATTTATAGTCGTCTTGACGGGGTTTTGGAGCCCGGGCACGGCGCCCGGCCCTCCCTGCCTCCCCCCTGCCTCCCCCTTGCCTCCCCCGCCCCCGAGCAACACATGGGGGCTATTATTTGTAAAGTAGCTGCGGTGGCACCAGGGAGCGATTTGAGCGGCGTGCGTTGAGTTTTTCTGGAACACGCAGCCGTGAGCGTGTTTACTCTCCCTTATCGCCTCCACACATCTCAGACAGCAGAGATAGGAGCCGTGGCGATTAAAGCGCCGCTCCAACTTAAAACAAAAAAATTCCCTCTCCCCTTGAAAACGGATTATCTTTTTAAGTGTTAAGCACTCAAGTCAAATTTCTCACACACATGTTTATCTCTGGTAGTTGTTTGAGCGGTGTACAGTACGGTTAATGTACAGTAAACGGTGGAAGGTTCAACTCTTTGTTTAAGATTTGGTTCCTGACCGGTCACTCGGTAAAAAAGAGTCATTCGATTTTTGCGGCTCAGGCGAGAGTCAGGAGAGTCGGTCGGCTCTGAGTTGTGAATGGAATTCTGACAAAAAATAACTTACGACTGTCAAAATGATTTATTCGACGGAATGTGAAAGTGTAACATTTCAATGCGAACCGCGCCAAACGCCCTTGGCCTTTTTTTTTTTTTTCCACATTAATTTAGTGCTCTGCGATTATTTTAAGTTTGTGAGCCGAGTATAAACTCACTGGACCACCGACTTGCCGTTGTGACTCCCGATTCCTCAAAGTCTTTAAAACGGTTCGTTCACGGTGGCCAAATCGTTCTATGTTGTGCATCACTAACAGTTATTATAGCGGTTAAACCTCACTGCCGTCTGACTCCATGGGAGATAAAACAAAACAAAGAGCAACTAGTCGTGTAACATGAAGAATGGAGCGGGGGGAAAAGAAAAACATGAAAGCATATATGATAAAAAAATAAAAAAAAACATGAAACATAAAAAGCTAGTATAGGCAGAGGGACATGAACAGTAATAAGGGCTCGGGGATCCGGGGGGATAATATCTTTGGCTCGGGGCCCCGAAGTGAAGCCTCGGTTTTGGCCGCGGCTCGGGGCTGCAGACGGACCGTCTCCTCACATTACCGGCTGAATTAGGCTGCGGTCGCTCCGCCAGCCTTGTCCTCGGCCTCAGCAATGTGCTAAACCCAGACGCCACTTTTTAGGGCTACAGAGATTAGACTGCTCCAAGATCCCGATCCGGCGCTCAACACCGCAGTGTGGAAAGGGCAAAAGCCGAGCATCGAAATACGAAACCGGGACAACAGATAATGTTAGGCAAAACGTCCATATTGTTGACGGTCCACAACCTCGTTGGCCTGGTCCAGATCTATTTTTTTATTTCCTTGCGGTCTTCAAGGGACCGATGCGCTCCGCTCGGACTCCACAGCCACCACGGAGAGGACACTCCCAAGTAGGACGGGGGAGTCAGGGAGGCTCAGGATTATTATATAAGAAGGTCTGTACTATTTGGAGTTTCGGGAGTTTATTTTCTAAAGAAAGTTATGGTTATGGCTTAAGTTATGGCAACACTGAATGTGAGGCGGGCGACACTGAATGTGAGACGGGCTACACTGAATGTGAGACGGGCTACACTGAATGTGAGACGGGCTTCACTGAATGTGAGGCGGGCTACACTGAATGTGAGACGGGCTTCACTGAATGTGAGGTGGGCTACACTGATTGTGAGACGGGCTACAGTGAATGTGAGACAGGCTTCAATGAATGTGAGGTGGGCTGCACTGAATGTGAGACGGGCTTCACTGAATGTGAGGCGGGCTACACTGAAGGTGAGACAGGCTAAACTGAATGTGAGGTTGGCTACACTGAATGTGAGACGGGCTTCACTGAATGTGAGGCGGGCTACACTGAATGTGAGACGGGCGTCACTGAACGTGAGGCGGGCTACACTGAATGTGAAACGGGCGTCACTGAATGTGAGGCGGGCTACACTGAAGGTGAGACAGGCTAAACTGAATGTGAGGTTGGCTACACTGAATGTGAGACAGGCTTCACTGAATGTGAGACGGGCTTCACTGAATGTGAGGTGGGCTACACTGATTGTGAGACGGGCTACAGTGAATGTGAGACAGGCTTCAATGAATGTGAGGTGGGCTGCACTGAATGTGAGACGGGCTTCACTGAATGTGAGGCGGGCTACACTGAAGGTGAGACAGGCTAAACTGAATGTGAGGTTGGCTACACTGAACGTGAGACGGGCCACACTGAACGTGAGACGGGCTAAACTGAACGTGAGACGGGCTCAATATAAATGCTCCATGCTTTTGAAATTGCCCTGTTGTCCTTCACTGGAGGAACCTCAGTGCAGGTTGACGTGTACAAAGACACAGTGGCAGGATAAATACTCAGTGATGTTAAATCCTTCACAGGTTCGCTTCATTAGAGATGTAATGGAGGATGAAGGGACACTGCTGGATGTTGTGCATGATGAGCGCTATCACCGCAACGTGTCCTTATCGCGCTGGACGTGCCGCAGGAACACAGTGTTTGTTAATCAGAACTATTTCAAGTTAGAGGATAACACGACAACCTAAGGTGAAATGAATGTATACTCTACTAGTTGTGAAGTAAAGAAATCAAAATATTTTCCAGTATAATTGAAAGTCCATCAATTATTAAAGCACATTCCTGTGAAAAAAAAATGGTAATAATATATTTAACTTAAAATGTATTTTATTATAATTATTATTATAATTATTATTATTATTATTATTATTATTATTATTATTATTGTTGTTTTTGTTGTTATAACTATTATTTTATTTATTTATCATTATCATATTACATATTCTTTTTATAACATTTTTAATTTTTTTAAATATTTTCACTGATTATTACATGACTTTAGACGTACAAATTTGACAATACATAAGCATTGCGTGAACCACATATTCACATTTCACATAACAGTCTTAGTACACGGTGTACTCCTGTTTGTGCCTTTGTGTCTCAGTGTGATGGAGCGTGGTCCACGCCAGGCCCGCCGCCCCCCCGCCCCCTTCCCCCTCGCCCCCCCGCCTTCGCCCCTCACCCCCCTGCCGCCCCTCATTCCATCTCCCCCTGTGGAGCCGCCAGTCTCCCGCCCACCACAGACACATACCCAAGATTAATGCTCCTTAATTAAGAGCACAAAGTGACTAATTGGGGGGCGCATGTCAGACGCATGTGTGTAATTTCCACACGGGTAATGATAAGTTTGGGGATATCCCCGTGTGTCAAAACATGTTTAATTGCAAGAGGGGAATTATTATTATGGACGCTGGCTGTGTCAATGCCACAGTAATTACGCATGTAGCGGCACACGGCAAAAACCTATATAGACATAATGTACAGCTTTTACGCATGTAGACATTGTAACAATTTAGTAATAACATAGTAATAAGGTAGCCTTACCCTTCCACTGTTATCCATTGTCAACCGTACTGACACTTTGCCCCAGATGTTGCCTTTTAATTTAAATTAATCCTGCGCATAGAATTGCATTTTGTGTATTATGTTCATTTTGGCGCATTTGGGTATTTGTTTTTACTTTACTATTTTTGTTTATTATTTAGCTATTTAGCTATTATAACTGTTCATATGATTTTGTATATCTCTGTATATATATATATGTATATTTTGGTATATATATATTTTTTGTGTTTTATTTGGCTACTTTTTGTATATTTCGCTGTTTTAACGGACCGTTCAAATATATTTCTGTATATTTTTGTATATTTGATGTATATTTTAATACTTTTATTTTTATTTTATATTCATTATATGTATATGTTTATAAATTGTAGTAGAGCAATGCACCAAAACAAATGTTGTGTATGAAAAAGTAGATGGCCAAATAAACATTCTGATGTGTGTGCGCCTGTTTACGAGTGTGCCTTTCTCTTTTGTTGTGCGTTCCTATGTGCCACTTCCTTTTTGTGTGCATATACAGAATATGTGGGCAGGTCAATGTCTCAACGTGTGTGTGTGTGTGTGTGTGTGTGTGTGTGTGTGTGTGTGTGTGTGTGTGTGTGTGTGAGTGTGTGTGTGTGTGTGTGCGCGGGTGTGTGTGCATCCTGTAAAGTGGCCACAGCAGCAGCAGCGGCAGCAGCAGCAGCAGCAGCGGCAGCAGCGGCAGCAGCGGCAGCAGCAGCAGCAGCAGCAGCAGCAGCAGCAGCAGCAGCAGCAGCAGCAGCAGCAGGGGGTCCACACCTCAGTGGTTTACAGCCTTTTTGTGATCTGGGGTCGGGATGGATGGATATTCTCTCCGTCCGGGGAGCGATGATGGAGGCTGCAGCTTTAATGAGTGGCATCGGATTTCCACGCAAAATGAAATGAAATGAATCCTGGGCGGTAATTGTTGAGGTAATAGTCTTATTAATTCTGACACACTTGGGGGGGGGGGGCAACAACTCCACAACCCCCCCCCCCTCCTCCTCCTCCCCCATCCCGCGCTCAACAACCCCCAACCTGTCTCTTTGGGAGTTCGGCCATTTCCACTTAATGGAATTCCAATCCACCCGATTCAAAGCTAATCATTTTACCTTCTCACTCCCCTCCCCTCTCCCTCTCACCCCCCCCCCCCTTCCCTGGGTACCGGATGCCGCCGGCAACCCCGCTGTGCCGCGTACAAAGGGCCAGGGCAGCGTAAGTCCTCATGAAGGATTCCACAGCGGACTCCTGGGTGGATTCCACGGTGCCACGGTGCCACAGAGTTGCTCTTACAGGCCCGGGCTGCAGCGCTGTAATCCTATAATCCTCCTGCACATGGAGGGAGGGGGCCGGTGGAGGGTGGAGTGGGGTGGTTTAATTAAGATCTGGATGGAGGGATGGGGAAGGGGCGATAGGGTTGATGGAGAAAATGAGAATCATGCCTTTATTTGAATACATTTTAATGCACGTTTTAACTGTTATTATTATTATTATTATTATTATTATTATTATTATTATATATTTTTTTTATTCTGTAAAACAGGAAGAATTAAATATATTGCAAATGTTCTACATATTTTACTCCCACGTTTAAATAATACAATTTTAAACAAATAATTAATTATTAAAAAAATAATAAAAAAGTTTTTCTAATTTTTCTAAAAAAGGTTAAATCTTTGATTAAACCCAAGTCTTACTCCCATTCGCTTCAGAACAAATCTCTGCCTTCAGTGAGGAGACAAATGATAAAACGTTTAAAATAATAACTTCTGTGTATTACCGAAAATATAATGAGATGAAAGAGAATGAAATAATAATTAAGAATACAATAACAATATCAATGTTAAGAGAGCACCTTTGCAGCTTACTGGGGCACTGGGGCAGAAACATGAACCCTCACGCTCCACGACGCGCTCCTTTTCGTCGGGGGCGGCAGCAATCATGAAATATTGCTGATCCAAGAATATGAAACTTGTTGCGACGGATTAAGAAAATAAATGTTTTGTTGTTTTGAAATTGAATACACGCTCCGTCCGAAATTAAAAGTGTGTTCTTCAATACAAATCACCTTATTTCCTGCTGCTATTCCCCTCTTATTGTGAACCATTTCATCTCCTTCAGTTGGTCGGCATTATTGCTTCCGCCTCTCCTTGTGCTATTGATTTTGGTGAATATAGTTATTACTGAATAAAAACCTTTTGAGTCCACATCCATTTTTTATTTATTTTTTTCCACAGGAAGTAGATTGGAAGTGCACGAGAGAGAGAGAGAGAGAGAGAGAGAGAGAGAGAGAGAGAGAGAAGTAACCAATCTCGGTCTCATCTCCAATTTCCATTCACTTTGGCTGGAAAACAGTCATTCCGTGTGAACAATCAATACCACTTACAGAATAATTGGAATGTTATTAATCTTGCAGTGGTGTTATGTGGATGCATATGAGCCGAGCCTGGCTGTGGCACTGTACAGCTTTTAGGATTCCTTCAAATCTACTTTCAATGAATGATTGGTTTGGTAGTGCATTCGTTATAGTTATAACTTGTAGAGTGCAGGTGCCCTGGATAGAGTTTCACACTAAAACCCTACATGCACCACTCGTGCCGGTCCAACTTCGTACCCGGCTGCGAGGGCCCGAGGCAAGGATTTAGGCGGCCTGGACCAGTGAAGGCCTCCATCGGAAGCCCACGGGGGCTTCTCGGGGACCAGTGCCGCCAGACCCCCTGCGGGCCTCTGGTTCCAGTGCCTGGCCGGCTGTGATCCAATCAAGCAATGACAGCAGCCCCTCTGATGGATGGACATTGCTCCTGTCAAGGTTTATACATCGCTTTTCTGGCACCTCACAATGTTCCGTTTGCATGGATTATTATTACTCATATGGTTTTCAACTACAGAGAACCAGGAAAAAACAATATAGTGTGCAATAGTCCAGTTAATCTGGCCCAAACAAAGCTCCGCGGAGGGATGGAGTGACTAGGAGCGACTAGGAGCGCAGGGCGGCGGAGACGGGTCGTGTACACGGATGATGCATGTTTCCACATTTTCTCAATCCCGAACTTCTCTTATTTCACTTATTTCCAATTATAGACTGGAGAAACATTCGACTTTCCCTCCTTGTCGTTTCTGACTTGGCTTATTACGCAGAGCGAAGTCCGGCTGACGGGTTGGAGCAGTCGGCAAACGTGGCAATGTGGTTTTCTAACTCATTTTAAAGCCCAAAGTCGTGTATTATGAGCAGACTTGGAAACTCTGTCGCATGACTCTATTTTACAAAAAATTATAGCAATAAAACTTAATTAAATTATAAAAAATCCAGATATCAAAAATCCGGTGGGGCACATGCCACGTACATTCAATACCAAAATTGAAGTTATTACATATTTTTTGGGGCGAGGCCGATTCCTCCATTAGAGCGGAGCTGTCAAGAGGTCGGCCTCGGGTTTCCACCGTAGCGCCGCCGCGGGGTAAGAAAACCTTCCGACCCACCCAGGAACCCGTGTAATGAGGCGTGCAGATGGAGAGGCCTGTTGTAATGCAAAACTACACCGCCACTTACCCTAAAGTCTGGCAAACGCACCGCTAAAAGGATAAATGCTCGGCCTTAAGGACGCGAAACGCGGCTGAGCCGTGGAATAAAAAGAAATTAGGCTCCAACTGCAAGCGCTGGGTGCGGAAACTAAATCAAACAGGTGTAAATTAAGAGAGCGGCTAATTACGCCGACTGCGAGCGGCTACGACTTGATAAGAGCAAAGTTGAGGAGTAGACCGTCCGCCCCCCCCCCCCCCCCGGTGTAGGAGGTGGGATTACCTCCCTAATCTCCTCTGTCACGTCTAATGATGCCCCAAATCCACCCCCCCCGCCCCCCCCCCCCGGTCGGAGGGAGCGTTCAAGCCGTCAACGGGGAAGGGTGGAAGAGGGATGGAGTCAGGATAGAAGAAGGATGGAGTAAGGATAGAAGCCTTAACGGACACCTCGCTGTTTAACATGGGCCCCGTGCCCCGCGCTAATGATACGCACGCCAAAGCTCGCAGATCAGAGGGTCCGCTGAGGGGCCGGGGTGAGATTAATTCACATATTCATTTCAAAGAAAGACACCGTGTGTGTGTGTGTGTGTGTGTGTGTGTGTGTGTGTGTGTGTGTGTGTGTGTGTGAGAGAGAGTGGGCGAGGATACTCTCATTAGAGTGAGTGTGTGATAGCGCTAACATGGCCAACTTTAAAATTCAAAATCAGGATCAAGCTGAGATGAGATGAGATGGCGCCGTAAACGCCCCGAGTCTTAAAACCCATTATTGGATCCAACTCAATGGATGAGGTTAGATTGATTTGTTTGAGTTCATTTACTTGGCTATACCTGACAATTTCTATCAAACTGCAAATTGCTTAGATTTGGGTTCCACATTTTCCAATGTCAGCTTATTGACGTTAAAAAAGCGGAGACGGCAACAGATAAACACTTACAGAAATAGCTCCATCCTTCCTTCCTTGATTGTACATCAAATGGTTTCCATAACAATGAGGGCGTGGATGCGTTAGAGTTAATTATTAGTTAAATGATTCCTTTAGATTCAGAAGCTGCAGGTCGTGGTGAGGATGGAAATAACAACACCTTTCAATGAGGTAAGTATCTAAAATACATGAAATCTGCTTCTCTGAGGCCGATATGCAAATTGGAAAACTAGACACGCTGATATTAGATTACAGACAGACAGACTGACAGGCAGACAGACAGACAGACAGATAGATAGACAGACAGATTGACAGGCAGACAGACAGACAGACAGATAGATAGACAGACAGATTGACAGGCAGACAGACAGACAGACAGATAGACAGACAGACAGACAGACAGACAGACAGACAGACAGACAAACAGACAGACACACACAGATAGATAGACAGATAGATAGATAGATAGATAGATAGATAGATAGATAGATAGATAGATAGATAGATAGATAGATAGATAGATAAATAGATAGATAGATAGATAGATAGATAGATAGATAGATAGATAGATAGATAGATAGATAGATAGATAGATAGATAGATAAAAATATAGATAGACAGACAGACAGACAGACAGACAGTCAGACAGACGGACACAATGAACTAGTAGATAGAAAGATTTTATTTGGAGATTTACAATATACAATAAATCTTGTTATAAACAAAAAACTTAAACCTAAGAGCTAACAAAAAACAATTAAATAAACCTGAAATATATACGATAAAAAATTTGGCAGAAAATAGAAAGAAAAATGGCAATAGACAATAATCCCAGCAATGAACACTAAAACAAAGAAATAAACCATAAACATACAGAAAGACAGAAACAGAAAACCTAATCCCTAAAAATACTGATGAATGTAGCAGCATTTGGAAGCCAGGTTGGGTGGAAGTCCTAATAAAAATCATATGGTCTATGTGCAGCGTTTTGAATCCCCAGGTGGAGGGTCCGGGGTCCGGGGGTTGTGGCCCGCCACCTCATATGCATTATCATAAATCATAGCGGGACTATTTAGTTATTCAATACCACGCCATCCCCCAGGACCCTAATCTGTTTACAGGAGCACTGCAGCTCTGCATGGCACCTTCCAATCCATACCAAATGCATTTTTAATTGGTAAATAAATGCAAAATACATGCTAACAGGCGATTGTGGCGCTGCTCCTGAATTCTTAAATATGGTTCCGAGCTGTAATGTTGGGCTTATGGATTTTGCATCAACGTGTGTTTCCGTGGTCATTCATAATACGGGAGGCGGACGCTCCGGGATCAACAAGAAAGGATTGGTTCGCTTTTGGTTTGACTCTTTCGAGTCCCTCCATCTTTAATTTCTCCGATTCTACGTAAGTTTGGGGTAAACATTTTGGCATATATATATAAGATGTATACATGTATAAGACTATCCTGTCAACCACTCCGGCGGGTTATCTCCCAAATAGGAGCCTTTCTGTGTGGAGTTTGCATGTTCTCCCCGTGCTCACGTGGGGTTTCCTCCACCTCACGTCAGTAAGGACCCCCACCAAAAACATGCACCCATCATTGTCTGACCAGCAATGGACATTTATCACCTGGTCCCCGGGCGCGTCCACGTATGCTGCCCACTGCTCCTGGCTGTGCCCCCGGAGGAAGGACAAGCCAGGATGGGTCAAAAGCAGAGAATCCATTTCACCGGCCACCATCAAAGCATGTGCATGTGTGTGTGTGTGCAAGCATGTGTTGTAGTGTGGTGTGTTGCGTGATGAATAAAGACTGTTTCGTCTTTCTTCTTCTTTCTAAGGACATCCAAACACGTCACTAACACGTATACCTCTGCTTTTCATCCTGCTTTTCATTATGTAATCGTGATGCCCGACTGCTAAACGATCCGTTCATAACGAACAAACCTTTAAAATGACTCGGTAGTCAGGAGTCACTCCGGCAGAAGAGTTGGTAAGCGAGTCACAAAAGAGAGTGTTGGTGAAGCTCGAAATCACTGCTCCGGACCCGTCCTCCAGATTAACAACACTCATCTTGCTCTCCAGCTCATTATGGTCTGCAGTAAAATAATACAAGGGGTCAATGCTATGCGCTGCCGCTACACAGGGATACACCAACACGTTCACCTTTCACGAGCTATAACCCGAATAAAACTTTATCACACAGGGCAATCGCCGTGCACTTCCACCGTACCCTGCGGCGTTCGGCTTGGATTATAAAGCGATTCTTCATCAGTTGTTATTCTGCTCTTATTGTTAACTCTGCCTCTCCTGACGTGGTTAATGATTCTTTAGATTTGTTGGTATTCTGGACGATTATAGGGATGAAAGGTCAAGGCACATGAGCACGTGCTGCAATCAGAGGAACAGGATCTGGACCTGGCCCGGGACCAGGACCGGGGCTAGGAGCTGGACCAGGATAAGATCCACACCCAAACAGCATTGAAGTCTATCTATCCATCCATCCATCCATCCATCCATCCACATACTTTATATATATATATTTATATACACAGATCAGCCACAACATTAAAACCACCCCTAATAACCACTCATATTGTGTAGCTCCCCCTCGTGCCACCATAACAGCTCTGACCCGTGGAGGCATGGACTCCACAAGACCTCTGAAGGTGTCCTGTGGTATCTGGCACCAAGACCTGAGCAGCAGATCCTTTAAGTCCTGGAAGTTGTGAGGTGGGTCCCCCATGGATCAGGCTTGTTGTTCCAGCACATCCCACAGATGCTCGGACGCAAACTCCGACCATCCACATGATGAAAAAGAAAATGCGATTAATCAGACCAGGTCAACTTCTTCCATTGCTCCATGGTCCAGTTCTGACGCTCACATGCCCGTTGTAGACGCTTTCGGTGGTTGACAGGGGTCAGCATGGACACTCTGACCGGTCTGCAGCTACACAGCTCCATACACAGCAAACTGTGATGCACTGGGTGTTCTGACACCTTTCTATCATAGCAGCAGTCAATTTTTCAGCAATTTGTGCTACAGTAGCTCTTCTGTGGGATCAAACCAGACGAGCAAGACTTCAATCCACAAGCGCATCAATGAGCCCATGTTGCTGGTTCAGCGGTTGTAACTTCCTTGGACGACTTTTGGTAGGTACTAACCACTGCCTACCACAAGACCTGCTGTTTTGATGCTCTGACCCAGTCATCAATCCATCACAATGTGGTCCTTGTCAAAGTCGCTCAGATCCTTACTGTTGTCCATTTTTACTGCTTCCAACACATCAACTTCAAGAACTGACTGTTCACTTGCTGCCTAATATATCCCATCCCTTGACAGGTGCCATTGGAACAAGATGAGCAATGTTATTCACTTCACCTGTCAGTGGTTTTAATGTTGTAGCTGATTGTTGTATATATATATACATATATATATATATATATACATATATGCAGACATATGCTGTATATACTGTATATATATATATATATATATATATATACATTGTAAGAAATACTGGCAAAACTCAAGTAGTGTACAGGTTCAGTACATAAAGTCCAAGGTTGAACAGAATGCTGTTTATTACTTTAATTTGAAATGGAGATAAGCATTTATAGTGTTGGACAGAAAGGCAGGAGTTACCTGCTTTTATGGCTTTACAGCTTGTTTTCAAGAGAGAAGAGAGAAGAAACAGTCTTTAATTGTCACACGACACTCCACAACACATGCTTGCACACACACACATGCACATGCACATGCTTGATGCCCCTTGTATTATTTTACTGCAGACCATAATGAGCTGGAGAGCAAGATGAGTGTTGTTAATCTGGAGGACGGGTCCGGAGCAGTGATTTCGAGCTTCACCAACACTCTCTTTTGTGACTCGCTTACCAACTCTTCTGCCGGAGTGACTCCTGAGTCATTTTAAAAAGTCATTTTAAAGGTTTGTTCGTTATGAACGGATCGTTTAGCAGTCGGGCATCACGATTACATAATGAAAAGCAGGATGAAAAGCAGAGGTATACGTGTTAGTGACGTGTTTGGATGTCCTTAGAAAGAAGAAGAAAGACGAAACAGTCTTTATTCATCACGCAACACACCACACTACAACACATGCTTGCACACACACACACATGCACATGCTTTGATGGTGGCCGGTGAAATGGCTCCTCTGCTTTTGACCCATCCTGGCTTGTCCTTCCTCCGGGGGCACAGCCAGGAGCAGTGGGCAGCATACGTGGACGCGCCCGGGGACCAGGTGATAAGTGTCCATCGCTGGTCAGACGATGATGGGTGCATGTTTTTGAGGGGGGTCCTTACTGACGTGAGGTGGAGGAAACCCCATGTGAACACGGGGAGAACATGCAAACTCCACACAGAAAGGCTCCTGTTTTGGAAGATAACCCGCCGGAGCACGGTGCCAACAGCGCCCCAGGCGGGAATCGAACCCAGGACCTTCTTGCTGTGAGGCAGCAGTGCAATGCACTGCGCCACCGTGCCACAAGACGTGGCACGGACGTGGCACGGACTTCTATGTTATAAGATACTTATCAGGTGTGCAAAAAAAAAAGTATGAAATTTTAAATGGATAGAAACTTTTGCTCTCAAGTTACTGACATACTGTATATTGAGATACCTTATTCTATGTTTCCTCTCATTTGTGCTTCAGTAAACTTTATTTTGTATATTTGACATACATTTACAGATGAAAAAAAATGTTTTATCAATTCAATATCATTCATTTTAAATTATGTATATTTATTTATTTACTTATTTATTATTTTATAATATTTATTTCCAGAAAGGTTATATAATATATAGTTATTTTGTACAATTTTAAATGATCGAGCTCTTTACGACAGATAGATTGTGTAAAAATAAGACTTTTCATAAAGATATGTTTGATATAAACTAAGGGCCAATCCACACTTCTTTATTCCCCGATTACTCTTATACACATCCCAAATTGGGACAATTACGCAACACTTGCTCCTCCCGTCGTTCTATCTCAGGCAGGGCACAGAGAAACCGCTTGTACACACATCAGCAGTAAATCAATAAAGCCAATGATTTGAGATATTTTCCTTATCAAGCCCCTTATCACGTCCTTATCAAAATATGAGCTCCTATGGGTGATCAATGTGACCATTCCCTCTGCTACCGAAACAAGCCAAGGACGTTTTACCAATCTGGGCCTCCCATCGAACAAGACGCTAATCTGCCCACCATCTCATTTCGCCATTAATTAAAGCCTGAAGATGTGTTTTTTGGGATATTTACGTTCATGTATTAAGAATTCCAACATCGGCGTAAAAATCCAACAACGGTAAATTAGTTTGACGCATTCTTTCAAGTGGGGTATCTTCTATCCTCTGTCTTAAATGTCCCCCAATTGTGTGCGTTATTCCAGTGTTGTTAGTGTACCCAGCGCTACTGTCCTCCGGAACCAAACCCCTCATCTTATCTGGGGCTGTGTAAAGCTGGTGTGACACGTAAGACGTGAGTAAATAATCAACCGCAGCGAGGTGACAGAGTGTGGTTCACCCTAATCATTCTTGAAGTAGTGATTTTACAAGGAGAATTATAGTGTACTTTCAAGGAGAATATACGTGAAGCGCAAATGGTCTTCGGTTGAGTTTTGAGTGACACCTTAAAAGCATGACAACCAGCGTGGTCAGTTTGGCGGAACCCCCCCCCCAAGTTTTTTCTTTCTGATTAAATGCCATGTATGATTTTAGACAACATACAATGACAAACCCGGATCCCCTTATTATATCTGCGCTATACATTTTTTTTTCCATGTTGTTGTTGTCATTTATGTTTTTAGGCCGTGCAATATATTACAACAGTCCAACATCCGGATAGAAATGTGACATCAACGATTTCATTTGATGCAAACTTTTTTCGTGCAATATCTTCTATCCTTTGGATTAATGTTTTTGTTTGTTAACTTGAGACCAATGATCTAGAGCAGGTCTTATTCAATCCGAGGCCACATTGCAGCTTGCTGCGTATGGAGCTCAGAGTGCCCATGCTGACCCCTGTCCACCAACCATGGGGCATCTGTAGGGTGTTCTGGAACAACAGTCCCGATCCGTGGGGGCCCCACCTCACAACTTCCAGGACTTAAAGGATCTCCTGCTAAGGTCTTGGTGCCAGATACCACAGGACACCTTCAGAGGTCTTGTGGAGTCCATGCCTCCGCGGGTCAGAGCTGTTATGGTGGCACAAGGGGGACCTACACAATATTAGTGGTGGTTTTAATGTTGTGGCTGATCGGTGTTTATTCATTGATTTCGTCAGGGTTTATAGTTGAGCTAGAGTCTCACAATGCACTAGTCATTCAGTCAAGTCGATGGAGGAGCTCATGTGACAGAGCGTTGACACAGCGCCCCCTGGTGGCCAACGCAGCATCCGTTGAAAACGTTGCAACAGCAAAATTTCAAACTATGCGTTGACGGCCAGAATCTTCTTTCCAACAGGAAGTGGTTGTTGGCAACTAACATGTTCACAGTACAAGTCGTACATATATATTGGAAGTTTACACGCAGATGTTTTTTCTCACGGGCGGTAAATAAGTATTTCTTTCTTCTCCGTTAAGATTCAGCACACAGTCTGATCCACTTGGTGCCGCTACTGAGTTGAGAATTTAGATGCGTCACTTTGATGGAACGAGAGTAACCCTTATGTGGAAATTTTAAACCAATTTCCAATAATTTTACCGAAACCAAACAAAGCGTCAAATTATTAAATCAGTATGTGTGTGTGAGTGTGTGTGTGTGCGTGCGTGCGTGCGTGCGTGCGTGCGTGCGTGTGTGTGTGTGTGTG
>NC_137190.1:17277650-17300150 GCF_960531495.2 Zeus faber | reverse complement strand
GGATATGTGCGTGGACGTTCTGATGGAGTCTTAATTCCCATTCGTCTTTAATTGGATGGGAGGTGGCGACACCCTGACACCTTGTAAGTCACACGTTAAAATGATGACTCTCAGGACACGCACCGTCCCAAGCGACTTCCTCGGAACGTCTCTATGAAGGATTACAATAAATCTCACAAGCTATAGAAAAGCTACAGAGATCTGACATTAACAGTAAAAATGACATATTTTTTTCCCAGATAGGGTCTTTTCAGGGGTTGCTGCTTCTGGAATGTACCTCAGATCAGTGTTTGACCGCCTTTTTACTGCCACAGCACACTTTTTACAGGGAAATAATACCACAAGTAAAAACATCACACATATAGAAATGTGTTCATTATTATGGCCTGCTAAAAGTTTGTGATGCCAGACAAGCGAGCGACCCGTCCTTTACGAACAAATCATTTTGTTTCGAGTCAAAGAATGTGACTGATTTATAAATAATTTTATAAATGCTGCCGACTGAATTAGATGGTTCTTGGGAGAATTCCATTCAAAATTCAGAGCCAAGGCCAGACTCGACTTCTGAGTTGATCGTCATTCCGGAAGTCCTCCATCGTTCACACTAACTGAATCAAACGTACAAAGAGTCAAAAGATTGACCCTGCTCTACTCTTAACTGAGTGACTCGTCAATAACCGAATCTCAAAAAAGAGTCGAACCTTTCACCCCGACTAATAGACCTCACTTTCAGTATGAAACTTCCTCCGACGAACACAGAGCTGCTATCCTGGCTCTTACTGATGTATTTCATGAATAAGGGCATAAGTGCATAGGTCTTTGCAGTTTTGATCTTGCAACACAAGAGCAACTTCCTATCATTTATGTATTTTAAGTGGAATTTGACATTATTTTCCTGGCCCTCCAGGCGAACTCTCACGGCACAGAGGTTGAAAAGCCCGACATCAAAAAATCTGACCCCGCGGCGGGTTCCCTCCGACGGCGTCGCAGCCGAATTGACGAGCGTTTAATCAGGACGCGGATCAATTAGAAAGACAAACCCTCAGTGTCACCCGTCCTGCGAGAGACAGGTCCTCCACGCCCCTGATGCAAAACATGTGCCGCCATCCGTCAGCGGCACAATGGCCATTTGCATCATTGTGTTGAACAACAAATAGAATTGATTTGTCGTATTGATTATTGCGTTTTGGGGGAGAAAAGAGATGTCTCTAAAGAGGCGTTAAAACGGTCGGGGCGTCAATCAGATCAGTACATTTCTATCTCCCCCACTGACCTTTGGGAAGATAGCCGAGGTATGTTGGGTTGCAGAAGGAATAGCTCAGCCCCCCTCCCCGACCCCCCCAAAAAACAACGAAAACAACAAAAGTCAATGTACCTTTTGTTTTATCCTGTATTTGAGAGTTCTGAGACAATGGTCTAAACGTTATTGATCACGATATCTATACTTTTTCGAATTGATGCAACATTCCTCCTTTTTTCGGCAGTCGACAGGATAAGAATACCCACCCTGGCGCTTGGTGCCATCATCTTCTCCTCTTCTATCTTATCACACGGCTCCTAAATCGAAAGGAAATTAGGCGCTAATAAAACCAGCTGCTCGTAACACTGTGGTCACAACACAATACACAACTATGACAATGCAGAAATAAAATGACTGGCTTACTAATCGCCACTAGGACCGGGCAGCTCTTGAAGGACCCCCTCGGGGTCCCTTGACCCAATGTTGATAACCACTGGTGTTTTTTGCCCAAAGATTTTATTCATAGGTTTTATTTTTTTTATTGCATTTATATACTTGAGGTGTCAGTCTAATATAATCACTGGCCCCATCAGTCCCACTCCACTGCAGGTTTCCGTGGAGAAACACGCAGCGTTCCCACTGTACAACCGTGACTCCTTTGGTTTCGGAACAATTCTATTCTCTTGGTATTCCATTTGTCGAAAAGTCATTTTTGCACTCCGGTGAGCAGCGTCCATGCTGCCGTGCGCTGCTCTGCTCAAAGTCCAAATAAAGTGAACTGTGAACCCCTGGTGCTCTGACTCCATCAGGCTCAATAAATGGTGCGCAGCTCGGAGTTCCATTTACTGTTTTGTTTTTGGCTTCACAGGTACTTTCAAAAATGGAGGAAGAGCTGATCCAATATTTTTGTTTTTCAAATGACGGGCGGTTTGCTGATCTCGCTGCATATTAAGACTTAAATTCCCCCCAAAATGAACTCGGGAAAAGCCAGGTTAGGCGTAGGAAAGACATGTGTCTGACTGACACTCATCCCTTCACCCTGTGTTATGTGAAGGCTTTGCTCATGAGCCGATCAACAATAATTATATTATTTACATTATTTACATTATTTACATATTATATTATTTAATCAATAATAAAAAACAAATTTGTGCCTAATTTGTGTCCTGAAATTAATAATTTGTACCCTTGAATCACTATTATGATTTGGGTAAATTGACACTTTCTACCCAGTCTGCCCTTTTTTGATATATGTCGAAGGATACTTGTGTCTTTAACACACCCTCTCTCCAGTGGTGGATCCCACGCTGATATCATCCCTTATTTGAAGCAGAAACTGAAAGACCTGTTCAAAGGTGCAGCGGCATCACACCGCAACAGTTGAATGTTAAGACACTGAATGAGCGCCAATGGATCAAGAGCGCATCAATAAGTAGTTTGCATAAAACTTTCCACTTTAAATAGTCTGGAGGTTTGACACAGGGTTGGGTCATCAATAATGCAGATCAGCCATTATGGCCTAAGGAGTCCGTCTGTGTGGAGCCAAGGAGCTCCAGGACCCCCCAGGACATGCAGGACCCCCAGGACATGCAGGACCCCCTGGACATGCAGGACTCCCAAGACTTCCAGGACAGGCAGGACCCCTCCAGGACGTGCAGGACCATGTATAATATGGCACTGTCCTCCCGACAGGCCCGGGCTGATTTTATGAACAATTTTAACGGTCCTGATATTTAAGCACTGGCTTTATATTTGTCTCTTAACCATTTCTTACATTAAGAGTGATTTTTTTTTTTTAGAAAGGTAAATATTAGCATAGCTGCCATCTGCCGCCAAACCAGTTACCAGATAGATAGATAGACAGACAGACAGACAGACAGACAGACAGACAGACAGATAGACAGATAGACAGATAGATTGATAGACAGACAGACAGATAGATAGATAGATAGATAGATAGATAGATAGATAGATAGATAGATAGATAGATAGATAGATAGATAGATAGATAGATAGATAGATAGATAGATAGATAGATAGATAGATAGATAGATAGATAGATAGATAGATAGATAGATAGATAGATAGATAGATAGATAGATGGTAAAGGGTCATCAGAGATGGTCCGATCTGATCCGTCCGAGGAGAATCTTCAATGAAGGGGGCGAGTGGGAGCCTGTCTGGGTTCCTGCCCTCTGTCTCTGTCTGGATCTATAAGCGCCGCTGGCTTCCAGCTGCAACCTTGAGACAGTCTTTTCCTGTCTCCTGTCTCCTGTCTCCTGTCTGTCCCAGCCCCACCTCCTCCACCCGTCTCCACCACCTGACAATCAAGCCCTGAAGTGGAAACCAGGGCCGGGCTAGCCAGGGCCTGGAAGACCGGTTGCCATGGAAGCAACGGTTCCTGAATCAGTGGATCCATAACGTCATTGATCATCCGTTTGAGTGAGGGATTCCAAGTTGTGACCCAAACGAATCGGAGCCAAAGCAGGCTCTAAGGCCCGCTTTTCCACCGCACCAGGAACCCACCAACTAACTAACATCTGGCTTTTGCCTTTGGTGGGAAAGGTTACAAACGGCCTTCATTCCCGGGACAAATGACTCTGCAGTTACAGTATATCCGCTCCCGCTCCGACGGGCAGCGATGGAAACCCGACACCCGGGTGCACGCGCTATAACTTCCACCCTGTTCCGGCGCGATGCAACAACGTGCATGCAACGCGGATGCACAACACGCAACGGTGATTTAATGTAATATTATATATAATGATCATGTATAATACAATAAATAATAATATTCAATATTAACTACGGTAACTTCTGCTCGTCATGTCAGCAACAAATCCCTTCCGTCTCCATCCCAGCAGCGCTACAACATCGTTCCAAACTGAATAAAGACTTTATTCTTGGTCTGGTATCGTCGGCAACACGGAGGAGTGGACAGAGAAAGCGGGACGCTCTCCTTGCTGCGTGGAGTCACTACGTGTGGGCTCCAGTCAAACTGACAGTCAAGCCATAGATTTTTGTAGCAGAGAAATCTGGCAATTTATTTATAAGGTATTAACAAGCTATTGATATGTTGTTGTTTTTTATATCACATGTACAAGAATATATCCATTACATGTTTTTCTTCATTTAGTAATCGGACCGCAAATGGCTGATCACAAAAAATAATCAGAAAACACTTTGTAACAGAAACAACTCAATAAATACACATTATATAGAACGTGGAAATCTCCTGCATCCTCCTCTGGTTAATGGTGTGAACCCACCGCTGCCGCCCCTTCTCCTTCGGACCCACAGAGAAAAAACGGCACCGCCTTCCTCCTGTTAATAGCCACAATGTGTGTATATAGATTAATCATTCCAGCGATAAAATGCATTGAATTCAAGCCAGAAGCTGCTGTGTGAAATACAAACAATGAAGGCTAAACTCACAAACTAATCCGACTACGTTAATAAACAAATAGTCTCCAAATTGGAATGAAATGGAAAAGCAGAGGGTTGAAAACGAAAAAGCAAAGATTCCCTTACCATTGTATTTGACTCTATTCTCTCATATTGTATAATTTGATTTGCTTCCTATGCATTTGTGTTACGCTATCTACACTTTTTTTTCCCTTATTTCAGGGGCTCTCTCTCTCTCTCTCTCTCTCTCTCTCCCTCATGAACATTTTTTCTACAGTAACAATATTTTTTTATATGCCACTGTAAAGAAATGACTCACTGGTATTGAGAGCGTCCCGTGTGCAGAGGAGAGGACTTTAAGAGCTCAAGAGACACTTCCTGGGGCCGTACGGTACTGCAACCTAACTGGGGTCATTTATCACCGTGCATTGCATTTCTTTCACTTCTTACTGTACTTTCATCCCACACTTTCCCTACAGAACCCTCCCCCCCACCTCCCCCATGCAGTGCACTGTCCGCACGGCTGGAACTCCCAAACGAGGTCCGGGGGCCGAGCCCAAATTCCCCCCCACCCCGAAAAAAACAAAAAAACAAAAGGCCCGTGCTGATTCATCGATTCGCCTCCCGGATCTCGTCACCGCCTTCTTCGGATCCCCTCGGCACATCGCCGTGATCACTACGTTCAAATCCGGATCCCCCATTTTGAGGCGAGAAAACGGAGCGAGCTTCGACGCGGCGGCTCCTTCTCCGCGGCTCTCAATCGATGCCTTATAACAATGCCCCTGATCAATACTTTTCCCAAAGAAAGATTGTTTTTCGCGGCGCATCTGGCCATAATGTACGAGCCGGGTTCATCAACCAATAATAGATGGCGATATTTAAAACGCTATGATCTTATCCCAACACGGCCGGCGTGCAGGGTGCTCCACCGTCCTCCCCCCTGACTGCCAGTACACCGCACTGGGGGGCTCGTTAGCCCCGCCATTACAGATGTGACGAGCGCGCCATAATGGGCCAATTATCCCAAAACGTTGGAAATTCTCTCGAAAGTAAAAAAAAAAGGGAGTGTGTGATGATTAATGGGGAACACTTAAGGGGGGAAGAGTTAGACGACGCAGTTGGACGGGGGAGAAAATATGTATCAGTCTGCCGCCACTCCAGACGCTCCCTCCCTCCTGACAACCGCCATCCATTTGAGATGCTATTAACATGCATAATTATGCTAATCAAGCAGTAATTAAGTGCCAATTCATCAGAGACCCTTTCCTTTTTTTTTTTTTTTTTTTTTTGGGGGGGGTGGGGGGTGGCATTTCATCAAGTGTGGCTGTCGGGGGGGGGGGTCTCATTCGAGATAGTTGGTTATTATATTTCGTTTTTAGTTGTTTTCGATGGTGTTGTTCCATTGCATCTCACGGCTCACTGGCTGAGCGTGTTGTTTTTCATGACTTGAAACTCTCCTCGCGGATTCAAGGAACGCAGAATGTCCGTGTTGCTCTGAGCGCTCCTGAGAAATATTAAAGCTATTACATAATTACACGTCGGATTTAAAGTCCGCCTTAAATAACTCCACATCCCAGAGTGAAAATCGTCTGGATATACGACGCGTAAGTGACGTTTAGATCCAAAGTCCATGGACAGCGACGCCGCAATGACAATTTCCCTCACGTGAAAATGAAAATCCTGAAACTCCCGTTTGAAGGCCTGGTTGCTGGTGAAATATCAATTTCGCTCTCGGTCGCTCTGGGGTTCTTTGACGGGAGGATTTCAAAATCGGCGACCGCAATAACTACCACTTATTGTGAGCAGACTTCAGCAAAAGCTGTGGTTGTGTTGGGTCCAAACGCCTCCCATGATGTTTACCTCGCTCTCTTACTCACATAATGTAATATTTTCTGTATTTTCCGTTGTAGTTTAGGGCCACATCCCGCCTCCTGACAGCAGGGGGGCCGGTGCGGGGGGGCTTGATGCGCGCTGGCGTTCCTCTGTCCGGCTGCGAACCAGACAGGTGTCCTCATCGGACGTGAAAGCCTCCGGTGAAGCGTGTCGCCGGCCATCACCGTGACGACGGCCCGAGGAGAGGAAGCCACCGCTCCTTTTCCCCCCCGAACACGCGGAACTGTTTTCGGTTTCAGCACTTTGTAACAAGTGCTGTTTTGGCATTGTGTGGCGGTCGACCTCTCAGTCCTGCGTTGTGGCGGTCGACCTTTCCTTCGTTGGTCCTCCCGACCTATTTTTCGTTTAGCTCTCTCCAGATTTTTTTGCCGTTACTCTCCTACTTAACGGTCTTTCGGTAAATGATTTGTATTAAAACCTTTTTTCCCCCAGAAAAAACGTCATATTCTTTGATGCTATTAATGTCCTCATGCTTGAGCAAAATCCACTCTAGTTATGTAGTCTCTCACAGCCTGGATATAGACCTACTACGTCAGATTACAACATTTGATTCCACAAAAGAAGAGATCATCTATTGTCTTTTATCCCAACATATGAGCCCACAAATGCGGTGATGGGTTTTGACACGATGCTCCGCTTTTGTCGGCTGAAGAAGTCCTTAAATGTCTCCGTAATTCTCTCATCTCTCGGTGACTGATGTCTCTCTGGTCTGGCCCTGGCCCGGACACATTTTGCAGGCGGTGAAAAGGGCAGTCCCTCTTTCAACCCCTAAGCACACATGACAGGGAGTTGACTCGGCTACCTCAGAAAATGGCCCCTGGGCCCCTCGGAGGGGGGCAGCGATCATATCCTCCCCATCATGCCTGTCGCAACGCTAGAACATACACCTTAAAGCACACTGCTTTGTTCAATGTTACAGTGAAGCCTAAATATGGAACATATTTTATTTACATGGGATTTGTGTTACAGGGACAGAGCAAAGTGAGGCAGCACAGTCGGTTGGATGGTTGGTTAGTTAATTTGTTTGTGTGTTTGTTTGTTTTTTTGTTTGCTTGTTTGGTTCGCAGTCTGCTTGGTTGGTTGGTTGGTTGGTTGGTTGGTTGGTTGGTTGAATGGCTTACTGGTGGTTGTTTTATTAGTTGGTTGGTTGGTCGGTAGGTCGGTCAGCCGATGGATCAGTTGGATTCACATTTTGGGGCTCGTTGGTTGGTTGGTTAGTTGGTTGGTTGGTTGGTCAGTTGTTCGATCGGTTGGTTGGTCGATCGGTTGGTCATTCGGTCAATCGGTTGGTCGGTGGGTCAGTTGGATGGTCGATTGGTCGATTGGTTGGCGTGTCAGTTCACTTGTCATTGTAATGGTCTTGACATGTAGTTGGTTGGATGGTCGGTTGGTTGGTCAGTTAGTTGGTTGGTTGGTTGGTTGGTCGGTCAGTTGGTCGGTTGGTCGGTCAGTCGGTCGGTTGGATGGTTGGTTGGTAGGTTGGATGGTCGGTTGGTCGGTCGGTTGGTCGGTTGTTTGGTCGGTTGGTCGGTCGGTTGGCTGGTTGGATGGTCGGTTGGTCGGTTGGTCGGTCGGTTGGTTGGTCGGTTAGTTGGTCGGTTGGTTGGTCGGTTGGTCGGTTGGTTGGTTGGTCGGTTGGTCGGTTGGTTGGTCGGTCGGTCGGTTGGTTGTTTGGTTGGTTGATTGGTCAGACAGTTGGTTGGTCGGTTCGTTGGTCGGTTGTTTGGTTGGTTTGATGGTTCGATGGTTTCAGAGGTTTGACGGGGCAGAAAGGAGCTCTCGCAGGCAGCTGGATGCTCATTTTGTAGGCGTGTCAGTTCACTTGACATTGTTATCGTTCTGGCAGTTCCTGTCAGATCACACTGGTGCGCTGGAGACACATGCGACTGCTGCAGCACACGCACCACCCTAACTGGGAATATGTTTCCCAAACTGGAGAGCCCCTGCCGAAACAATCACGGAAATGACAAGTGACATTATTCCAAAATATGATTACGCTCTGCTAAAAATATCTGAGTGAGTCCACAGATCTAACAGGGGGTAAAGGCCTAAAGGACTTCTGACTACTGCCCTGAATGAAGGAAACATAGTGACAATACACCAGATCTCACTGTACATGCACTGATTTTCACAAAAAAGACAGAAACCAAAAGCCAGAAACAAATACTGAGAGGAGTGCGCAGGAGTGTTGTCAAGCTGGGGGACTGTAATGTATCATCTCATATGAGCCATCTATCGTAATACCATTTGATTCTGCAATCAAAGTGACCTGGAATCCATAAACGTCCCAATCACTTTTACTTAATTAAAACACCAGATATAATTTGGGGAGGCGAGGTGTCGGCCACAGCCCCGTCTGCCACACGCAGCGTGACAGAAGTGACACAAATAATAACTGTTAAAGTGTCAGCCGACAGAGGTCCAAACACATTACTGGAATTAGCCAACATGCAGCCTTATAAACAAGACTCACACACTCACAGCTACATGCACCAAGCACACGCAGATGCACACACACACACACACACACACACACACACACACACACACACACACACACACACACACACACACACACACACACACACACGCTGACAGAATCGCACACATGCAAACGCAACACTCGTACATATATTCACAGGCTGCACTGACCTCTGCTGGTACATGGTGACGTTACAGTGATGGTGCACACTGTATTAATCTATTTATCAATTTCATTGCCATGCTGCGTTATTAGAATAAGGAGCAGCTTCAATTTCAGTTTGCATATATTTTCATATTTTATTTATATTTTTGTTGTTTAATGTTTCATTTCTTTCAGCCGACGGCCTATTTCTTTTACGGCTACTGTTTGACTAAACATGACCTGACTCCATTCAAACCAAACTTCAAACACACTTATGATCCCCTGGTGCAGTATCTCATGATGAACTGAAAGGTGGAGAATACTGATGATGTCCTGTTCATTTACTTCCAGTAAAAGGATAAATAAATAAAAACCCACACGAGACTAGTTTAATTACAAAAACGAAACAAGGCAACTCTGTCTAGCCTGCGTCTGAGAAAGTGGATGTACTTTAAAGTACTTCTAATAAACATATTTCAAAGTTTTGAACTTCATGACATTCCACCTCTGAAGGACAGGCACTAATGCACAGGTATTTCCCCATTAAATCATGGATAACATATTAAACAATCTAAATATTAAATACTAAGCAGTTTAAAAGGCTTGAGAGAGATACAGAATGGCAATTAACAGCAAAAAGACCAAAGCAAGTATTATGGGAAAGGGTGAAATTAAGATGATCAAAATGAAACTGCGCTCGGAATGAGAGTGAGAATACAAATACTGGCGCAAATACAAATACTTGGGAAGTTGGATCCATGAAGACGGAAGATGTCTGAAGGGTGTTAAAGGCAAGAATTGCAGAACTGGACGAGCAAACATGGCTTACTTGGGGCATGATGAACGTCTGAGAAGCAACATCAACATCCCAGTGAAGAAAAAGATCATTGAGACCATTTTCTGTTCTTACATACTGTATGGATCAGAGACTTGGACATTGCCAGAGGAAGCAAAGACAAGGATGCATGCATTTGGGATACGGTGCTACAGGAGAATGCTCAGGATCAGCTGGAGAAGGTTGATGGCAAATGATAAGGTTCTGGAACTGGTTGGAGATGACAGGTATTTTATGAAGAAGATCGCAGGGAGAAGGTTTGCGTTTGCGCGGCGACGAGGGTTTTAGGAGGGATGATTGAAGGGAAACAAGGAGTGGGGAGACAACGCATAAGGCGGCTAGATGACATAAAGCGATGGATCAGAGAAAGAACAACTCAAGAGAAAGGCCGAGGCGAGAAACAACTGGATCGAAGATGGCACAAATGATTGATCGAAGCGAGTGACATTGTTTTGTTGCATTGTGTGACATTTCATTGATTTAGGGAGAAAATAAGAGCCTGGACTCAAAGAATCAAATTAAGAGATGATTTTGATGTGTAGACATAAACAGTTTATATCTCCAATGTCAAGCGACAATCCTGTATGGGCTTTGTATCACATCCAGTCTTTACTCAACTCACAGTGTTGCAACAGTGTTACTCAACACTGTTGTGGTCGTTTTGCCTACCACCCGCCATCCAAGTGGGGTTTTCAGGGCCCTCCAGTACAGAGACACAGAAGACGGTGGGTTGTTAACACCAGTTTATTGTAGAGAGTTGGCCAGTTGGAATGGAGCGGATAGAACATGTCATGACAGGGCTCCTCTCCTGAGTGTGGGTGGGGATGGGGGTTTTAACCTGTTGCTTGTTAGACCAACCAACAAGCAACAGGTATGCAGCCACCCTGATCCCAATCGTGTAGATCCAGGTCAGTTGTGGCTGCTCACCACACCATCCCCACGCCACAACCGTATTGGAAACAGTCTTATTCAGGTTATTGACTTTACACTGATTCATGTGTGTGTAAACACACTGACTATGCGATGTAACTAACTAAAACAAACTATCAAAAAGAATGCACAAACTATACTTTGACACCTTGGTTTGTATTCTGTTAAGCTATTAGGAATAAAGGATCAGTTCATGCCGGGAATATCTATACTATTTTGTAATATTCCTCAACATATTGAATTTGTTTTTTGCTTTATTACAAATCTGAACATTCAAATTCATACAGTGGGTCTGCTTTCACCAATGAGGTCAAAATGTAGGTAAACATTGTATAAGTTAACTTTGTTTCTCACACTAGTACTGTAAATTACTTTTTCAAGTTGAATAATTCTCCTCCTATTAGACAATGTAGAACGATGACCGTTTTGATACCAAAAAAATTGATACCAAATTGTGGGTCGTTGATGTTGGTGGAAATAATTATATCATCAATTGAAATAGCCTCCCGGATTTGGAGTGCTCTTGCATTCTTATTTCAGGCCAACAGTGGGCAGTCTAGTATCTGGGGAACAGGCAGCAAGGCAGCACTTCTGTGACATGAACATCTATTTTTCTTTAATTGTGTTTTAAATGTCATATAACTTGTGGTTGTGCAAAAAGTTCTATATATGTTCAAATGCAGGGCCAGAAGGGTCAATTCCATAAGGTGAGATCATCTAATTAAATTTGGGTATGAATCATGAACAAATACTTGAGCATAAAAACACAAGTTACAAGACGCAGAACTTTAAGTAACAGGTGTTAATAATAGATCATAATATAATATAATACTCAACTCATAATATATTGCAAACAAAATAATACATGAAAATGAGTTACTATACAGCGTGATCAATAAAATTATATTGACGCATGAATGAAAGCTTGGAAATCCCACTCTAAAAGAAAGGAATGCAAAGAATGGCTTTCATTGGGAAGAAGTACAGCTTATAACATAGGCTCATGTTTCAATTAATTTAAAATGAAATCCCAGGTCAAGCATCATCCAGGAGCTAGATATGTAAATAGGAAAATATGTAAATAGCAGCGTGAACATTCCGTAGCGTTGGCAGGGCGGATATTACGGTGGGGACAGGGGGGTCAGACCCCCCCCTCCTGGGCAGAGAAGGTTGTCCCCCTCAATATCTCATTGTAAACATAACTATATAATTTGAAATAATAAAATAATATGTATTGAAAGCAGTTGTGTTAATTATAGACTTAAAACAATGTCACACAGGGAGTGCCACCCCACCCCCCGCCCTCGCGCCGCCGTGTCTCCCCTACTTCTCAAACCAAAGTTATACCCTTGAGTGTTGGTAATAACCAACAAGACGCTCACGCTGCCATTTACATATCTAGCAAATCAGTCAAATCACTAAGTGCCTGGATAGGAAATTCCACAGAATCAAAGCATTTTTCATTCATCATAAAGTCTTGATTAATGAAATAGTTCAGCTTTTGACGGCCACGTGTTCCTGCCTCTCAGACCGTTTGTCCACTAGGGGGCTGAGGCAGCAGAGCCCAGTGCTCCTGCCTCTCAGTTTGTCCACTAGGGGGCTGAGGCCCAAGAGCCCCTTGCTCCTGCCTCTCAGATAGTTTGTCCATGAGGGGGCCTGGGGCCCCAGAGCCCCTTGCTTCTGTCTCTCAGTTTGTCCACTACGGGGCTGAGGCCCCAGAGCCCCTTGCTCCTGCCTTTCAGCCAGTTTGTCCAATAGGAGGCTGAGGCCCGAGAGCCCCGTGCTCCTGCCTCTCAGTTTGCCCACTAGGGGGCTGAGGCCCCAGAGCCCCTTGCTCCTGCCTCTCAGACAGTTTGTCCACTAGGGGGCTGGGGCCCCGGAGCCCTGCATAGGGCCGATGGGTGGAGAGCCCATTTGCTCCCATAACTCCAGCATCTATGGGGCAGATGTAGTCAACGGAGTCATCTGGTTTCTTTTTCCTCAGGTGACTGAATTGGGTAAATCCCAGCTTCTTTGGCTGAAAACACACAAAACAGCGGTTTCAACAGAGCTCTACACTGCACACAAGAGGTATTCACTGGTCCCAAAATTTAGACCCAAACAATCTTGGCTACAATAGAATACAGACAACCCAAACTCAGTGGGCCATTATAAAATATGGACCCTGAACTGCACAGGTTCCAGGTCAGGGTGGGGTTTGGGTAGACCCTTTGAGACCTCTACTGCACACTCAACTATCGGAACTTTACCCATGAAGACCATGCACTTACCCGAACTTTGGCGGTGGTGGTGAGGGGAACGTGGCCGGTGGCGTTGGCGTATTCTCTCTTCTCCTGGGTGGCCTGGGATCCCACCAGGGTGGAGAAGGCAGTGGCCAGGTGGCGCCTGAGCAGAGTCTTCTGAGGAGGGATGTTCAAGAGCAGGGCCAGTGTTTCTGAGCTGAAACGAGGCTCCAGGATCTAGAGACGGGCGACGGACGGGCAGTGTTAATTTTGGGACATATTATGTAATAATGTACAGTACGTAATAGAAACCCTGTATGAAATTATTTAACTATTAACTCACGATCAGCCCTCCGTGGACGCCGCTGCCCCTGAGATTCGGAGCATACTCAGCGAGGTCCACCGCTCGAAGCCATTCCATCACGCGATGGTTTGACCACTGGACGACCTCCGAAGGAGACGGCTGTCTCTACAGGAAGCCAGAGAAGGATTATTAAGTAAGAGATAATGTGCCCAACAGGGTGATCAGGGCAGGCCTCTGAAGGGGATTATTTTGCGATAACGACTGTCTGGCTGCACATTGACCACCAGGAAATATCAGTGGCTATTATTATTATTATTAAAAGTATAATCATCCTCACTCTGGTTCGGTTTTTAAAATTCTGTTGTTTCCTTTTTACTCATCTTACCTCCTCTGCTGGCCTGCGTCGTAGGCAGTGGGGGTTGAACTTGTTGGCATGTAGGACATGGATGGCACATTTAATACTGAGGTGGTGGAGCTGACTGGTGACCTTCAGGGTCAGGAGGTCGTTCTTTGAGAAAAAGAAAATAAATACAAATCCCCTCAAGTGTTGACTTGGACTGACCTTTCTCGTATTGTCTGCTCCGAAAGTATTTAGTAAAATAACAAGGTCAATGAATACATAATGTTCATGAAAGGAGAAGTAAAGAAGAAGTAAATCTCTCGATCAAAGTGTCTGGTCTCACCACTGTGAGGTACTGGATCACGCGTCCGTCCACTCGGGCCTCATGGAACTGGTCTTTATACTGAGGTAAACCAATGTCGTCAAGCCACCCTGGAAAAAATACGAACCGCAGATGTTAGGTTACACTGAGTTTATAGCGCTGTCAAAAATGCGGCCATGTTATAAAAGTCTGCTTGGCTTTTGAATTCAACATTTAAAGCCTTCATCTATTAAACCATGTAAACATGGCCAACGCACAGGAATGTGAGAAGCCAAACTGTTCAGAGCAGACTCACGGGTGACCCAGATGTGGTCCAGTTCCGAAGACTTCTCGGTGACTTTAGTGCTGAAGGCCTTCAGAGCGAGCTGCAACTTCTTCCTGTGCAGGGGGTGCTTCATGCCCATCTCCTGGGGTCCAAAATCACACTCATCAGCATACACAAAAGTATTGACCGGTAATGACTCATGAGCATCAGCAAGTGCTCTACCTCATTGAAGCATTAAAAATCCAAACGATGATGTTGTTTAACCTGTTCTGACCTTCTCAAAGTCCTGAGGCGTGGCAGACAGCAGGGTTTGTCCGTTGTCCACCCACTGTCTTGTTAGGTTAACGTAGTGTCCCAGCCCGTAGTCTTCAAGCCAGCCGCACACCTGCTCCTTGGTCCATTGGCTAAATGGCGTGTTCAGATCCCTGACAGAGACAAGAGCCACAGCGGCCAATTCAAGGACGAGCACCCGATTGAAGGCGTGGCCTGATTTGGCCTGAACGCTGAAGACAACTCCAGTTAAAAAAAAAAAAAAAAAAAAAAAAGGTTCTAAACTTTGTCTGGACAATGTCAAAAATCGAATTCCTCCTGTCGGGTAAGGTCCACAAAGCCTTACCGCGCAGAGCTGAAAGACTCCGGGGTCCGGGTCAGCCGGGGCCCCGCCGTGGCTCTGAGTCCCCCTCTTTTGAACTGGCCTGCGTCCGGGTCCATCCCCTGGAGTCCACCAGACTGCGTTCTTCTAAGCCTGAGGAAGGAAAATCTTCTCGTTCACAAACGGTTGTGGCATTGTCCCCGATGGAGGTTCAGTATTTCAAAGATGAATTCAAGTTTGATGCTGTTGAAGGGAGAACATCGTTTATTCACGCAGCCTCACTTTCCCCAGAGCTTCTTGATGCTCCTGTTGTTCTTCAGGTATTCTGGTGAACCCACCGCTCGCTCGCCAGACTCTGTGCTCGCCACAGAATGGGTAGGAGAGAGATCGCTTGAAGTGCTGTTATCAGCTCTCTCCAGCTTCCCTTTAAAATGTTTACAAAGGCCCAAATCAGTGTATGGCTGTGAACAAATACATCTTCTTCTGGCAGAGGGTATATCAAGTCATGAACAATGTAGAATTTTAGTATTTGCTGATTATGAACGTCATCAAACAGGCGTGGATGAAGTATTCCCATAGTTTTGGCATATCTGCTGATGTAAGAAGCGTTCGGAAGAAAAAAAGCTTTATTAAACAATCGTAAAGAAAACATCTTAATGGCTGGTTAAAGGGCAAGCATGTCCTTCTTTGCCTTCCAAGTAAAAGATGAGATTAATATAATTCATTCAGCGCTGTGGTTCATATTTGAGTAGTTTTCAGGGAAGCAGAGGACTACTGGGAGAGAAAATGACTCATTGGCCGACGGCTCAAGGAGCCGAGGAGTCGCAGCTGAATTTGAGCGTGATCTTTCTGGCTTTGGCTCCAAAGCCTCCGCTCCCCTGCCTGACAGGGTGGGTCTGAAGTTAAAAGTAGTCAATGAGGACAGGGTAGGGTGGTGCACGCCGGGGTTGGCTGCGGTCATTCGGGGCAGAGCGGAGGGTGTGGCCCGCCAGAGAGGGAATCTGTCAGTGGCCTCCATTATTAGCTCTGATCAAAGGAGCAGCGATCCTCTTGTCGGAGAACAGCGGCGATGCCAAAATTACAGCAGGAACCGACCTCTTTGAATCGCTGCAGTCTATGGTGAGCCGGTGGTGGATTCACATGTGCAGATGGGGCGGGAGAAAGACATCTGTTCCCGCGGCACGGTCGTACATACGGTTAATATGTGTATGCAGTAGATTTACAGTCCACGCTGTATATGTGGGTTTACTTTGGTTTGCGTCTCCGTCTTCGCTGCCATCTGGAGACCGGTGGCTCTGGGAGTCACTGGTGCTCTCTCGGTCCCCGGTTTGCTCCAGCACAAAGGAACCGGCGGGCAGTATATCAGTCTGAAAGAAGCATGGAAGAGACGGGATGGTTATTAATTATAATCAAGTTCGAAGGTTGGGTCAGTTACATTAAGATTATCACTGTTTCCACAAGGATTGATTCATTGAATTCTAATTTATTGTCTTTTTTTATTCATTGAATCATGCATTTGATTGTACATACAAACTGCAAAAATATGTGGAAATGAAAAAGAAAAACTGTGATAAATATGAAAGAGAATTCCACTTCCAATTACAGTTTTAATCATAAAAAAAAAACGAAACAAAGAAATACTTAAAAAATACCTTTTGTGAAGGTCCGTTTGGCAAATCGTTCATACTGCTTGATAAAATCTGCAGTTCTTTCCTGGGAAGATGAATCCATATTTATAACGGTGAACTCCGACCCACTTACATCCAACTCAAATTATGATCCTTTCTGACCTATTTACCTGCTATTACTGTCCTTCTGTACCGATAAAAAAGACGTGTTTTGGGAGGAGGAGCTGCTTGTGGAGACCTGGAATATGTTAGTAAGTACAGTTTAGGATTTGATAACACTTCCGTGTTATCAAATCCCCATACACCTTACACCAGCCTCGTTACACTCATGTCGTTCTCACCTGGGATTTCAGATCCTCCGATTTGCTGCTGGAAGAGTCGACGTTCCTCATCATTCCTCCCTGCTCCTCTTCCTCACTGCTGCTGGAAGGAGTCCTCCCGTTGGAGAAGGACTGCCCAGGAGGTGTTGCTGTAGTAACCGAGAGATAAAGCGTTTTGTCACCGTGTGGAAAAAGGGCTTTCATCAGTAGTGACGAAAAGTTTGACTCTTCATTCAGATTCGGCTCTCGACGAGTCACTCAGTAAAAACAGAAGTAACATTCTTTGACGATGTTCTTCTGATTCAGCTGGCGTGACGCATCGTGAGAGAGGGCAAACTTCCTGAGAACGATGAAATAGTCAGAAGAGTCAGTTCAGCTCTGAGTTGTGAACCAAAGGAACGGATGCCACTTTTGCCGGAGTGACTCTTGAGCCATTAAAAAGATATGTTCACTATGGCCGAATCCTTCAGTACAGAAAAATCGTTTCGCGACGGACAAATCATTCACCAAGGACAATTCGTTTACATGTGTTGCATTGAAGACATGCGAGTATTCCGGAGTAAGAAGTGTCACAATCTTTCAAATTGAACAATCAAACAATGAAATGAAAAAAATCAATCAAGCAGTATTTCATTCAAAATAAATCAAAATGAACAAGCCAGAATAGATTATTTACTTTGCCTTGTGGTGTAAGTGACCTCCCTGAATTGCCGGCACTGGTTCAGGAGCAGAGATAGCTCTTCAATGCGTTGGTCCTGCAGCAAAAAGCAGAAATATATATGATATAAAAAGTCACAAAACCAATGCACGGTCTGTCGTCTTCAATCTATTGCTGTAACCATAGACCTACATAAACATCAGTCTCTCATCAAACTACTGAGGGTGGATACAGGCTGGAAATCCCACCCCAGCCCCATGGAGAGAATGTGTGTGTGTGTGTGTGTGTGTGTGTGTGTGTGTGCGTGCGTGCGTGCGTGCGTGCGTGCGTGTGTGTGTGTGTGTTTTGAAGTGGTGCCTGGGCCTGGTTTTGCTATGTTTCCCTTAATGCAGCTTATTCCAAAATTAGGCTTGGCAGATTAAGGACTATAACATGTGGCTTTGCCTGAAATGGCTCGCCTCCTCGCTTGCCTCTCTCTCTCTCTCTCTCTCTTCCTTGCTCTCTCTCTCTCTCTCACTCGCTCCCCTCATTCTCTCTCACTCCCCCCCCCCCCCCCCCCCCCCCCCCTCCCTCTGCTCTGCGTTCACTCGTGTGCCACATCCATGCCCACGTCTGTTAGTCTTTAAGATCCAGGACTTTGTGCGTGAGGCAGAATACAAAAGCTCCTCTGTGCTAAACAAGGTGTGGGAGGGCGTCGGCGGTGAAGCCGTTAAACCTCCTGAGCCCGGAAGATGATGGCACCAGCTCCAGAGGCTCAGAAGAAAAAACAAAGACAAATAGATGACAACGCTGGAAATGAGATGAGGCTTATATTTAAGTTCATTTCCCTGTTCCCGGTCGCTTACCTTTTCGTCATTGGCAGCGAGCAGTGACTCCATTCCAGTCCTGAGCTTGTGGAGTTCCAGGTCTAAAATGAGAATCATCCATTTGTACAAACATAGCTGTTCAACTGGGTCATGGCCTATGAAGTGTCCGATCCTTCCAATATATATATATATATCTATATATATATATATATATATATATATATATATATATATATATATATAAATATCAGGAAATGTGGTGTAGAAAAAAAACTATATATATTAAAAAAAAAAATATATATATATATACATACAGTATATATATGAGGAAATGTGGTGTAGAAAAAAAAAAAAAATATATATATATATAATCCCAAGAAGGGATTTTCCTGCTTCTTTTATTTGACTTGGTGATTATCCGAATAATCACCAAGTCAAATAAAAGAAGCAGGAAAATCCCTTCTTGGGATTCTTGGGTAAATTGACATTTCCCACTTCCTGGTGTGCAAATGCCGAAATTAAAAATTAAAGGGAAAATAACTTAATGGTGTTCATTATGAATAGAGACTTGGTGAAAGTTTTATTTGGGTTGGGGTGCCAAACCAAACCAGACAGTGAGTGAGAAAGGGAACGGAAATTGTGAACTCTGAAGGAAGTCTAAGAAGAAGCCAAAGTAAAGGGAAGAGTGCGAGACGGGATCCTTAAAAATATTAAACATCTTATCGTGGCCAAATTCATCCAAATACATATCTCTATATCTGGCAGACCTAGGGTCACGCCCCCACGTGGGGTCTCTTGACGTGACCACGGGACATTTGTAAGACTGATACATTGATATTTGAAGGATATATTTTTCATTTGAAAAAGTATCTTAAGTAAGTCAGATAAATAAGTCAAACTTTTTTGTCCCCAAGCAGAACTTTGGCGAGCAGCTGTACAATACATATATGAAACAGGGTTGGATACATGTAAAACACATAATAGACAAATTGAGAGGTTTAAAAGTGTTTTTTTTTTTTAATCTATTTAAAAAAAAATAGTAGTAATTGAATTCATTATCAGATACAGCATCACTTCTCTATAAACTGTTTGGATCTCTGTCCACGATCTATGATATAATTAATTATGTGATTCTCAAATTTCAATTAAAACAATTGCCCAATACTATCTGTCTGTCCGTCCGTCCGTCCGTCAGTCCATCTATCTCTCTCTCTATCTATCTATCTATCTATCTATCTATCTATCTATCTATCTATCTATCTATCTCTCTATCTATCTATCTATCTATCTATCTATCTATCTATCTATCTATCTATCTATCTATCTATCTATCTATCTATCTCTCTATCTATCTATCTATCTATCTATCTATCTATCTATCTATCTATCTATCTATCTATCTATCTATCTATCTCTCTATCTATCTATCTATCTATCTATCTATCTATCTATCTATCTATCTGTCTAGTTTGTCTAAATGTGGTATATCTGCACTTTGACCAGTAATGCCCGTCAGGTTCCTAGCTTCAATTTGTTGCTCGTTGGTTTAAATGTGAACTGTAACATATCAAATAAGTGGTGTTGGCTCTAAAATAATGACATGAGAATTTTTTTTTTTTTTTCTTCATTGTGTCTTGTGAGAATTTTGGAAATGACCTCTGACCTCTCTCTGAACCCTCCGCGGACGGCGAGGCTCTGGCCAGGAGCTGGCTCTGCAGGCTCTGGATCTCAGCGTTCTTGCTGAGGAGGAGCTGCTGGAGGCCGCTGATCTCCGCCTGAAGATAAGATGTGGGAGAGCCGTTCCAAGGTAAAACACAAGGTCGTAAACACGCGCCTGCAAACACACCCACACACACTCGTTAAATCGACTTCACACGCACACACACTGGTGGAAGTAGCAGAATTTTAATTAAGAAAAGGGAGCCGAAAAAAGCACGAGCCCCCCGCTCAGAAGTCAACTTTTATACCACTGTTTTTTTTTTTCCCCTTTATCAAGCTGTTAATTTCGGATAAAAACAACCGCAAATAACCCTTTTAACGCATTAAACTCTTTAAACGGCCCTTTATTACGCCGGCGCTGTCTGAGATGGAGGATGCAGGAAAGCAGATGGTGGCAGAGGGGGGGGTTTATTATTTCCGAGCTGATCTTTTTGCCAGAATGTTCTCGATTTCACGGGGCGCCGCAAGGAAAGCCGACGGGCTGTCAAATTAACTTCTCGGTAGATTTCGATCGTCGAAACTCAATTTTTGCATCACCAATAAACCATTTCCGACCGTGATGTGATTTGCTCGCCTGTGATAATGTCTTTTCCATATAGGAACCGTGACGATACATAAAGTAAGAATAATAAAATAAAGTATTGAGGGGGTTGTCATTTCGCCAGTACTTCAAAGTGACGGGAGCGAGAAAGTAAAATATTTACGACGTGCACATATTTCCAGAACTTCCTTTAGAAAGTTCCCGTGGTGGCTCCTCACACAAGAGGTGGGTGAAGCAGGTCAGAGGATTTTAGATTTTCGGATTTAAATAATCACCGATGGAGTACGACTTCAACCACTGTATCTTTGTGTCTCTGCAGGCAAAAGCCGGCGACCAAGAGAGACCAGGAACACACATGGACGGCATTAAAAAAAAGCTCTGAGGACGGGACACGAAGGACCGAGGCAGACGATTAATAATGCATTTAAAAAAGAGAGAGAGCAAAAGTTCAGGAACAACAAGAGAAAGGACCTGGGAGAGTCCACGAGGTGATGGCATGGAGCCTCGCCAAGATACACAGGAGAGGAAAAGGCCGTCATTATATCTATTTCTACCTCGCAAATTGTTCTCAGATTTCTTATGAAAATACAGAAGAGGTGTTTTCGCGCACGTGTGTGTGTGTGTGTGTGTGTGTGTGTGTGTGTGTGTGTGTGTGTGTGTGTGTGTGTGTGTGTGTGTGTGTGTGTGTGTGTGTGTGTGTGTGTGTGTGTGTGTGTGTGTGTGTGTGTGAGTGAGTGAGTGAGTGAGAAAGAGAGTGAGAGAGAGGAGAGAGAGAGAGTGACTCATTTCGAACTGGCTCAAGCTTCAGATTGGACACTGCTGAGGAAAGTTCTGCATGGTTGGACCGTGCACGCAATGGAAGCTGGGCACAGAATGTGCTCGCTCTTAAATCCAGAGGGTGGAGGAAACAACTTTCTCTACCTTTGTTGCTTTGAGTTTCTTCTCATAGTGCAAGTTCTGCACCTCCAGGTGATCCACCTTGTCCTTTAGAAAACGCAGCTCCTTCAGCAAGCCCTAAAGGAGGAATATAGCAAAGATATAACAAATAAATATATATATATTTATACTTATTTATATATTCATTTTTACTTGTTTCCAGCAAATGTCCACATTGCAATTACACCAAACCATAGAAATATAGCCTGGATTAATAACAACATTGATGCAAATCCAGAGCAGGTGAATAAGTAAAAGATAATGTACAGCCAGCCGGTCATTATCGCAAAATAAAGCCCGACAGGGTGATCGTGTATGCAGGGGGTTATTTGGTGAACCTATTTACTGTCATTCATGTTAAACTGGAAATACTGGCATTCATCTCCTCAAGTTTTCCATGAGCTAGTGTTAAAAAACAAGGGACATGAAGTGGTTGCCCGTGACAAAGTTCATCACTCATAAATAGCCGACAGCTGATTGCTGCTATTGATCAATCAGAATAGAGTATTCCAAAGAGCATTGTAATAAAAATCTGCGTCATTTCATCATAACCTTAGTCACATCATTTGGTGACAGTGAGCATTGGTGGCAGTAGTGAACTACAGTCACGAAAACGGTGAACAATTTCTTCTTGTGGGTTAGGAGTGCTTTAGGCGAACCCATGCCCCATGCCCTATGCCATGCCTCAAGTCCAAGGCCATGCAGACAGGCGCTGCCTACACTTTGTCTTCCACAGGGACATGGTGGCTCTGCATTGGAGCAGCTTTCTCCCGGGCTGAGTGGGATCTGATCAGCAGATCCCCCCGGAGCCTCCTCCAGCGTGGGCATCGTCTCCTCTAGGCTCCTGTCGCAGGAAGGGCCCGGGCTTTGGCCCTGGTCCTCACAGGCCCCCAGAGAGTCGTTTTTTTTGCCCTGGAC
>NC_137190.1:17256629-17277450 GCF_960531495.2 Zeus faber | reverse complement strand
TGAAATAATCAGTCAATCAAAACGCTTGTTTTTGCTCTCCTGTAAAATGCTCATGAAAAGCTTAAGCCTCGTTGGCACCAAGTCCTCGATACATGAATAGTGTGAACGTGTGTTTGTACACTTCATGTCTTGATCCTGTTTAGATTTGAGGTGAATACAAATAAATAAATACAAGCCTATACTGTATAACATAGTTCTCATTTTTGTACAGCCACTATAGACCAGCTCTTCTCTGTCCAATGAAAATACCTCCTTGAAATGACGATCCTGGACCTAACATCCAGTTTAGGCCATGCAACTGTACTCATATGCACAATATAACTCAGTGATGTTTCTGAGATCTTATTATTGCCCGTGTCCAGTCAGCACTGAATGGAATAGAACAGATTTGTGGTACATTAGGGCGTTGGTGTTTCTAAAGTTAGGGTGTAAACAGCCGCCGCGTTATGCCTGTACCGCGGATGGAGGAAGTCTCACATGGACTCGGTCGAGCGGATATGACAGATGATACCGAGAGCCTCCGCCGGTAAAAATAACTGCTAGGTTACTGCCATGACGGCTAGGAGGCTCCTGCAGCGTGCAACTGAGTGTAAGCATGCTGCATTTGTGCATGTGTTTAACAGAGGAAACGCATGGGAGGGCAGTAGAAAGGTTTCAGGAGAAAGAAGCTTGTCAAAAGTGTTAAATTGAAAAAAGGACAGTGTTGAAATGTGAGGCATAGTCGTCTCCCAGTAAATCACAGGGATCTTGTTTCGCTGTTGCCCTATAGCAGATTCTCAACCTTTTCACATCATAAACCCTCAATGTGATACCCACAAGGCCACGGACCTCATTTGATAAGATTTGGTCTCTGGGACTCCAATCTGAGAAGATTATTCATCTTTAGTTACAATTTAGTCCAAACCTCCACACCTGTCTGTACTATAGATCGGGAGATAACAGTGGAATTAGGATCAAAACAATATACTATGCTAGTATTGTACATACTCTATCGGGGCAACCGTCCGTTGAATGAAATAATGGAGAAGTTCAATTATCAATCATTTTGCTGGGGACCCCTTGGAAGCTCTTGAAGGACCCGTGGGGGTTCCCAGTACCCCATGTTAAGACCCCCTCTGCGCTATTTATGCAAAGCGAACTGCTCCTTCAATTCATAAAAGTCAAACGGAGGTGGCATCCCTCCAAAAAACCTTACAATCCTTGTCGTTTTTCCAGCAGCCGAGTCAACCTCTTCTAGGGTTCAGGAGCGAGGACTAATTCTCGAAGGTCTGGCTTCCAGCCCGCACCCCCTCCGACTGAACCCTGTCATCCGTTCTGCCAGCTCCACTCCGCTGGTACACAAAGGCTCTTTGAGCGGCCATGTTTTGACAGTAACAGCATCCATTACAGGATCTTATCGTGTAGGAGCTCTGCAAGGAGCCTTTCCTCCCCCTACGTCTCCTTTCTGTCGACGCTGTGCTCCCCTGGTGCCAGATAATCCCTCACATCCACCCGGAGTAAAAACACTGTTGTGGTTTCAAATGACCCAAATTAAGCCCAAATTTCCTCGAGGCATGATGGTTCCTCAAGGCCCCTTGTCCAGGAGGAGTCAAGGTTATTTGAGTGTTTTTTTTCCCCTCCATCCTTTCATCCATCCCAGAGTGTTTATGGACTCACATAAAGTCGGCAGCTGACACCAAGGCTGTACAGTATGTCGACCCAGGTCGACTCTCGTGCTTTTTCGTGCTTAAAGTCACAAAAATTAATCTATAGAATCATGTTCCGGAGTACGATCGTCCGACTTTTTTTTGTGCTATTCATAACAAAGTTTAAAACAATTCATTTGAATAAGGAGATTTTATTTTACTTTAGAAGCAAGGGGCATGGGGAAGGAGAGGGGCGCATATACATACACTAAAACTAAACCTAACCTGATGAAAGTATGCCACCGCAGGGTGGGGGTTGGGTTCTCTGAAAGGTCTGTTAAATTCAAGATTGGGCAAGGAGAGGGAAATATATCTCAGGTCATACCTCAGTATGAATTTCACTCATAGATACAATTGAACTGGATATAAATGTCAGCGTTTGCGGGCCTGTGTACCGCACTGGCTGATGGGTACACAGGATACCCATTGTAGTTATTATAGTTGGCAGGATTAGGGTTAACGTTTGGGTATAAAACGTTTAAAAATAATTGCGTAAATATTACTCTGATTGATAGTATTTCATGCTGAGGGCATGAACCTAGATCCCAATTCTTGCCCAAACTTGAAATGAATAGACCATTCAGAGTAAATCCAAAACCAGTATCCCAACTTTGATTTTGTGATAGAACAAAATTTAAACCCATGCATTCTAAATTTTAAAACATCCATGGTATCTGCTTTCAATTTAGTTCTCGGCAGCACAAAAAAAGTCAGACAACTGTGCACGAATCAATAGATTCATTTTCGTGACTATTAGCACGAAAAAGTGTGAGACCGGGTCTGGTTGAACTAAACACCAGAGGAGCTTTGAGAGCACACATGTCCTGTCCTGATGGTGTTCAGCTTGATCAACTAAACACAAAAAGGACACAGAGACATCCGAAAGAACCGTGGCTTCGTAACTTCATCAGCGCTAAGACCCACCTTAGCGTCAGCGAAGGTGACAATCACAAATATACTTGACGACACATTTCAGATTATCAGCCGCAGACTGTCTCACCCGCTAAATCAAATCTGATCTTAAGAACAAACTATCAGGCTCAGTGGCAAAAGTTGATGAAACATTCGGACGAATCGATGGGAAAATTCGACACGTCAGAAATCTAAACTCTTGGTGGTGGTATTGGTGAGCCCACAATTAAACTAAAGGGTTAGTGCAACCACAACAAAACCACACGAGATCATGTCCAGGGTTGTACGTTTAGTACAACCCTGGACATGATCTCATGTGGTTTTGTTTTATGAACTAGGCTGACCCAATATTAAATTCAACTTAAAAAGTACTCAAAAGCTTGACTTCATTAGAAGTAGAAATACAAATAGACAAAATGAATCCGAAAAAGAACTGAAAGTCGCAGAATTACATTTCTACTCAAGTAAAAGTATATAAGTCCTTAAAGCTAAGCTCTTAAAGGAACAAACATGCAACGTAATTCAAATATTTAGTTTGAACTGAGGCTAAACCCATTTAGATGTACATTTGTTGTTATTAACATTTGTTGTTATACAGTTGTTATTATAATTTGTGATTTTTTTTTGGGGGGGGGGGGTCCATACCTCTGCTTTGTGTTGCTTCTCCAGGCCCTGGCCGTGCTTGTGCTCCATGTCGGCCAGCTTTACCTTCAGGTAGGAGACCTCCCCCATCAGACTCAACTTCTGGCTCTCCAGCGACGTCCTGTTCAGCAGCTCCTGACGTCAGCAACGCACACAGTGTCAATAAACACACACGCATACTCACACACACACACAGACTCCCACACACGCATGCTCACACAGTCGCACATACTCTCACGCACACGCACACACAAACACACACACACACACACACGCACACAATCCCATAATAATTACACGGGACACGGTGCGAAGGTAACGTCCAGTTCGAAAAGCAACTTCATAATGACAGCCCACACAGACACAAGCTGTTTGAGCGGCTAAATATACACCAATGCCAATGGACACTATTTATAATACCGAACTGACAGCTCCCTCACAGGACAGGGGGGGAGAGAGGGAGGGGAGAGGGGAGAGAGAGAGGAACTATTTACATTGTTTACCCAACTCACTTTACATTTTAGCATATTGCATCGTATTGTATGTATGTACATTAATTAATTAATTAAAATGCCAAGTGTACATTTTTAGTATATGTTACAAAATATTCACATAGTAAATTATTAATACTAAAATGTTCTGTATTTATTTTAGGTTAGTTTCAACAATCTGTTTGTATATACCGTATATATTCACTACAATGTTTATGTAATGTTTAGTATTTTTTTGTTTGTTCTTTGAGCTCACCTACAAATATCTGTACACACATTTTTAACTACAATGTTTAAAATGTTATCTTTTTTTATCTGTATATACTTGTATATTTTCAATAACATGTTTATTTTTTAATATTTTTATTATTATTTTAATACATACTGCATGTGTGTGTGTGTGTGTGTGTGTGTGTGTGTGTGTGTGTGTGTGTGTATGTGCGTGCGTGTGTGTGTGTGTGTGTGTGTGTGTGTGTGTGTGTGTGTGTGTGTGTGTGTTTCCATGTGATGGGATGGGATGAAGAAATATGATACTCATTCAAGTACAACAGTGGACAAGTCCAAGAATATGCACAATATTTATCAATGTATATACTGTACATGCTTGTATATGTTACAATACGTTTACTCATTGATATTTTATAGTGCAACGTTTAACACATTTCTGACCATATTTTACTTTTTTAATTCCCCACTTTTGGTTTTCCAGTTGCTACAGTATGTAACGTACGTACAGTAACGTACAGTATGTTTCCCATGGCAATAAAGCCAATAATACATGTGTATCCATGGTAAAATACATGTTTGGTAATATACAGAATGTTACACTTAAGCTCCGTAATGCAACACTAGTACTTACTGGGAGGAAAGTTGCACTTTCTTTCTAAAGTATAATTCCCGTCAATCACAACCTAGCGTTGGTCGATGCAGCTTTACTTCTAGACTCTGACTTCTGGCAGGGCGGACTTTTAGGCCAGACGCTCCAGGCAGATGTATTACTAATTTGGTGGATGCCCTGTGCAGGTGCTAAATCGCTTAGGGTTCCAGATGAGAGCGGTGACTGACACAGAAGCGCTGAAATAGTATATAATGCACGTGCCCTTTGAAAAAATAAAAATAAAAATAAACCCAGCGTTCGAAAGGAAAATATCTGATCCTCCTCGTGAGCAACACATGGAAAACATTAAAGCTTTGTCACTAGCGGATGATTTACGGCTCCGGTCCAAAGCCCCATAATAAGCACATCTCCAAAGAAACAAGCCCCAGCTGCCCTTGGACACAGCAATAACCCTTTCTATTTATTAGTCTTTTGCATACTGACCATAGGAAAGTTGAAAGGTATTACACACTGTACATTTATTATAATCTATACAGACCATGGGGACGTTGAAATGCGTCATACATTCCAAAAGTTGAACGAAGCACCTGAAATAAGTAACCGAACAACAACATCCTTTACCTGGTCCGTCCTTCCTCCACCGTGCGGCTGTAGAGCCAACCCATGTTAATCACGGTGATTATCTCTCCTTCTGCATCACATTAAAGTTGAGTAATCCTTTTAAAGTTATCCCAACTTCAGGCTTCCGTTCGCAAGTGCTGGCGAAGGTCTAAAAACTGCCTTGAATTAAAAGACCGAGACCCACACTGATCCCGCCGACGGAGGGCCGGTCCTGATCTATGCCTCCAGAAGTCCTTAATTCATCAAACCTACTTTGGTCTTTTAGTGTCCACCAGTCTGTCTTTTCCTTGCCTTTCCTTTCCAATCCCATTTTCCCTGCGTCTATGACCTTCTCTCTCTATCTTTCTCTCTCTCTCTCTCTCTCTCTCTCCATCTCTCTCTCCCTCTCTCTCCCTCTCTCTCTCTCTCTAAATTTCTGCCCTGCAGGACGGATTCCGCCTCAGACTGGGAGGTTTCGTCACAGCGTCTGTGGCGCTCACCTGCCATTACAGCACCAGCACCAGCCCAGGCCCTAAACCCTAAACGCTCCGACAAGCAAAGTGTCCTGGAAGGGAGCCAGTTGCGCTAAATATTTGGGTCGTCTTGGTGATTGAGAGCCGCGCGGGGTTGGAATCCAGCGGAGGAATTTCCTCCCGGGAAGTTAGAGACTGTCGTGCCGCGTTCTGCAGCTTCCCCCCCGCCCCCCTCTTCGGATCTGGTTCTGGGTAAAATATGAAACACTGGCGGGAAGTCTGGGGAATTTATCGGCTCTCGGATTGTGGAAAACTAATTTGGACGAGGCGGGACTGAATGAGCTCTGCTTCAAAATCAGATTTTCCTTGGATTGCGTAAGACTCCCATGGCACAGCACCAGTTAACTGGAGCAAAGAAGCAATAATTAGCAACAAAGTAGTTGTAGTAAATACAGTGGAACAACAAAGTAACCGAAATAAGATGGTTTGCGTGGGCAATAACAAAGCATGAAATACACCAGTTACACGGTAGAAAATGACGATGAAAAGTATTAAAGTTGACTAAAATAATGGAGCCAATATTAGGTAAAGCAGCAGGTTTATTGTAGAATGTCTCCAGTATATGTTTAGAATCTACAGTAGTAACTATACGGTGGGTTAGAAATGCGTCAAAGTGTGAAGGAAGGATTGATATAATTGCAATCAAAAAATGATTACATTTTTTAACAGTCTTACTTAAAAAAATGTTTCAAATACTTTGAAAGTATCTTGTAAATGTACAGTACCTTTCTCACACTGTTACCAATATTTTAGGTATGGCTTCAAACTGCAAAAGCTTAAATAGCTCAGTCATCTGGTAAACAGTACAGTATTTGATAGTTACTATATTATTACCTATTATTATATTTATTTAGTTATTTAAATGGTTAATATTTGCAACGTGAGTAGCTGGCAAATAGTATTATCATACACATTCATAATTCTTTGCATATTTCTTTCAATGCATTACAATGTACGAGCTTTTTTCACAAGCAATTCATTTTTTTTCCTAATCGTTAATGCATAAAGTGCAGAAAGGATCCCTGCGATCAAATCTAATTAGCAGCACAATAATAATACATACAAAATAATTCATGAAGTTGAATTTCTCCAGGCACAGACCTGTTGCAGCATCTCCTCCGTGGAGTTGAGCTTGTGCTGGTGTTCCTGCAGAGAACTTTCCAGATCGCTGATCTTCACGCCCTGCGCCTCCACCTGCTCCGTCAGAACGCTCACCTGCGTGGGAAGTTTTGGGGAAAAAAAACGAAAAAAAAAAACTCTGAGCTAAGGTAAAACCTGTTCCCTCTATTTTCTATATTTTAGCAGACAAAATAAAAGAAGGCGGCTGCTCCGCAAGTCCGATGTCCATTGTTAATACACAATCACGACCAAACAAATCCCACTTTGGGAGCATTGAGCTCCTTCGTTCTGTGGTTTTACTGCTCGTAGTGTTGACTTATCCCCGGCATGGCCGCGCTCTGCAATGCAAACACCTCCTCTGAAAAGAAGTGAATGATCCTTTGTCCTCCAGGTTATGAGTAAATCTCTCGGGAAGCGATTAAAGCGGCGTTCGGTAATAACCAGTCGCATGACACAGGCGGGACTTCACTCCCGTGTGAGATGGGACTGAACCAAGGGAGGAATGTTGGGGCGGACGTGAGAGCTGCTTCCTAGTCGAAACCAAGGTGGAACTGTGAGGTTCCAGCTTACTCAACAATCACACACACGCACGCACGCACACGCACGCACACACACACACACCCACACACACACACACACACACAAAAGTAGACGCATCTGAAAGAGGATCGAGTCTCACAACAAGTCATCCCCACAGCACCAGATAGAACCCTTTTCCTTGACCTTCTTCACTCTCCCTCTCTGTCGCCCCGACACTGCTACTCGATACGGTTTACAATCAGCCGGGGGAATCTGGGGGATGTAGTGGTGTCGGGTGTCCACCGTCTCGCCGACAAAACAAACGAGAAGAACTTGGGTCAACTAGTTGTGCCGACTCCCTATTTCACTTGGAACCAACCATCGAACCGAAAACGGTTTAATGGAGACCAATGCATTTCGGTCTCTGATGGGCATACCTACACACCAACTGTGAAATAAGACAACCCAGTCAGTTCTTTGTGAGCTGCCTATGTCAGAAAACATGTGAATCAGCAAGCTGTTCAGATTTGTGTCTCCTTCCGGAAGGAGACACTGAGATTTCAAACCCCATCTGAGTGACTCCAACCACGGCTGGAGAACTACCAAGTGGCCGCGGGACCCCCCCGGAGCATGGGAACGGCTCTGGGGGCTGCACAGACCAGCACAAATCTTAAAAAAAAAAAAAAAAAAAAAAAGGGGGAATTAATACCAATTGTCCGTGACGAAACTGCAGTTGAGGGAAATTATTCATAAATTCAAGTTTCTTTCTAAAAAAAAAAAAAAAAAAGAATGCGGTGAATGAATGTAGGCTGTGGCGCGCAAACCACTGGATGCTTCTTTAAACAAAACAAATACGTGTTTTTATTGTGGATGTATATATTTTATTTTATTTTCCCACGTTTCCTAATTTAATTAAACAAAAAAAGCCCTGTGCGGCGTCCCGTGCGACCTGCAGTGCAGTAGTACCCCGGCCTGAAGAAAATGGGAGCAAACTTTTAAATGAGTAACTAATATAAGTGAAGATTCAGCGACTGAAAGTTTCATACAATAGAAGCCTACTACTCATCATCAACCCCATTGGCTCACAGGACTAAGGGCCCGGCAGCTCATTTCCATTTTAAGCGGCACACACTGAAACAGCCCGTCGAGAACAGGAGGGTTCCCCATCGCGGGGACTGCGATCTGTTACTCATGGGACTGATCAGCTGATCATGTAATCCAATTGAAGACTCTGCATTCACGCCCGAGTGCAGAGGAAGTGGCGACGATGCGCTTCCGTCCCGCCACAGCGCCGGGGGAATAGAGCCAGAGCCAAATTCACAGCCTTTACTGTTTCACCTTCGGGTGTCTGAGTCCGAGTCGTTGGGGGTCACCCGGCTCGAGTCCCATCTAGTGAGGCAGCGTAGTGTTTCTCACTATTCATTTTTCTTGTCTTCGTTTCGGGAGCAAACAAAAATGCAAAACCTGCAAGACTCATGAACCCCGGTATATGAGCGGGCACACGCCTGCAACAACCCCAGCACGTCATGCAGGCTTGGAGGGCTTCACGGTGGGCAGTCACCCACTGGCGTCTATCTATCTATCTATCTATCTATCTGAGCTGTCTGCTCTAAATTCTTTTCTTATTTTTATTCTTTATTCTCATCTCTCAATATTATTATTATTTATATATATTACCCGTTTTGTTCTTCTGTTTTCTTTTTTTCCCTATACAATAGCTCCTTGAGCTTGGTGCAATGAAAGGTGCATTATAAATTGAATGTATAAAAATAATAATAATAATAATAATAATAATAATAATAATAATAATAATAATAATAGGGTTAGGGTTATCTATCGTGTTTTACATTTTTTTTTACATTATACCATCTATCGTGTTTTACATTTTTTTCTTGTTCTTGTTTGTTGTTATTTTTTTAGGTTTCTTGTATACAATATTGTCAAATCATTCTGTCATTATAGTTCATTTTAAACTTAATTGTATGTGGCCAACTGTTTCTCTATTTTTATTCTATTCCTTCATTATTATTGCCTATTGTTTTTAATGAGAACAGCACCACAATAATAAGTAACAGAGTAATAAGGTATATATCTATCTATCTATCTATCTATCTATCTATCTATCTATCTATCTATCTATCTATCTATCTATCTATCTATCTATCTATCTATCTATCTATCTATCTATCTATCTATCTATCTATGGCCTTATTAAACCTTGCATGACCGCTTACAAACAAATATAGAACATTAGAGAATGAGATCTCACCTGCAGAATGAGCGACTCCTTGTCCCCCTCAAGACGAGACAACCGGTCCTGGTAGGACTCGCTGCTCCCAGAGGAACCGAGGTTCACCTGCGGAGAACCAATTCCTTTGTCGTCAGTAGTGGGCATCCTGTCGTCCACTGGATCACATCGGGTCTTTAAACCACAGGTTTTTCACATACGAGGTAACTCAGAGCCTTAGAGCCGAGCACCCGTACTCTAAGGATCTAACCTATTGTGTCAGTGGACTGTGGGGACGGGAGGGTGCTTTAAGGGGTTTACAGTAACTAATCTGAATTTAAATGCTAGGCACAATATTTTCTGAGCCCCGGATGGCTTGCGAGAGAAATGGGGAAGTGACCGTCGTTTTCACAGCCGGAGTAAAACGTGACCAAAGCAAAATAAAAAATCGAAACCAAAATATGAGAAATGAGGTTGAGCTGCTTGGAAACGCCGTCCTTCAGCGACCACCACAATCATGGAAAGTTCCCGTGTTCCAGCGTCCACGGCGTCCAAGCCAAGGCAAGTGGTTTGAAGCCAATTCAAAATACCATTAAGGCTTTAATGGCTTTAGTGGAGGCTCACGTGCACTTGATGCATCAGATTATGAAATACCTCTTCCACAGTATGAAGTGTGCTTGTGATTGGATACTTTGTCAGCACTTTGTCCTATAGAGTAAGTGGAAGTTAGTTTTATTTTTTCTTACACAAAGTGATGAATAGGAGCATTGTATCAATGATGTTTTAGGAAAAGAAAAAAGAAAAAGCGGATCTGTTTCCCAGGTGTGTAAATGTAACCTGACCACAAAAGCAAACCAAGTTAAATAAAGGACATTTATATTCAATTCAATTAAGACATGTGCACACTTTATATAGAAAGTCAATGTGTGTGTGTGTGTGTGTGTGTGTGTGTGTGTGTGTGTGTGTGTGTGTGTGTGTGTGTGTGTGCATGTGCGTGTGTGCGCGTGTGCGCGTGTGCGTGTGTGCGTGTGTGTGTGGGTGTGTGTGTGTGTGGGTGTGTGTGTGTGGGGGCGCCTCACAAGGGAATTTTTTTCATCTCACACGCAAAACTGAAACACATGCAATCTGGTTCCCATTTAGGGGAACAATTCAATTACTATCACTTTGCCTTTGAACCAGACCACATTCATTCACTTAATGCAAAAACTGAGTGAAGTTTGATTAAAATCTCAAGCGGGAGCTCATCGAATCAGCTTTGGTGAAGGAACAAAACCAGAAATCCTTAATCCTTTGGGGAAAGGAGCTTCTCATCGTCCACTTTCTAGGCCTTTTTTGCCCCACCTGAACAGAGCTCACGTTGGGGAACAGTAATCTTCATTATCTGTCAAATGCAAAATAAATGGATGCATCCCATTTCTGCAACGTCAAACCATCAATTAGCATAAAAAAATAAGTGTTCTCTGCATTTGACCCATCCTACCCAGCCTCCGAGCTGTGGGCAGCTGCAGTGCAGCGCCCGGGGACCAGCTCCAGCTCTTTTTGCCAGTGCCTTGGTCAGGGGCACCGACAGGAATATTAACCCCTAATAACATTCATGTATTTTGATGGCGGGAGGAAACCGGAGCACGCAGAGGAAACCCACACACAAACTCTACACAAAAGGACCTGGGACGGCCGGGGTTCGAGCCCAGGACGTTCTTGCTGTGAGGGAACAGTACTGCTATCACTGAGCCGCCTTGAGCCCATTAATTTTAACCACCATTTGATATTAATCTATCACCACTTGTCATCCCCGCACAGATCCTTCTTACCTTTTTGAGCCAGGCGAAATGTTTGTGAAAATCAATGTTGTACTCCATCCTGCAAGCCCATGGTGGGTCTAGCAGAACACCTAACCAGAGGCAATACTAGAGCTGGCTTTTTTATTTTCAACAGGTTCCACAGCGCTGGAGCCCAGTGGATCCAGTCGAGAAAGATGGTCGCCGTCTCTCCCCGAGCTTACTGAATTCGGGATCCTGGATCTTCTGCAACTGCTACCAAACCGTCCATGGAGAGGACTCTGGTCCATGTGGTTTGGAGTCTGAGGAGCAGCAGCCTTTCATATCCAGCCTCTGGAGCAAAGCTTTACAAGTCCAACCATGCCAGCTGGCCTTTTCTTCTCCTCCTCCAACTCCCTCTCTCTCTCTCTCTCTCTCTCTCTCTCTGTCTTTTCCCCTCTCTCTCTCCCTCTCTCTCTCTCTCTCTCTGAAGCACCTCTACTCTAGCCGTAGCTTATTTTGGGGGGGCTCTCTGGAGGGGCAAAAGGAGGGAGAAGGGAGAAGGTTCTGTGGCAGCACATGCTTGTCAGATGTGGTGAAGTGCAAGAGGAAACCAGAGAAAAGGGAAAGGGGCGGGGGGGGGGGCATTCAAAGAGAAGGAGTGTGTAAATTTCGAAAAATTAAATAAATAAATAAAGGAATGGGGAAATGGAGAAAAGTGAGAGGTTCTTTGGAGGAGAAGAACGAAAGGGGTAAGGGGGGGTAGGGTTATGACGGACGAGGGAGGAAGGGTTCTGCCTCTAGTCTGAACAAGAGCTCTGGAAGTCATTACCGGTGCAGATCGCAGTTTTTTTTTTCAAGCCCTCCTTCAGCCGGGGGTGCTCGTAAAGGAAGACCACCATCAACACTCGCAGCCCCATAGCTCCACCATGGATCCATCCACCAAGAAGAACCAACACAGGGTCCCTCGTAGACTTTGATAGATCTTTACAACTTAGTGGTCACTTTTCTTTGTAGATGGCGCAAAATACTTATTTTCCAGCAAACTCGCACAAGGAAAGACAAAGTTCTTTTTCTGAAATCTGAGCTTCTCGAACGTGATTGAGGATTTAAAAGCCAATCAGAAGCAAAGGAAGAAAGACCTGAAGTCAATGAGCATTTTTGGTTTCTCACCTCACCTCTCTCCAGCCAGACCAGCAATGTCCTTGCTGTGTCGGTGGAGACTAGTTTCCAGAGACACTCCTTCTCCTCCTCCTCCGCCTCCTCCTCCTCCTCCTCCTCCGCTTCTTCCTCACCTTGGTGTCCTCCCATCGCTGCCCTCTTCAGCTCCTCGGTCAGCTGCAGAATCTGGCGGCCGGGGTCGGGCCACGGGGGTTGGGTGAGTTTGGGGGAAGGTTGGAGGAGCTGCTGACTTTGGCTCGTCAGCTCCAGGAGGTTGAAGCAGAGCCCGTCTGCTGCCGCCGCCTTGGACCCTGAGGACAAAGTAGCAGTCCTTTAATTCACTTGCAACCATTGTTTGCCAACATCCTAATTGCTAAAATGTGTTTTTTGTTTGTCTTTCTTGTTAAAATTTGTTTCATTTATTCGTCTTATTTCATTCCTGTATTTCCCCCCAGGAGTTTAATAAAGTGCTATTTTATTGTATTTAGGCCTATCTTCTTGAATATATTTATTTTACTTTCATATTCTTTGTAAAATACACTCAGTCTCATATAAATTCAAACATATTATAGTAATATTCATGGATATTCAAACCGCAGCCTCTTAACTTTTTCTGAATTGTTACCATTAAAATGGCCTCTTGGGGGCAGTATTTCACCCTAAAAGGTGTAGAACGTGTAAAGATGTGGCCTCAGATCACCCACTGTTCCTCTAGAACAGCAGTTCCCAACCTTTTCGGACTCGCAGCCCACTTGAAAATCTCAAAAGTGTTCACGGCCCACATCCTCCCAGAAGAAATACGGGAGCCAAACAGTGCGTTCTCAGAGCAAGTAGTAAAAACAGGAGCCTTTCTGTGTGGAGTTTGCATGTTCTCCCCGTGCTCACATGGGGTTTCCTCCACCTCACGTCAGTAAGGACCCCCCTCAAAAACATGCACCCATCATCGTCTGACCAGCGATGGACGTTTATCATCTGGTCCCCGGGCGCGTCCACGTATGCTGCCCACTGCTCCTGGCTGTGCCCCCGGAGGAAGGACAAGCCAGGATGGGTCAAAAGCAGAGGATCCATTTCACCGGCCACCATCAAAGCATGTGCATGTGTGTGTGTGTGCAAGCATGTGTTGTAGTGTGGTGTGTTGCGTGATAAATAAAGACTGTTTCTTCTTCTTCTTTCTTCAAGTATATTTTAACAATAATATGCATTCTCATACATACAGTGCACTAATCAGAATCAGAATCAGAATCAGAAATACTTTAATAATCCCAGGGGGAAATTACTTAAATGTACACTAGTGGTAAAACAATAAAAGAGGTGGGTTAAAAATAACCTTATACCTATGGAACCTTCACGTAACGTTCCTAACATAAAACTAACAATAAGAGCAATATCACCCTTCTCATTAGGTGGTTAATATTAATGTGCTCCATTTATACTAACTCACTTAATGAGAAGGCTGATGTTGCATGGCTGACACCAAATGCTTGATGTCTGGCTTAAGGGACGACAGTCTCAGGTGAAGATCTGGCTCAGCATTCAGTTTATTCCTGTATTTCCTCTTCAATGCCACAAGCGCCGAAAAGCCAGTCTCACCGGGATACGTCGTCGGGAAAGGCATCAGAAATCGCACTGCTCTGTCGGACAGATCGGGACACTCAGAAGCAACATGAAGCCAAATGTTTGTCAGGTGCTTCTGTGAGAAAGCCAGTTTCAATGCACTGTCGCAGGAGGGATCCACAAGACTGTCCGTCTCTTTTGTGCTCAGGCCCGCGAGGGTCTCGTCACTGTGGCTGGCGAAGGGGTTTTCGAATTCCAGCTGCACTGCACATCAGGGATGGGGAAGTATTCGCGTAGCTTGGTCCTCAAACCAAGCTACGCCAATTGTATGCGGCTTACCAGCCTTGGCTATGAGTCGGGCGACCCCATAGGACGCTTCCTCTGCCTTTGCGTTGTCGGTACCCATACATAACATTTAGATGACCTCCCTCTTGCCCTGGTACTTACTCCTTGAGTTTATTATTGAAAAATTCAAGCAGCTGGGACATGTACTGTTGGTGTTTTGTCTCGAGGTGACGGCTCAGTTTACATGGCGCCGGAACACACCACGCGCAGCGGGAACGGTTCGTCTTCCGTGCCTGTCCAAAAAAATCCCAATGATAAATATTCAGCGCCATACTTTCTCCAAACCTTTCTTTTTTGTCTGACAGGTGGGACTGTCCCGCCTGTCCGATGTCCCGCCAGGACTTTGCTTGTGGTTGATGTACAGTACCAATGGCTTCTTTCCTTTTCAGTGTGCATGATGCTCGCCAACCATCCATTATGATTATCACCTCCAGTTCAAAAATGTACAGGTGCATGTCGATCGTGGTCCGGCTTGGGCGTAGTACGCCCCACCATAAGTTCCTATCTATCAGTGAAGTGATGGTGCATTTTTGAGGGTTTTAAAGAAAAAACGTTTTTGTAAATTAATAATTTTTTATTAATTCTTTCTATAAAATCAATGTGTTTGGTCATGATTTGGCAGCCCACTTGAAATACCCACTGGTGGGCCACAGCCCATAGGTTGCGAATCGCTGCTCTAAAACACACACTGTTTATCACCATGCTGAAGATATTTCTTAAAGTTACATTCTTAAGAAAACATTAAATATTGAGTTTCATATTTAAATTGCCAAATACACCATGCCGAGATGTTATCACATAATCAACTGACTGCAATTATTTAAGATGATCACAATTATGTTAGATTCCAGAGTTGCTAGATTCCATGATTATACAAATGTAAGGACAATTTTAAACCGATCTTAGAAATGTCAAAAATAAATGTGAATAAAATGTTGATAAGGTGATTTTCAATGAGGTGAGTTGAGAAAAATAACTGTCCAGCCAAATTGTCACGGTCCAATGTTCAGTTGGATAAATCAATAGCTCTTCTACAACAAGTAGTCATGTATGATACATATATATATATATATATATAATCATGAAATTATAAAAAAAAAAAAAGAGAAAACCAATTCAATTGTTAATCACAATAATACTTAAATTGAGTGACAGCCGCATCCATATGTATATTGATACTCAAGGCTTGTGTTGACATCATTCTGTTTTCATCCTGCCATGTTTGTGGGAATCATATTTTTTGTTGAGACGCTATTAATAGGAGACTTGAAGGTATTGATAGAGTCCTGGAGTCGAGTGTCTCCTTTAAAAATCCCATCACAAACAGAGTGTCCCAAAATGTATGCCGTCCGCTAGAAACCAGGCTGAGTACTGACATCGAAGGTCCAAGCGTGGAGCGAGAACAAAGCCAGGGAGTGTGGATGAAGAACAAACAGAGGAGGAGGAGGAGGAGAGGGAAGGAACGACAGAGCGGCCTTTCGACGCATTTCACATCGTTCTTTTCCAAACAAACCTGCGTCTGAGTTTCCATTGAAGCTTATCAGATTAGAACAAAGGCCATCTGTGAGTCACGCTGAAACACCAGCTCGGAATCATTGTGTCACATTTGGTATAAATATCGGTCAGGGTTAATAACATTTCTTCCATTATATTATTCCTTATATTTAATAATCACATTCACCACTTGTTTTTCACAGGGTTCCCATTGGAAATGGTGCACAGGCCACAGTGTATTATTGGCTGCTCTTAAGGGAGGGTTTTTATTTTATTTTTTATGAAAGGATTATGAGAAATAAAGAAACACAAACACCAACACAAAATTCATGCTACACACAACACTAAATAAATACATGTAAAAGGGCTGGAAATGAGGGGTATGAAATCATAGTTAATACATGTATCTACATGCAAATATAAATTACACAAGGGTCAGGGAAGGGGATTTCAAAACAAAGAATAAATACGAAAAAGTGCTAAACACCATGTTGGGGTATTGTCCCTTTGTACATAATTCCATGTCCTATTTATACATACACACACGCACGCACGCACGCACGCACACACACACACACACGTTTTTTTCATCTCTAACACCAAACATGAAGGACCCAGTGTCGGTCCCACCAGTAGGGGGCGCCCGGTGTCAATACGTGGGTGAATAAATAAATACAAAATAACAAAAAGAATAGATAAACCCATAATGAAAGCTGATATAAATAATAAATGATCATGCATAGGAATCTCCCAGATGGAGTCTGAGGAAAAGACACATACAACTATCATTAAAAAAGAGCAAAAGTTATAAAAAAAATTTGCTTTTAAAAAATTTGTTAAAAAAAAAAGTGCTTTAATGGTAAATGTTCAAACCCACCATGCAAAAAGAAAAATAACCCCATCAGCGACGTGGTTAGGGGTTGGGGTTAGGGGTCGGGGGTCAGCTGCAGACTCCTCCGTCAAAGCCCTGGTGCTCAAGAAGGGTTCTCTCTTACCAGCAATGATGTCATAACTCTGCTCCACGGCGGCTTCCAGCACGTGACTGGCGACCGAGGCCATGGCAGAGCCTTTCAACGTGGAGGGATGGAGGGATGGAGGGATGGAGGGTGGTCATCCCCTTCCAGGATGGAGAACTGGAAGGACGGGGAAAAAGGATAAAGGGATCGAGGAGGACGGTGGGAGAGCGGAGAGCTCTGCCGCGGAAAGACTAGAGTCTCTCTCTCTCTCTCTCTCTCTCTCCCGCTCGGAAAGCAACAACCTCAGGGTGACCGGGCTCCCTGCACGTGGCTTCTGGGTTTTGAACTCTCCTCTCATTCTGCGTTCCAGAGCTCGACCTGGTTGTCGGCTCCGGCATCCACACGGAGGCCAAGCTCAAATTTGGAGTTATTGTTTTGTTTTGTTTTGTTATTGTTTTTGAAAACACGCTTTATCCCCTGTTATGGGCGCTACGCTCTATTTGCGTCAGGGATTTTGCACAGCTGAACGTGTTTTGACTGTTGGCAGAAGGATCGGCGTCTGACTGATGGTGATTACAGGGGACGTGGATGGTAATCACAGCGACCGTTCAAACTGGTATTTAAGGGAGTCCCACCTTCCAGCGCCGTTTGGTTTTCATTTTAGGTTTCCGATCAGCGTAGACGGTTCACCCGGCGACACGCGCGGATGTGGAAGGAGCGTTTCGATTATTCATGACGTCAAAGTATTGGAGGTTTGGACATTGGTGTCATATTGGGGGTGAACTCAGCTTTGAGGTGGGGAATGTGCAAAAAAAAAAAAAGGAAAGGTTGAACCAAATAAAATGGCAAATGTATTCATGAAAGGTTATCGCCATTGAGCCCTGAGTGTTAAAGCGGTTATTCATAAGATCGTCTGATGACTTGATCCCAGACTTCCATTCGAAGCGGCTTTTTGATTTTTTTTTTTCTCAACCGCGAACGACAGCGTCTCGGCGCATGTTTAACGACGGAAGTTTGCAGCTTTGCCGTCTCTCCTCGGCACGCACAGACAGCAGCCGCCACTGTCTTTGAGGCGCACAGATCCAAAGAGGGAGAGCAGTTCTGTGGCGAAGCCAACACGGACGAGGTACATCCCTCCACCGTGGTTGTTTAAGCGCTGACGTTCTGCCCAGAACTAATTCCTGGTGAATTTAAATGTACCAGGTGAATAATTGATGTTGTGTGTCGACTGGGGGGCAGTGTCGCATTAAGTTAAATACAATGTACCGAAAAAAAAGAAGAAATCCTGGGGTGTGTTCTGACTTTATTTGAAAACTTTAGAACCCAAAAATATGTACATACAAATATAAATCCTACATTTGAATGCTACATTTTCTTTTCCCTGAACAAAAAACGCCTCCCGACAGGAAGTTGGACTGGTCATCCAATCAGCATGTTTGACACACAGGACCGCGCGCGCGTTGACGAGACCGACGCGCTGATTGGCTGAATTGTCCAACTCCCTGTCGGGAGGGAGGTTCGAAACGGAAAATCCAATTTTGCAGATAGAAGCGCGACTTGCAGGTGAGGTTCGGACGCGGGGTTCTATTTGCATGTCCAGATTTTTGGGTTCTGAAGTTTTCAAATGACGTTTGGGGAAAAAAAACAACCTGATTTGTTCTACGTTTTCTGTACATTAGGTGTACGAAATGCAACACTGCCCCCACAGCGGACACATAACGTTACACACAAAGCCGTAGCAGTATAAAAGCGAACAGCCACACAAACGTTGCGAACGGCGCCCGTGCACGTGCGGACGGAGAGGCTTCCGCCAGCCTCTCCGTGCTATGGTGCGCTATGGTTTCCTATGGAGAAGCGTCATCCAGGCAGGGAGAGCCGGACGGGGCCGGACAGAAATGTAACTTCATTTCCTGCATTCTAGTGAATTGAAGTCCATGTGAACAAACACAAACTAATGAGGCAACAACTGCTTGGTAAAAATGGGCAAAATGGTACTCGCTACACATCAGTTAGGGTGTTGATACATATACAGTTTATACTCTATACCAAATATTCATCAGGTTTGTTGCGCTACATTAATTTCGCCAGCAGGTGGCGATGTTCATTCACTCAAATGAAGCAACCAGGCGTGTTGAAAATTGATTACTTCAGATTAATGGATTTATGGATTTGCTTCAGAACGCTTCATTTCACCATCCCCACAGTTCGTCTTATTGAACTATCCCGCCGCTGCAACTAGAAACACCGGCCTGGCTGCTTCTAAGTTCAGTGGCTGCAGGCACATTTTTTATTGTTATTAATTTAATTGATTAATCAATTTGTTTATTTTTATCTGCGGACCGCGGGCCATTTAGCAGGCCAGGCAACCGGGAAAACCCGCGGTGCTCTGGATGGCCAGTCCGCTCCTGCTGGTACGTATTCTAAAAGTTAGTGGCAGTCAAGTGAGACATTGTTTACCCCGCGTGACCTCACCAGTCGAAATGGAAAAAAAAAAAAAAGGTGAACTTTAAAGAAGTAAAGGTTTCCTGAATTCTTGCCCTTGCGTTTTTTGTTTTTTGTTTTTTGTTTCATTAGACCAAAAATGTAAATGTGTTAAAAAAAGAAGAAAAAAAAAAAGGTACCTGATAGTTGCTGTCCAAGCCAAAAGCTGCTCCCAGTATTTGCAGAGGAATGAGCGTTGGCCGGGGCTCCAGAGCACGTTGTGCACTTTGACCGATGCTGATTACAGGGGACGTGGAGAGCTGCCGTTCAACTGGTGTTTGAGAGGTCTCACCTTCCAGCGCCGTTTATTCTGCCAGGTTTCATTCAGAGCAAACAAACCACCCGGTGACACCGGCACAATAAAAGGAGTGTTTCCATTTTCGCCACGTTAAAAATCAGCGTTTGCGCCAAGTACTCCAGGTTGTGTTTTGAAATGAGTGTCTTTGTGGTGAACTAAGCTCCCGGGTGGGGAATCAAAGGACGAAAACTAGGGGGAAGAACTCATGTTGCGTTACAATGAAATGCAAACGGGTGTCTGAGGAAGTTCTTATTTTGGTTTCGTCCATCAAGGAAACAGAGTAAACTATAGCCGGGGGAAAAAAGCGTCCATCTAAAATAAGAACACACTGTTTTTATTTATTTATGTGGAGGGCCACGAGGACGCACAGCGAGGCGCAGATGGCTGGCGCCCCCATCGCTGGTGAGCCGATGGGTTGTGGCCCCTGGCGGCCACTGGGCCCCTTGTGCAGCTGCACCGGTTTCACCTTCAGTAATTACGCCGCTGAAAAGACGAGGGTACGAGTTGAAGCGGAGGACAAAAGAAAAAAAAGTCACACCTGCCTCACAAGCTCCTCAAATGGGACACCCCTTGTGGATGCGCTTCAGTTACCAGCCGGCTCTTTGCAGACGCTAATAATTTTCACCCGAACTGCATGTGGCTCTTACTGTGGCCTCGCAAAAAGATTGCAACGAGGCTCATTTGCATAGCATGGGGCCAATTTTGCGCAAAATGCGCGCAAACCGCACGGTAACCTTTTGTCCTCTTTGTGGGGGCTTAGCGGCTCAGTTGGTACTTTGACCACCGCGCAGCCTCTGTTTCTCTTGGTAGACGTTTCCTTGCGCTGTACCTCGTATGGCCAACAGGGGGCAGCACAAGTCAAGGGGAAAATCTGGTTCCGTTCATTTAAGCGTCTTCGCTGAAAGATCCCACGCGGCTGCTTTTAGGGAACGTTACATTTGACTGCAGAGCACACTACTGATCCGTTACTTCAGCCTAAGTGGAAACACACTTTGCAATGAACAAAAGTTGTTTTTTTTTAAATTGTGTTGTTTTTTTTAACCGCACCCGCCAATGCTGGAATATCAAGTGTCAAATGGCCTTTCAAATGGCCTTTACTTCGAAAGCAATCTCCAAACGGTCCTGTTGTCTCTTTAGTGAAACATCCTATCCACGTTGCCTGTGGATGTTTGGTCTTTTTCATTTTTCCATCCATTCATTTAATTCATC
>NC_137190.1:16901629-17251629 GCF_960531495.2 Zeus faber | reverse complement strand
CAAACGAGATCATTCAGATCTCATCCAAACAGGAAACCCAGCTGGAAACCTCGTCCCGCCTCATACGTCAGGTATCCTCCAGGTATCCTGGTGTGATTTGCGTCCGCGCACCGAAGAGCGTCACTCGGGCTTCGGTCGACCGCAGGCAGTTTGGTGATAGACGTGCTGAAGATGTTTTACCGCCTCTGAAAAGGGCAAATTTATTCAAGAAATGCAGCTTCTCCTCAAAAAGATATTCACACGCCATTCAGTACGATCAGAATGGTTTTTTTGATTAATAAAATATAGAATGTAGATGGGAACAGCATGTCTACTAGCTCTTTATGAACTATACACTATTTATGAATTGTGATTTTTCATCGTCATTTCAAACAATGAATTTGCGACGCATTTCTTTGTGATTGCTACAGGTTTTTCCTGGTCCATTCGATTCCATTTAGATGTACGCGGTAGGAATTCTGCGACGGCAACAAGATTTTCGATCCATTCAGTTCAAAGTGAGAGGTGTCGAACCACACAGAGGAGAGGAAGATTTCAATATGAATTTTCAGTTCACGATGGTCCAGTAGGGTCCATCCTGAGCCAGAACTCAGGAATTTCAATTTCCCATATTCAAAGAACCTTGTCCCCATCCTGTCACCAAACCCCGTTCCCAGAAGCTTCCTGAAGGCGGTTGTTTCAGCCGTGATGTTGATTAGGACTCAGCATCATCATCATCATCATCATCATCATCATCAAAACCCCTCAGCACAGGACCCTGTTTCTCCTCCCGTGGCCTCTGTGGTGGATCAAGTTGTACGCTCGTAAAAAAAAATAAAAAATAGAGAGGAGAATGAAAATGTGATGGTGTCGGTCGTCAAAGCCTTTTAAATCTGCATTACCGCAAATCTAGGCGGGAGACTGAGAGACGGGGAAGCAGCGTGCGCAGGTCCGCTGGTTTAGCTCCTATCCACATCATAAGCCGTCGATAATTGCTCGGTCAGAGCGAGTAAAAGCCACGTCGGCTGGCTGCAGTTGTTTTCGCCGTGCATGTGGACCCTTGCACGTAAAAAACTGTCCTTACTTTTCCAAAGGGACATTGTCGGAGTGCTACACATTAATAACCTGCAGACCTGGAGGGATTGGTGTCAGTAGTGATGCGAGACGATTCGCAAACGAGTCGTCATTTGTGAATAAATCAATTACTCTGTCATCGGGAGTCACTCCGTCAGAAGAGCTGTTTGTTTGTTTGCTCGTTTGTTTCGTTCCTGACTTGGCCACTGACTCGGTGAGTGTGGCCAGACGCAAATTCGGCTGCGACTCAAATCTGGATTGGTGAACGAAAAGAGCAACGCGCCCAAACAAGCAACCTTGACTTTTTTATTCAGCGGGTGGGCGAGAGAGAAAATCTTCCGACTCTAAAACCGAAAATAATTACACAGGATTAGAATTAATGTGGGGGGAAAAAAAAAGGCGAGACATTTGCCGTAATTCATATTGACTGTGACTGATTTACACTTTGCATTCAACCATTTTGAATCGGTACGCACAGTTTGCATTCTTCTGCCTAATTGCATAATTTCAAAACACTTAAACAGATTCTTGTTAGAATTTAATTGACAACTTCAACAACTTTGATTCACAACTCCCAGTCTCGCCATCCGTTAGTCAAAAGGGAAAACAGAGTCGGGGGGGGAAAGGAACAACGGTTTTTTGTTTTTTTTACTGAGTGACTCGTGAAACCGAATCTTCAAAAACGAGTTGAACCTTTCATCACGACTACCTGCTATCAGCCTGTCACGCGCTCGGGCCCTTAACCAGAGCTTAATGAGCGACTCCTCATTTAGTATTTAAATCCGTGAGCATATCTACACCCGCTGGTAAAATGAGCAGCTATGGAAGTAGACCAGGTCGTGGTTATAGCGCTCCACTCTGCAGGCTAATCAATCCTGCATTATTCATCTGGAGTGGGTCCTTCAACACAGGCACTATCCACACCAGTACAGCGGTTGTTCATGAATCACAGGATTTTAGTTGTCATCCAAATACATTAGCATGAAAAATGTTATGCACATGGAAATGTGGATTAAGGTTAATTTGCCTCAACCTAAACTATTGAAATGAACCAAATTCATGTTATATATGTTATATATGCATATGGTAAACGAATATAAATGCATATGCATATGCATTTATATGCATATGGTTAAGTTATGAAAACTTTAGTAATGAGGAACAGCTTTAAATTGGGTAAAGCTGCAGGAAGATCTATAAGATATGAATAGCAGTGGGGGTTTCACCAGTTAGTCAACTAGTCGACGACTATAACCACTAGTTAGCACTGTTGACAGCAGACTAGTGGACAACATATTTTTTGTCAATGTCACCAGACTTACAAAAATTATTGTATTAATTAAATCATTTATTCGAATAGTATTTACATTTATATCTTGATCCAGCTATGTTCTAATTGACTTAATTTAATACGGAATTAATAAGAATTAATCAAAAATAATCATCATCATTAAAAGTATGAGACTTTTTTTTTTTTTTTTCAACACATTGTGTTATTGATGAAGTCCTCCTGACATCATTAAAAGTAAGCAAACACAACTAATTAATGATGGCTTGTTAATGCTTTATTGATGAGCGGGAATTATAAGGTGGTAGCTTTTTGTAATATGGAACATTTTAACAGCAGAAACAATAAAGTAACAGCTCTCAACACTAACAGTAGTTTCAAAACTATTTTTTATTTAATTTCCATTTATTTGTTTTTCTCACAAACAAACATTACATCATTTCCACAACTCTCTCCCCAACCCTCGCACCACAGAGGGTAGATTAGTGAATCTTTTTTTTTTCCTTCTGAGATAAATAAAAATCATCCGGTATATACGTCCCTTTAGGTAAAAATAAAGAAACCAACCTGTTTGTGCATCGAAGGGTGATTCACACAATCTGAATTGGCGATCGGTGACATCGTCGTGTTACTCTATCACAATAATATTTATTGATATTATTTGAAATATTTTACTCACAGACACAAAGTCCAGAAAGGAATCTCCACTGCACGTCATGATCAATCGACAGAACTTCACATTCCGCTCTGGGAACAGGAGCGGAAAACAAACAGACGAAGAGAAGGAATCCCATCAAACCATGACCTCATGCACCAATTCAGCACCGAAAAGTGGCCATTCAGCTGGTCATAACACACACTGCAACACGGACAAGCCCCATTAAAACAAGTAGCAAGACAGAGTAGAAAAACAGTGACTACAAACTCAGGCTGAGAACAGAGTGGGAAAAGGTCGCTATTGTTATTACTGTATTTGCCAGATTTTGAAATACCGTTCTATGGAACAGAAGTTTATAAAACAAAAAAAACAACAAAAAAAACCCCCAAAAAAACATCAATTGTTTTGGTCACTCAACATGCAACTAAACCGATCCAGCCTTCCATGCAAAGCTCTCTGAGAAGCAGAGCCAAAGACACGCGTCTCTCGTACCCTTAACATCTGTGAGGACCACACATCTGCACTCGCAGAGCTTATTGTCCAATTTGGTTGATTGGGTTGGATGTTGGGGTGTATTTCCCTCTCCGCTGGGGAGGAGGGCTCCTGGATCAACCACGGGTGAAGGCTACGGAGAGGGAGGCGTCTTCAGCGAATTGCATGAACCTCCCTGGCTGCTGCCGGCGTTTCCTTGGTACTGCAGAGGAACATCAAGCACAGAAGTTTGGAAATGTCACCTCAAATATGCAAATATACAGTTGTACAAATTAAGATGTAGTCCCAGAAGAACTACCAAAGCAACCCAATATCCAAACGTTACCCCAGAAAACCTCAATTTAGACTTAGATCTTTCTGAAAAGCAGAAGGATTTTGGACGACGATACCGATTATGTCGTTGTCCAAAGTGCACGCCCATAGAGAACTCCCTCAACACAATCTGGTAAAGGTAAATAAACAACCCAGTATCACACTTTTTCGTGCTCATAGTCACGAAAAATGTATCTATTGAATCATGTCCATGTCTTTTTTTAGTGACTACACAGAACAAAATGTAAACCAATGCATTTCAACTGGGAGATTTTCCATGACTATTTTCGTGCTGGACTGAACAACGTTTAAACCGATGCATGGAGGGGGGCATGGATGTATTCAAATTTAAAATGCATGGGTTTAAATTTCATTCTGGGATACTGGTTTTGCTTTTTCGTGCTCATAGTCACGAAAATGTATCTATTGAATATTCTATTAAATTCTATTATCTATTCAATTCGAGGTTGGACGAGAATAGGGATAAAGTATACAATTTTTATTTGCGATGTAAAGGAGAAGTACTACACAACCCATAACTCTAAGTGTACCAGCGACGTCTCTGATTGGTGGAGCTTGCTGTTACCATGGAAATGTTTACCGCACTGGCTGATCGGTACATTCAAAATTTTCAGCAAGGCGTGCATGCAAGTTATACCTACAGTTTATCATAAAGAAATGCTGATTTTTATACACATTACATTATCTATGAATGACATTCATACTGAGTGAAATACACATATACCCTATATCCCTATTCTTCAATTCAATATATTAATCTTCGTGACTATGAGCATGAAAAAGCCAAACCAGTATCCCACTTTTGTTCCGTGCTAGACAGAACAACATTTAAACTGATGCATTTTCACTTTGAATACATACATGTAAACTCCCACTGATGAAACAAGTATTAAAAACAACAGCAATGCCCCCAGGAAAATCCGAAACAAAGTGCTTAATTTCCTTGATTATATGGCTCTTCTATTACCCTGTACCACTCCATCGCTCCCTTCGCATTTCCTTCGACAGGCTCGTACCTCTGAGGCACACTCGCGATAAAGCCATTACTCCAGGTTGAGTGCTCCGCTCACACACACTATACTTTAACTCCGCAGCCAGCATCGCTCTCTTCTCCTGTCACAATTCCGCTTCTTTATTTTCCCTACCTCTCCACCGCCAACACTATTTATACTCTCAGGTGTGATGGAGAAATAGTGCAGCACTCCAGTCAGAAATAATTAGGGATGGACCAACGTCAAGGCATCGGATACCCGTCTGATACCAGGTTAAAAGGGGAACCGACGACAGAGAATACCCCAAAAACAAAAATCGAATACAAAGCTTCGCAGATATGTGCAGATATTATTCAAAGAGATGCATGACAGATGTCTCTAATGGGGAATAATGGATCATAATGTAAATGATTATGCTCTAATGGCCCAAAACGTATAGTATGTCAGTCAGTCTATTCTGTTTATTAGAGTAATGGATTTTACCATCCTAGTAACTGACTTATCTTGGAGCAGTGGGCTGCCATATAGCGGCGCCCAGGGAGCTGTTAGGGGGTTAAGTGTATTGCTCAAGGACACAACAGCACGCTACCAGGATGAGCCGGGGATCGAACAGGCAATCTACCTCCTGAGCCCTTGTCCCCACTTAAGAACTGGGATTCAGAATTGCTCTCAATCCATACATAGTGGTCAGTATATAAGGGCATTTAACGTGGGATTGAAGTAACCGTGCCTTGCATAAAGCTCTAACAAATTATACCGCATTGCATGTAAAAGGCACACGACCCTTTTTCCGCCCTTTGACCTCACCTCTACGAGTGGGTGCCAGTGGGCGACGGGCTTCCTGGGGTACGTGAGCATTTCACCCCAGTGGTCTCGGCCGAGGCTCTCTGCGTCGCTGCCCACCCGACACACTCCGATCACCTCATTATGGCCGACGCTTTAGGCACAGGAGAAAGACTTTACGACAAAACCATGGTTTATTGCAAAAAAGAAAAATACATGCTTCGAGTCAGTTAATTCAAAATAATGACAGCTGATCTGTAATCGATAACTTCTCCACCTGCTTTCAAGTCCTTCTTATCTCCTATCTTCTTATTAAATATAAAAACGGAAAATTATCAAAATCCCCAATATCCCATTCAGCATGTCTTGTTTCACTATTAACGTTAATGTCCAATCAGTTACATCAGCTCAGCAACACTGCTGTGCACTACTTTTCTCAGCGGGAGCTCTTAAACTAGGCATACTAGGTATGAAATCCTTTCACATCAAAATGATGTCTAATAATATTAATTTATTGAGTAACTAGCCGTGTAATGAGCAGCAAGCAGGTCATTATCGCGAAATAAGCCCCCGACAGGGTGAAGTTGGAGTGTCTTACCGGTCGTAGTCCATCACTGCGATGAGCAGGCTGATCTGGTCGATGTTCTCAGGAGGAACGTCGAAGACAATGGCTTCATTGTAGACAGGGTTCAGGGTGTTCCTCTTCGTCGACGTCTTCCTCTTCTTCAACCTGCGCCCTTCACACATCAGCGAAACCTTCACGTAGGGATCTGGGAGGAAGGTGGAGGGAGAATTCATTGTCAGTATTTTGGAAAGGGAGACAGGCATGAAGTTGTTTGGTTTATTTCATTTACCGGAGGCTCCGGTGATATCCATAGCTTTGAGATTACGAGCCTTTATCATAGTGATGGTCAACCTGCCCGCAGTCGGCAGGTAGCAGAGGGAGAACATCAGATCTCCAAGATCCACATTATCCTGGAAGACACCAACAACAACACATATCATTAGGTTTGGGTTTACTGTAGCTCATGATATACAGTATGATGCTGAACGCGTCGTCTGGCACGTTGCACTGTACATCATCAGTCTTACAGTGTTCAGCCAAGGTGAGGAAAGCTCCCTTGTATCACATGTTCTAATAATGGAGTGTGTTATTTCACAGGGTAGGAAGACCACATCTGTCATAGAAATAAAAAGAAAAAAAAAAAAAATGGAATTATCACCTGTTCTGAAAATAACTCAATGGAGGTGGTGAGAACCCCCGGATAAACTGTGCACACCGCCAAAGTACCTCACAGAGGATTTCACGCAGTTTAACTCTCGACAGTACAGTAGCTCACGGTGCGTTGTTAGGTTTGACAATTATATTCATTGTTGACTTAATATCCTCTGGCTTTAAATTATCCGAGTGTGGAAACCATACAGCTAAAGAAGGAACCCCGGAAGGACCAAACAATGTAATCATCTAGTAATCGGGCACGCTAAAGGCACCACTGAGACAAACTTAATGGGAAGGCCTGCATGGCGGGGTCACACTCGTTCACATGATTTACACCTGCAGGCTCTTAAGGGGTCTCCAATTAGTCGTACAAACGGCGCTCTTCACGGCCCCACGCCGAACGGCATCAGGCTTTGTAATCATCTCTCCTATCTTAAAGGGTTAGAGACAATTATTTTGTGTCCGAGGAGATGGATGCCCTGCTTTAAAGCAAGGCAGTGGAGTAGATAGAGAGAGAAGGTTCGGTGAAGGGCGATGAATGGATAATGTGAAGGAAGACGAACAAAATCCACATTAGAGAATGGTAAAGCTGCAGGTAAAAAGCACCGGACTAAACTTGTTCAGTGGAAAACTAATTAGAGAAAAGAAAATATATAAAATTAGAAATAATACAAATACATTTGAAAAGGAAGAATAAAAATAAACAAAAATGTGGGGGTCTCTGCCCACAGGTTAGGGTTTAGGGAGGGAGACGGAGTCTTTCTGGCCGTGGCGCGCCAACATGGCGAGAGTTTTTATTGCCACCTTCAACAATAAGGAACGCTGGCCACAAGTATAAATAACAGAATGATGATTATTATAATAGCGAGGTTGCTAATGATCATCATGGGCGCAGGAGGAATGGCACTCCACTGCCGGATTGCTGACGACTCCGTGCACCGATCCCCTCTGCAAGACAGACAAAACACTGACTGGGCAGATTCAAGGCAGCTTGGCTGCTGCGGGAAAGGGCAGCGTGCTTTCGTCCGCAGTCGGTGCTTGACCACGCCCCTTTGTCTGCCACGAAAAAATTAAATATTAATGAATGATTTAATTATATTAACAATAATAATAATAATTATTATTATATATATAATTAAATCATTAATTGTTGTTATAAACGATAAAAAAGTATATATATATATATATATATATATATATATATATATATATATACACTTTTTTCATTTTACAATTCCTTCCAGTGTATAAAAAACAAATTCATGCAGTTTGCACCTATTACATCCAGGGGAATATAACAGCAAATTTATTGAGCCATTGTGTCAAAGTTGTTGGACTGTGAGATATACTCACTGAACACTTTATTAGGAACACTATTCATGCTGCGCTTCTATCACATCCCGAAGGTGCTCTATTGGATTCTGGGAAGGCACTGAGGAACATTAAACTCATTGTCATGTTCGTGAAACCAGTCTCAGACGACTTTTGCTTTGTGACACAGTGGATTATGATGCTGGAAGTAGCCATGAGAAGATGGGTAGATTGTGGCCATGAAGGGATGCACATTGTCAGCAACAATACTCAACTAGGCTGTGGCATTCAAGCGAAGATTGATTGGTATTAGCGGGCCCAAAGTGTGCCAAGAAAAAAATCCCCACACCATTACACCAGCGCCACCAGCTTGATGACAGAAGGCAGGTTGGGTCCATGCTGGTGGCGCCAAATTCTGACCCTACCATCTGTGTGCCTCAGCAGAAATCGAGGTTCATCAGACTCGGCTACGTTTTTGTCCAGGCTTCAACTGTCCAGGTTTGGTGAGCCTGCGCCCATTGCAGCTTCAACCTTCTGTTCTTGGAACAGAAGTGGAACCGGACGTGGTCTTCTGCTGTTGTAGCCTATCCGCCTCAAGCTCCGATCTGTTGTGCATTCTGAGATGTTTTTCCGCTCCCCACATTGGTACAGAGTGGTTAGCTGAGTTACCGTAGCCTTTCTGTCAGCTCCATCCAGTCTGGCCATTCTCCGTTGACCTCTCTCTTCAACAAGGCATTTCCGCCCGCAGAACTGCCGCCCACTGGATGATTTTGGTTTTTCGCACGATTCTAGAGCAAACTCTGGAGGCTGCTGAGCGTGACAATCCCGGGAGATCAGCCGTTAGAGGAAAAAACTCAAACCAGCCCGTCTGGCACCAACAATCACGCCACAGTCGAAAACACTGAGATCACACTTTTCCCCCATTCTCATGGTCGATGTGAACATTAACCAGAGCTGCTGACCACTGTCTGCATGATGTTATGTATTGCACTGGTGCCACATGTTTGACTGATTAGATAATTGCATGAATAAATAGGTGTACAGCTGTTACAAATAAAGTGCTCAGTGAGTATATACAGTAGTATATCTGTCTGTCTGTCTGTGTGTGTGTGTGTGTGTGTGTGTGTGTGTGTGTGTGTGTGTGTGTGCGCGTGTGTGTGCGCGTGTGTGTGTGCGTGTGTGTGTGTGTGTGTGTGTGTGTGTGTGTGTGTGTGTGTGCGCATCTGGACTTTCATTCACTTCCATTGAGACATTCCCTTGCAGAGAACCCGTCTTCTTCGCCTCCAGTGAATGGAAGCCTCAAGGGCACACAGTAATACTGAATGGATCAAATGGATGAGCAATTTAATCCCATTTTCTGAGCTACTTCTTGAAACAGCTTTTGTCTCATATTGGGAGAGCACAACGATGCAGGAAGAGAGGACTGGAGGAGGGAAAGGTTCTGGTTGTTTTCATTTTACATTTCTGTTTCTCAAGCTCAGTTGCCTGCACTGGCTCTCCTCCGCATTTGACCAAAATGCTGTGCGCTGGTTATTTTAGGTCACGCGCCAAAATTGCATTGCTGAACTACATGGCCAGCAAATTTATGTCTATTTATATTTGCTGGACATCTTTTGTGACTTTTGAATTTCTTTCTTTCTTTTCTTTCTTTCGACGTTCTTTCTTCATGAATGTCACTACAAATACGCGGGTGTGACAGATGTATGCCATTGGTAGCAACTGCATTCCCAGAAACATCCACAAGCAAATTGTCAAACCAAAATAGACCAAACATCTGATGGAGTAAACTACGCAAACTTTACAATGGTGTGATTCATCATGTGGCATCCTTGTAGTTTTACTTTTAAATACAATATCAAAGAGGTATCAATTAAAGAAGCAGGTTGTGTGTGTGTGTGTGTGTGTGTGTGTATGAGTGCGTGCGTGCATGCCTGCGTGTGTTTGTGCGTCTGATTTGTGTGTTACAAAGACAGTAAAATATAAAATGACAGGCGCATAAAGATGAGAGGGAGAGCCGTGGTTTCACAGGAAGTGAGAACTAAAACACTGCAGGTTGTTAAAGAAGCTCTGATGGAAACCCAGGTCTTACTGAGACGGTTTTTGTTGTTTTGCCAGTTCAGCTGTCACATTTCTTATTCCATTTTATTGCTTTTTTTGATTCATCATACGCCCTGCATGTCATGTTAATCAGATGCCTTCCCCGCCGTGGTCTTTTGGAGCAAAATATTCATTAATTTATGGCATTTTTTTTCAGTATAACCTGTGTAAAATCCCATCCAGAATCCAATCCAAGGTCCTCAGATTGTCGTAAATCGTAAATATTGTTGTAAATTCTAAAAACCTGTGTGTGTTTGTGTGTTTGTGTGTGTGTGTGTGTGTGTGTGTGTGTGTGTGTGTGTGTGTGTGTGTGTGTGTGCGTGCGTGTGTGTGTGTGTGTGTGTTCCCCAGAGTGGCTGGGACAAGCTCATAACAGTCTGTGTGTTGTTGTTGTTGTTGTATTATTATTATTATTATTACCGAGACAGAGAGAGAGAGCGTCGTCCCCCCCCCCCCCCCCCCCCTATCGTCTTGATGAATAATCTTTTAAATGCATGATGAATAATTGAGAATCACAAAGAGTAATGCCTGGTAATTAAGCAGCAGTAAAATTAGGAGGAAAACAACATGGCCGGGTGGAGCACTGTGCTCTGGTGAACTTACTTTCTTACTTATCCTGCTTATTCCTGCAACCAGGTCTGCAAAGCACAGGTAAACAGCATATAGAATTATCTTTCAAGATGTTGGCATGTCTTAATGCTGTGGGATGAATCCAGCACAGAGTCGGCTCTTTCAGTTAAATGTAGGATTTACTCTTGGCCAAAATAGCTTTTAATGTAGCTCTGGTGGTTAAATAAAAAAAAATAATTATATTGTTCCTTGCAGCACTTGAGACAAAATAAACTTTTAATTTGTTAAGCTTGTTTGACGTGATGGAACAAGATTAATACTGAAAAAAAAAAAAAAAAAAAAGACAAAACAGGAATATCGAACGAGGTAGTACAATAAAGGGTGACTGAATAAACAGATAAACACCAGGAGGAGACGATGAATGGAGAATGTGTGGCAGCTGAAATAGGAGCGATATGGAGGGGTATATGTTATCACAAAGATTCGATTATTTCCTGTTAAACAGCATTTTGCAATAATCCTTTGATCAGTGAATAATAATATTAACATGGACGCGAATGGTTAAAAGGAAACACTTTCCGGTGCAGAGGAGAACAAGCCGGTGGATTTAAACAGAATAATCCTTAAATGTCAGGTGGATTATTGAGCGTGAAAAAACCCAGGTCACGTGAGGTCAACTGGAAACCCGAAATACAGGGTGCATGTAATGTAAAGCTGTTAAACTGCGCTAAATAGTCCTTATTGTTGATCATCATTATTATACAGTTGGTACGTTATATATATCGACTACTTCATTGATCTCGCGTCCATAATTTCCCAGGACTGGAATGAACCAGCAGTTTCTGATCAATAATGATGGGAAAGTAATTTTTGACCATGTCAATGGTGATCAGTCGCGGCGAAATATCGTCCGCAAAGACGCACTGAAACAAACGATCGAATGCTCTCAACTGCATTCATAATAGCTTATCCCATATCCATTAGTCTATTTCCTTTATTTCTACTTCTACTTTTGAGTTATTTTATTTTATTTTATTCTATATTATTCTATTTACTTACTGCATTACGTTTTAGGAATCGATTGGTTTCAGTTAGTCAGTCAGGTAGAAATTAGGTAGCTTTTGTGTTCAGTCTAGAACATATTGTGCATAATCACCGGGTGCATTGCATTGACATTTCACTGCATATATGTATGGAAGTATGTATATGTACGTGACAAATAAACCTCTTGAATCTTGGATCTTGAATCTTGCAATGTTCTGACATTTGGCAAAAGAAAGAAAAAGACGTGGGCTCGGGGAGAGACAAAAAGTTGATGTGGACAATTTTACCAAGTGGCAGCCTTTAAACTAGGCATACACTTATCAAATCAAATCAACATTCCGTCTCAATGTCTTATTTTGTTTCGGAAGAAGATGTGTATTACTTTTCTATTTTTTTTTACTGTATTCTTGGCCTCATTACCGTAGATTGAACCTCGTCGTTTAATGGTTGGTCCCTGGAGAAAGTTGAGTAAATAGCTTATTTTCTGAGTCTCCAAAAGCTGGCATCAACCAGCAAATTTCACCGATTCTATCTTCTGCTCTCCCCCCCTAAACCACAGATAATCGTCCTGGGTCCTTATGAAGGCCATCAAAAAAAGAAGTGCCACCGAAGATGATTTATCATTTGATTGCACGGCGGTCTGTGCTGTAAAGTAGAAGTCATCGTCTGCCTGTTCCTCATCACTGTGACCCTCAAGAAAAACAACTACAGCAATGTCACATGATGAGCCTCATCCAGCCACGCAGATGTGTCTTGTATTTCTCTACCGGGCGGGCGGGTCGGTTGTAGTTTTCATCAGGGTTCCGCCGGCTTTATTGCAGACCAGAGGAGAAATCATGAAAAATCCCAACTTCTGAGTATTTTCCGAATAATATATATTAAAAAAACCGCTATGACGTATAAAAGCAGCAAAAATTGCCATAGTCTGTCAGAGATGTCGGAGAAGAGAATTTTCCCGTCTTCATCGGGAAAAACGTGATTATTTCTCAGGAGCGTCGGTAGCAATGTACGCCACAGGCCTGTCTAGATGGCAGCGGTGGGAAAAGAGCGAACTCTGTGAGCGCCGTCTGAGCAGATGGAAATACATATAAATGAACTTCCAAATGGTGGCTTCATGTTTCGTTGTACAAACAAGTCGTGCGCTCCCCCTGGCCGGCAAGCCACCGCGTTCATCAGGAGGCAATCTGGAACGGAGCTAGGCGGCTGTTTGTCTCCGCAAACAGATTGACAGCGGGAGATTTTTTTTTTTTCTCCGACAAGAGGGACGGCCCAAGGAATCATCCAATAATCGGCCAAACCCAACTCTTCTCAAAATAAGAAAAGCCATCGATACATGCTACAAACCTCTTCAAGGCGGGTTCGACGAAGTACGAATAAATCTCGGTTTATCGCGCTTCTTGCTATAAGTGCAATGTAATGAGTTTAGTTTGAGTTTGCCTGCAGAATATTTCTAGACTACGCAAGCCTAACTGCAGGGTAGCTGGAGTCCCCAGGCAGAATTATTGATCAGGGAGTACGCCAGGGCATCGATCAATGGTTCTTTGCTCCCGGCTAAAGGACCTTGGCGCTTGGCTGAGACGGAGCAAAGTCATCAGAAGTAAATCCCCCTTACAAAGTAAGAGCTGTCCAGCAAACGCACCAATTAATTCCTCCCTCATTCCCCAAGACGGCTCAACTCACTGAGCAGTCCGGCAATAAACTCTTTCTTCTCCTACCATAAAGAATTTAAGAAAACTCCTAGGTGCGTCAACTAAACCTTTAGAACCTAAACCACCGTTTTCAGTTACTCCGGCTTCGGAAATTCTGTTTGTGATTAACTCACCGTGGAAACGTACTGGATTTCCAGGCAGAGTTTTGTTTCCCTCGGGAAGTCCACCAGATCCAGGAAGTTGTCCACCACCACTTGGCCGATGATGTCGTGCCGGGAAAATCGGTCAAAGTCATAGACGCTGAAGTGCAGTTTACGTGTAGGCAATTCAGAATAGGCAACAGGAAACAGGAAGACCTCGTCGAACACGGGGTTCAGCGTCTTACGGTGCACCTTGGTCTGATGCTTTGTCATGCGATCGGGCAACAGGTAGATCTTCACGTAAGGGTCGGAGGTCCCGGAGAAGTCCTTGGCTGGGAGGTCCTCGGCCTTGTGGATCTTGACGATGAGCTGTTCAAGGTCACAGTCAAATCTGAGGATAAAATGGAGGCGGCCGCAGCCCCCTCCTCTCCGGCCGCCGTCGTCGCCCTCCAGTGAGCGCTGCTTGTAGAGCTCGGGTTTGAGGCGTCCAAGACCCAGCCCCATTCCAGTCAAAGAATCCTGCCTCTGGAACTGGGCCATGTTGAAATCTGGGTTGGAGAGGTTCATGTGTCTGCGGATGGAACCTTGCCTGTGTTGGCCAGAAGGAAAAAATATAAATATAAAAAACGTCAACATACAACATTAATGTGCTCTGTGAAACAAGACATGAATCTGCAGGAGATAATAGACCGGCGTGCAGTTTGTAAGTAATCACAATTGCAAAGAAAATGTTTGACAGAACACAGCAAGGCTGCAAATAACTGAGGATGAATGATAGCTGGGGGAAAAAAGCTGTTACCACAGCTGCAGAGAAATATAAATTTCTGTAACAACAATATGTTACTAACCCAATTTCAGACATTGAGCGCCCGGAGGGTGGCGGTTCGGTTGTCTGCCTCTGCATACGGGGATTACTTTGAACGCCATTCTCGCGGCTTTTGCTCTGGGCATCGAGGGGAATGTCTGGAGAAGTGTGACTGATCTTCATAGCTGCCTCCGGCGTTGGCATGACCACCGGCGGCGGCGAGACAGGTGTCACCGGCACTTCCACGGACACCACTGATGCCACGGGGGTGGGCTCTCTGGCAATGGGGCAGTGGGTTGGCTCAGGGTGGTTGTGTGCAGGGGGGTCCACGGCAGTGTAGACTGGCTGTCGCGGTGGATTCTGGGAGGGTAATGGCGGGGCCATGACGGGATTGATGTGCCCTTGGGGCTCCTTGGTGCCGGGAGAAAGTCCACGCTCCCGCCATGGTATCCAGCAGAGCTTCCAGGAGACAAACAGGGACACCCCAAACAATGCCAAGCCACAGGCTGTCACCACCAGCGACAAGAGGCTCACTGATACATCTGTTGGGGAGATAAAGAAGACAGGAAAACAGGATATAGTGGGATTAGTTTGCCTGTTTTCACGCTGTTGCAGTGCCAACCTACAGTGGGCTGTGCATCCTGCAGCCAACATTGGCTTTTGGCAAAAGCTGCAGCCTCCTTGTCATTGACAGCCAAGGAAAGTGATTTTTTTGTGTCATATTCTCGGCTGACAAAAATACCCTCTAAGATGCTACCCTGTGCCTTCCAAAGCGTCCATTAAATTGATGCTAGAGTGACATTCAGAACTGAGTATGTGGATTTGGATGTATTCCTGGAACCTCTTTCAGCCTAACCTGGGACACCTAAAGTAAGTGGCTCGTGCTAATATCTTTGTGCAGATATAAGTTTAGATCACTTCAAGTTCTGTTTTGATTCAAGATCAAGATTCAAGAGGTTTATTCGTCACATACATATCCATACGTTCATACATATATGCAGTGAAATGTCTTTACAACGCACCCGGAGATTATGCACAATTAAACATAATAGCTAACCCGATTCCTACCTAGCTAAGTAACTGAAACTAAGTGATTCCTAAAACGTCATGCAGTTAGTGAATAGAATAATATAAATAAAATTAAATAAAAATTAAAGACTCAAAAGCCTAATACAAAGTCGGGGTACAAAATAGAAGGAGATAGAGTTATGTATGTGGGATAGGCATCAACCATCAATCTAACGCATGATAAAGATAGAAATCTAAAAGAAGACAAATGCTTGGAGTTAATGATATTTAAATGTGCTTTCCTTACACCAGCACAGATGTCACTTTTTTACCGCCGTGGAAAGAGGTGTGAGATGGAAACCAGTCAAAAAAAGAGTTCTCTGAATCATCTCTCTCACTTTCGCACACAGTCACATAAGTGATTCCACGGAACAAGTGTTGGATTAATGATTCCAGCCAGAGAGTCGTCTTTAAAAAAGGGGGGCATTATAATTTATAGATTAGAATGCAACAACACAGCTATGCGTTATCCAAACTATTCACAATGGAAGTTCTATGGAAAATGAGAAACACAACTAATCCTTTGGTTGACATCAACTTCATACAATGAGCATATCCTATCATATTACTTTTGATGAAATTGCTATTTTTCCATCATTGGATGTTGGGAAAAATAATTAACAATCTTAAAAACTTGAATTGCTGAGCACTTCCACTAATTCCCAGAGTACACATTAGCATATACAGCAGTTCAGTGTGCGTGCTTGAATATATACTGTATGAATAAACTAGAAATTGCTTTGTAGCGGCAGATCTCCGCCAAGACAGTTCCCTTCCCTGATCCGTGCAATGGACAGATCAGTTGTGCTGACGCCCGTCATGTCGCCAATGAAGTCAATAAAAAGTTCAAACAGGTGAATTTCCAAAAGACCAACTTGACACATTTGTCCCACAGATCTTGCGGTGCCGTACTGTTGTTTACTATACTGTATATCTCCCTACTCACTTTTTCCACATGCACTTTACTGCACACATCTGTATATACAAATTGCCTATTCCATATACATAACTCTATTCCCTTCTATTTTGTACCTCCACATTGTATTATCTTTTTGAGTTTCATTTTATTTTATTTTATTTTATTTATATTATTATATTCACTAGCTGCATTACGTTTTAGGAATCACTTAGTTTCAGTTAGTTAGCGAGGTAGGAATTAGGTTAGCTATTGTGTTCCGTTTAGTAACTATTGTGCATAATCTCCCGCTGCATTGCAAAGACATTTCACTGCATATATGTATGAACTTATGTATATGTATGTGACAAATAAACCTCTTGGATCTTGAATCTTGAATCAGATCTTGATCATATTCCATATCTTGGTCAAAAAGGTACCTACATATAGACCTTGATGAGACATATTTCCCTGCTGTTGTCATTTAGACAAATCACCTCGAATAATTTTCCTGCCTAAATTAAGATTTAGGCAATGTTGGCAGCGTGTTCGTGAACTGGCATGAACACACCCCGCTAATCTACATTTCCTTTTTGCTCCTTCCAAATTTGTAAAGTGGAGCCTGCACGTTCCCAAAGCAAAGCGTAAATGCTTGTGCCCTGTAATGACATCACACGCAGAAAAACGAGCTTCACAAAGCTCTGGGCGACTTTTGGCCTCAATTACGTCAAATGATACACTTTAAAGAGCAGTTTCTACGCTTGTACTGATTTCCAGGTATCTTTGTTAAAGACAGTTCTGTTTTCTTTGGAGTATCTATGGGGAAAGACATGGTGTTGAGATGCAGTACCGGAGCTGGCCACCATACCAGGTGAAAAGCGGCCCACCTCCAGCTGGGGGCTGGCGTTTACCCGAAAGTCTGCCATCTTACAACATTTTTTATATAAAGGAAATAGCCCCTGTAAACAATGGTAGAGGGAGGCAAAAGCAGGACTGGGCTCGACTAACACAGAGAACAGATGCCGCAATAACAACCAACCTGCCAAGAGCTTCGCTATTTACACAGTGCAGGTAACTACGCCCCAAAACGGACTTGGCGCCTGTGATGTCATCCGTTGGTGTCTGAATTGGGTGACTAGGAGGGTCAGAGCACTGTCTGAAACCGAGCCAGAACTTTTTTTCAAACTTGGACGGCGGGGCGGAGCCTTGCTGTGCGCAGGTGGGGAGGGAAACCACCAGACAGTCACAAGAAGGAAAGGGGCACGCCCACCTTGCGCGACGGCAATTGTATGGCCTGTCGCTGAAGACAACCAAACCCTCAAATACGCCCCTCTATAAGCTTTCATGTCTTATTTATGGAACGATCATTTAACAATGCAGACACCCATGAGAAAAAGTAAACCTAAATATTGAGACCCTAACGTCTTGCAGGAAAAATAGTGATTTTATATTGATAGGGAGAAGTTTCTTATTTTCCATTGATTTCCATTCAGTTTGAGGCTTCCTGGACCCAAAATCTGCACTCTGGAGGCCGAAAAAAATAGAAAATACTCAGATCCCATCTCGCCATGATAAGCAGAGAGCCACAGTAAATGATATTGCCATATTCAGATGCCATATTTCCATATTCTCTTTTCCGTTCTCGCACAAGAAAGCGCTTCCTCGCTTCTTCTCCCCATCAATACCCGAGCGCGATGTATGGTGGGTAGGTATTCATTCATTCTGACGGCCCTCTATATTTGACAGCCCAACCAAATGCGCTAAGCTCGCGGAGTCGTCACAGAATTAGAATCAGAATTTATTTTCCACAAATGACTCTGTGATAATGCAAGAGGCTTGCTTGAGTCATGTTCGCGTCACATTAAGACTTTGAATGGAATTAGGTTTAATGGAACTCGGGATTACTGGATAGGGCACAATTTAGGAAGATATTCGGTTGCCCCAAAGAGTATGGAGGACTTCTCCCTATAAATATAAAATCACAATTTTTACGCATATCTTATTATATTATCCATTGCATAGTTCAGCGCTCGGTAAGTGCTATTTAAATTGTGTATGATGATCCATGGAAGGAGGATTTTTGCACGCTTGATAAAAGCTGTGTTATGATGGGAGAAACACATTCAGATAATACAGACCACTAACCCATTTTCCAAAGTTAGAACATGAATCTCAGTAGCTTCTGAAGTTGGGTAAGCTTCCTGCTCTCTGTTCGATGAAAGCAAATACCCAGAATTCAAAGGGTGATATCATTTGAAAAGTGTGTCGTGGTCGCTCAACGCCGTTGTTTTTTTCTCCATCCAACATGCGTACCACACATACGTGTCATACACACACAGCGTGGGGTGTCAGGCGAGGAGAAACAGCGTAATCCTTTGATTTAGCGAGGCAACGTTAAAAGTTCCTCTGAAAGCGCTACCTCCTTCTCCAGCCGGAGACGCTCTGCTCTTTCAAGTGCCGCTTTGATGATGCCATCGCCGTATGACTAACCCGATAAACACACGTTTCTTTAAAAAAAGATAAAGCAGAGGGAGTGCGCTTTCAGTGCTGTCATTGAAAATGTGAAACACGCCTTTCAACCCATCAAAACGAAGCCCTGTTGGTGGAATCTGAAATTATGTGCCGTGAATCTGGGAAGCGCCTGTGGACGCAATATGGATGGATCGCACATTAGGTCAAATATTTGGAGATGTCACAATCTATCCATCCACCACACATCCATGTATGTATGTATGTATGTATGTATGTATGTATGTATTTATGTATGTATTTATCTATCTATGTATCTATGTATGTATGTATGTATCTATCTATCTATTTATCTATCTATCTATCTATCTATCTATCTATCTATCTATCTATCTATCTATCTATCTATCTATCTATCTATCTATCTATCTATCTATCTATCTATCTATCTATCTATCTATTTATCTATCTATCTATCTATCTATCTATCTATCTATCTATCTATCTATCTATCTACCCATCCATCCACCTACCTTCCCATCCACCCTATCCACCCATCCATCTATATATCTATCAAAGGAATGTAGAAACTGTCCAATATACAATAAAAGATACATGAAAAATAACAATAAACCTGTGCATTTAGACATAGGGGGGCCGTGTATTATTACACTGTTCTGGGCTCTGACAGTGGCATAAAATCAACAAAAATGCCATGATTTGTGAGAAATAACCAGTACTTCCACACAAAAGAGGCGCTGGAGAAGTGAAAAAAACGGCGCGTTGTGGTCGGACCACGCCGGCTCTGGCGCTGGGACGCTGGAGGATTTCTCGCTGTGATTTTTGGAGAGTGATCTATCTGGACGGGCTGGGGGAGGAGGCCCCGGAGACGCAAGAACATCGATCGTGCTCCAGCACGTAGTTGGCCTGGCAGGTTGCCTCGCGCTGCCAGGAGGGGGAGAAAAAAAAGAAAATCTATAGACACCTGGTGGGACTGACAGAGACTGAAGCAGACTAAGTTTAGAGCCAGAGACCACAGAAGGTTCTGGAGAGTAGGAGGCGCCCCAAGCGCCGAGAGAAGAAATATTTAGGATCTGATGTTTCCATTTGCCAACGTCCTTCAGAGAAAAAAAAAAAAAAAAAACCCCACTGTGGGAACAAGACAGGAGCGGTTTTGAGACCGTGGACGCCTGTGGGGGGTCATATTACATGATGTAGGAGCGTGAGAAGATGGAGCGTTTATGGTAGTTTCTTAAATATTTATTGTGAGCAAATGCAAATATTTTATGAAAGAACCGGTAGCCTTCCCCCAAAATGTCATCCAAGTATGAGTTATGTAAGTATTCATCAACAAATATTGTGATTTTTGATTATGTCAATATCGCCCAGCCTCTGATTTCTCATTAACACCGATGGACATCATGTAATGTAATCGACACAAGAGTGAGCGGCATGAATATGAATCTCATGAAGGACGCTGCTGATGCCTGACCCACAGTGCAGGATTTTTCAAATATTAACAGATTTAAACACATTCATTCATTTTTAACGCCATTTAACAGTTTTGCTCCTATAGCGTGTGGAGAGCCCAAACAGCACACCACACACTAACAGAGTCCTTTCACCAACAACCAGAGTCCTAATCTTGCGAAGCCACGCGGGATTTGACACCAAGGTGTGGCAACGCGAGACAACTGGAGTCCCGGGACAACCAGAAATCTTGTGCAATCAAATGTGAACAACGATGGTAAACAAATACGGTAATAAAGAAAACAATTTTTTGACAGAGAATCCAAAAGGCAAAATGAAAAAAGCAATGGATGAAGTGATGGCGATGGCATGAACATGGACTGTGACCTCGGCACGATAATAATATAATTTATTAAAATATAATAATTTGCTCAGGATTGTTTGAAGGGGGAAACCGAGCCCAAAATCGGCTTTGATTATCTCGTCGTGCGTTCCCCCGCCTGAGTTCCAAGTCTTTCCGAAGAGTTTGAATTCCTTACCTGGTGCAGTGCCAGCACATGTGAGAAATGCACTTTATTATCTTATAACAACACGGACATCCAGGGTTTATTCCCACATTCTGTGATTAAAATGCAAGTAGAGTTCAGAGGCCTGCGGCACCAACTGACCCAGCAGCGTGAGGCTCCTGTTTGTACATACTGTAATGACACTCACTGCATTGCAACAAGTGGAAGAAATGAAAGAATAATGAAGCCGACGCAGAAGAAATAACGTTGCACGTGATTGATCTGAAGTCTGTGACTAATTATCCACCCCCCACACACACACACACACACACACACACACACACACAGACACACACAGACATGCACACACACTTCCACCTGCACAGTCCTGATCCTGTTTCCCTGGGTCACATCTGTGCCAGTGACCTACTGTTTGGAGTTGGACCCAGTCATATCTCTTCTAGAGTTCTTTTCTTTCTTTCTTTCTTTCTTTCTTTCTTTCTTTCTTTCTTTCTTTCATCTACTTTTTATTTTGTCAGCGCTGCAGGGTGACACTTCTTAGCTGCTCACATTTCCCTGATTGCTGATGGATAGATGGATGGATAGATAGACAATAGACAGATAGACAGTCAGACAGACTGGCAGACTGACAGACTGACAGAATGATAGAATGACAGACTGACAGACGGATAGACAGATAGACAGATAGATAGATAGATAGATGGATAGAAAGAGAAAGAGGTAAAAGAGATACCTGCATGATTTTAAGCTTCCTTATCTCTCTCTCTCTCTCTCTCTCTCTCTCTCTCTCTCTCTCTCTAGCCCCCCCCCCCCCCATCTCTCTCTCTCCCCACCCTCCCTCTCTCTGGGGTGTTGGTATTTAAAAATGTTCTCTTAGCGATGTAGACCACGTGGTGTTGGTGATAAGGAAATGGAAACTTCAAGGAAGACTGGTGCAGAGACACAAAGCTTGCATAAAAATGTAGTTTAAAGAGTATCATATATGCATCTTTGCACATGCATATGTGTTCTAAAAGGTAGGGGCCATTCCAAATATGAATTTGAAAGGTTGCACCATATTCCGTAATATATATATATTATTTTCATATGTATTTATTTGGATGTATTTTCACAATAATTTTTTTTAATTTTTTCATATTTGATCTCATTTTATTCTTTTTTTTGGGGGGTGGCGGGGGGGGGGGGGTTCACCATACCTACTGTATTTGAATTCCTTTTACACTATATTCTTTGGTTTTATTTTCCACAAAATCTCACCATATTCATTCAATATATGTATTTGGATTTATTTTCCGTTCGGATTTGTAATTCAGTTCCACCATATTCTTTTTCTTTTTTTTTTTCACCACTATTCACCACTTTTAACATGGGTAATTCGAATTTTTATTCGAATTTCCCACGTTTATCCGGATTTATTTTCACCGTCATTTTCTCACAGTACAGGCATCCAATGACGCCTATGAAGCGCTTCCATATCCAGTTATTCGAATTGCTGTCCCAAATTAGGAATATAATGAAGATAAGGTCCAACAGCCTCATAGTATGCTGAATGCATGTGTGTTGGAAAACGGTGCTCGTTCCTCACCTGAGTCGCTGGGTCTGGGTCTGGCCAGGTCCCTGAAGTAGTAGATGAAGTCCACGCAGTGCGTGTTCTGCACGTCACCCTTGGAGCACAGGTCCGACAGCAGCTCCAGAGCTGTCTTACAAATCTCATCATCTGCGTCTCCAGGCATCTCCCACCACCAGCATCCTCCTCACGGATGGAGGGGATGGGGGGGATTCCACCGCACCACACCACTCCCCAGTCCCAGTAAACCCACCGGTCCACTGGTCCACGGTGCGTGGAAAAAAAAACAAACAAAAAAAAAAAACCCCCCACTGACGCGCGGACCAAACGAGTCTAGTTCAGATGAAATCCAGATCGGGGCCGCGAGCTGCGATCACCCTTCGTGTTCCGGTTCCCCGGCCGGGCGAGCTCCTCGCACCCCGTCACCTCGGATCTGCCACCGGTTGAATCCTCCGCGCGTCGCCACCGCCACTGCAGCGCGCGGTGCCGTGCCCACGGTGCGCGGGCGCCGCTCCAGCCTCAGCGCCGCGCCGCACGGGCTCGCGTGCGTTTTGAATGAAGACCTCAACAATTCAACACGCTCCGCGCCGCCACCCGCGGGAAATGGCCATCAGAGGGGGTAAAAAAAAAATGAAAATAAAAAATACTACTGTACCACGAAGCATTTTTTGTAATAAATCCACAACATTCCGCATTTGCCACCAGTGTTATGTTACAGTATATAATGAGGTTTAGTCAGGATCGTTCTTCCCACCAGCTGCTGTCCAGAGTTACACTGGTGCTGCTTTCTCCTTTACACTGACTGGGTCTTGGTCTGCAGAGCATAGTAGGCACGATTTGTCTGAGAGAGAGAGAGAGAGAGAGAGAGAGAGAGAGAGGGAGAGGGAGAGAGGGAGAGAGAGAGAGGGAGAGAGAGAGAGGGAGAGAGGGAGAGAGAGAGAGGGAGAGAGGGGGGTGGAGGGAGAGAGAGAGAGAGGGAGAGAGGGGGGTGGAGGGAGAGAGAGAAGGTGGAGGGAGGGAAAGGGGAGAGAGAGAGAGAGAGAGAGAGAGGGAGAGGGAGAGGGAGAGAGGGAGAGACAGAGGGAGAGAGAGAGAGGGAGAGAGGGAGAGACAGAGGGAGAGAGAGAGAGAGAGAGGGAGAGAGGGGGGTGGAGGGAGAGAGAGAAGGTGGAGGGAGGGAAAGGGGAGAGAGAGAGAAAGAGAGAGAGAGAGAGGGAGAGGGAGAGAGGGAGAGACAGAGGGAGAGAGGGAGAGACAGAGGGAGAGAGAGAGAGGGAGAGAGAGAGAGAGAGATAGAGAGAGAGGGGGAGAGAGGGGGGTGGAGGGAGAGAGAGAAGGTGGAGGGAGGGAAAGGGGAGAGAGAGAGAAAGAGAGAGAGAGAGAAAGAGAGAGAAAGAGAGAGAGAGAGAGAGAGAGAGAGAGACAAGGCAATCACAGTATGTCCGCTTTCCTTTTCTTTTACAATGATCATTGCCTTTTCTAATTTGAGTAAAAAAGTGTAATTTACAATTCGTTTAATTTGTTTTATATGTATCTATTTATTCTTTTTTTAAATATTTTTATTAATTGATTAATTATTTATTGTATTTATAATGTTATATATTATATAATTATGCCACTCGTCAATATGCAGAATAAGTCTATTATAGGGCTTTCTCATGCATTATGTTTTGGATTTGCTCAACTGATAATTAAGCAACCTTTCTGGAAGTCTGTTCCTCTGATTGACAGTCTAATTATTGTGTTTACTGTCTGTGCGTATACGTGCGTGTACGCGCCTACGTGTTTGTGTGCGTGCGTGCGTGTGCGTGTGTGTCATTATAGTTGGATAAATGCGTAATAGTCCTTGACTGTTGGGGTTCACGCCTACCAATCAGGGAACCAGTGGTGAGGAATGCATAAACACATCTTTGATTCCGCTCATGTCATTTCTAGAACGTTTTCTTTTTATAGATGCAAACAAAAACGAAAAGAGAATCAAAGAAAATCAATTCGAGAATATGTCTGTAGAATGCCGGGAAGTCCAAACAAGGGTGTTAACAGTCGGTTTTTTGAATACTTTCAGACATTACATCATAAAAATAGAAAACAAATCTCAATATTGTGGGGTTTTGTTGTGTCCCTTCCACCAAGAACAAAGGCATCACTTAGCCATCAAAAATTATGGAGCGCATACATTCACTTTTTTAGTCCCCCCAGAAATTGATTGTGTTTGTGTGTTGTGTTCTGAAACACTTGTACTGTAAGTCAGTGTCCTTGGTCTCCATGGCAACCATGAAATGGTTGACGGGGCCCTCCCAACTGCCTTACAGCTCCTTCCATTGCCCCCTGCTCTTTAATTTCACAAAGTGGCATTTCCTTTCCCTCGATTTCATAATAATCTCTAGACAGCTGACCATTCCCCCGAGAATTCCTATCTCTCTTCACCTCTATCGGTCTCCTCTCTTTGGTATATTTACTTTATGTATTGTATATATACAGTATATAGTGTCTCATGGACATAGCAATGTGTGTATTATCAAAATCTATAAAGTACATTCCAACACATACACTGGGAGATGCAATAACTGTGCAATATACTGTGTAGTGCAATAACAGTGCAATGTCTTGTAACAATATTGTAATAATTTAGAGTTTATACATTATAATCATTCAGTAAAATCAGAAAAATGTAGACATACTCTTATCCATGCTGATATTTATATAATTTTATACATATTAATTCATCCTTTATATAACTATCCCATCTATATTCATATTTATACCCACAATACTTTTTTTTCGGTTAAGCTACAATACATCAATCCTTACCAAGACAAATTTCCTTTACATGAACAAGTACATGACCGAATAAACTTCATATGTTTATTAAGATAAAGTGCTATATTGTGTAAACAGTGTAATGTTGTAATAATAAGCTGTAGTTTCTTGTTATCGCAGGTTTTTATTTTTCCAGTACTTGCGAATTGAGACGGAAATAGTTGTTTGATTGATTTGGAGGCTGAATGTCAGTCACAACTCCTATAGTCTGAGCCGCCACTCCTCCCCTGCATCCACTCCTCCGCTGGATTCTTCTCATCCACCGTGGGCACAGACAGGACCAAACCAGCCACAGGGAAAGGTTTGTTAGCTCCCCTACAGCCTCCTGTACAGAGAGAGAGAGAGAGAGAGAGAGAGAGAGAGAGAGAGAGAGATGGAGAGAGAGAGATGGAGAGAGAGAGAGAGAGATGGAGAGAGAGAGAGAGAGATGGAGAGAGAGAGAGAGGGAGAGAGAGAGAATTCCAGCACTTTCATTATACTTTGTAGAAGAATGAAAAATGAGGAATCTGTGTGTGTGTGTGTGTGTGTGTGTGTGTGTGTGTGTGTGTGTGTGTGTGTGTGTGTGTGTGTGTGTGTGTGTCTGTGTGTGTGGGTGACTACAGCAAAAATACATCACAGAGTGGATGTAAAGAAAACAGTGCATCTAATTAAATGTAATGAAGTGTATGAGTTGAATTGTAATTAATGAATTAAGTGTGAGTGTCATTTATTCAAATGTCTAATTAAGATTTTGTGCACAAACAAGGAAACAAAGTGATGTTTTAACTCCTATCTTTGGCACTGAGGAATATAAAGTCTACGTGTGCAGTGTCACCACAACCTATTTGTTGCTTAATTAAGCTCTAAAATCTAATTATTAAATCCCAAACAAACATTTACTTCCAATCAAATATATCAAATATAACACAAAAGCTCCAGTCTTCATCATTTTCAGTCTGTTTCAATTGCAAATGGACTCAACGCCCATTGATATATTATGAATGTATGTACTCATTTATGTGTTACTGTACTAAGTGGTTTTTTTTTTCTCATTATTCAGTGATAATTATACAGTAAATAATTGATCTGCTTCATGCTTTACGCTTTATGGACTATTTGAGTTGCAGGGATTTAGTGTCTTATACAGTAAAGTAAACAGGAAGAGGAGGCTTCATCTAATCTGTTAGAATATTCATATAGTACTGTCTGGTGCTTACTCTTCTAAAGCCACATTTCCAAATGTAAAGTATATAATGGTGGACGGACATTTATTCACATTCACCATTAAATATTACACCATAAGAAATGTATGTGTGAAAAAATGTATGTCACTCAGTGGACCATGAAGAGGGAAATAGTTGTATTTGTTTAGTTAATTAGTTATTCATTGCTAGACTATTATTTACAATAATTATTACTATATATTTAAGAGCTTATATATTTTCCAGTGACTCTGAGCTCATTATGTTCCGGAGGTGACTGCCGCACAGATTAGGATAATTAAATAATCCCATTCTGCAAAGTGCTGCCAATGGACATATCAAAGGATTTATTTCCCTTATTGGATGTCATTTTCCTCAGCAAATAATTATTTGGCAAGAACGTCGGATAGAAACAGAAACTGAAACTTATTGAAACAACCTTACTACATCAACTTCAGCAACTTTCAGCTTTCACCGCCAGAAGATCCATTTTTCTTCTTTGCAGTTGATAGTTGGCTTTGGTCAAAATTAACAATAAGTGGAATTCAACGTAACCTGCTGGAACTCTTCACCCTGGAAGCCATGCATTGGTCATTGGCACCTTGTCCCCAAAGGAAAAAGGAAGAAACTCGCCACCTTTTTCCAAAAAGGGCCTCAATCTGGGCGGTGGCAATTGGCAAAAGTATTCCACCCATTTTTAGGCAAATGCTCTTTATGAACAATTTGTACTTTTTAGTTTACCCCCACCACCACCCCCACCCCACCCCCGGTCGTTCTCCGACGGAAAATAAGTGGTTGAACATTTTGCAAACGCTGTGGCAACCGGCGATGCACAAAGCTGATTCCCACCGACGCTGGGCTCCTAGTTAGCGTCACGTAGTAACCCCTCTGGAAGGTTTTGAGGCGGAGGATTTCTAAATGCGGAGCGGACTGGTTGGGTAAACGTGTCGTCGAAAGGGCTGCGGCGACATGGTTCCATTTCACGAAGGGGGGGGGGTTGCGAGCCTGGATAAGCCTGGATTGACGGGATCCTCCGGGTATCCACATCCCCAAAACAGATGGATTCACTGACGCTCCTTCACTTAACAGTACAGAGTAACGCCAGCCATTGTTCATCTGATATCGTACCCAGACGCCCCGTGGTGCTGCGCCTGGTGATGGTAACTCCTCCATATAAACCTCATTGTTGATTCAACGTCTTCTGGATCAGCAGATCTAATTGTTCTGCGGCACATTAGCGGGGGGCCCTGCATCCGCCAAGGTGAGACAACGCACAGTAATCTGCTCTCATTAATCCCGGGGCTGACCCTTTACCTCCAGTTTTTTTGAGCAGCTCTGAACTAGAATAGCACAATGCTCCATTTACACCGAATTGCATTACTCCAAACTAGGACATTTCAAAGGGGGGAAATTAGGCACTCATTATCTGATCCACGCAAGAAAGTGCTCGGAGGTTGAGAAGGGCTCCACGGGGGGGGGGGGGGGGGGGGGGGCGGAAATGCGCCCGATCCACTCATTAAAAAGTAAGCATACACCACGAGAAGGCAAATTGCTAAATGAGTGTGTGCCTTCACAGATGGTTCCCTCCGCAGACGTGAGCGCAGAGCACCATGTGAATGGAGCTAAAAATAGGAGGTGAGAGCGGCCGTCCAGTCCCCGCGAAACAAGCAAAGAAAATTAGATCAGATAGAATTAGATGGAACTTCACACTATCTCTCCCTCCAGCCCGCTCCTAAAATCCATTACAGACACGCATTATTCCCCCGTCAAGGTGAGTGCCGGTTCAACGATATCACGTTAGATGCGCTGGGCGGGAGCTGAATCAGCTGAAGCGTCGGATCTCCATTATACTTTCAATGCTTGAACCCGAGCGGCAATTCCAAAGGTTTCAAACACAATCTACAAATGAGTGAAAGGGTGCGGCTGTTTTTCTTTGTTTTTGTTTTTGTTTTGGACGAGCCACTCGGTAAAACAAAGAGTTGAGTTTGCGTTGGATTTTGGGACTCTTTTGTCGTTTCATGCGATTGGCGACTCACGCGCGGGTGAGCGAGGGAGGACTTCCGTTAGGCGATGAACGAGAGTCAGACGATGGTTTGGTTTAGAATGGACAACATTTTTTGGAATGGAATTCTCACAAAAAGAATTTGCCGAAATCACACCTTGGTCCTTTTTTTCCCCCGCGTGAATTTAGTCCTCAGTGATTATGTTCAGTTCACAACTCAAAGATTTGCCCGCTCCCTCACTGGATCAAAACTGGAGGAGCTTGTTGGGCACGACGCTGGGCGCTCTGAGGAGCATTTTGGGAATCGCAGCTATTTCCGTTCACAGAATTTGAGATTGGCCCCCGGGTGAAGGCCTGCGTTGCCTGGCTGCAGAGTCAACAGCCAAACAAAACCAAACCAGCGCCTCATTTTCCGGAGCTGCTCCTGAATTGCGATTCCTTCAAACGATTTCTTTGCACTGACGGCCCCTTTGACCCTGATTGTACACGGCGCCATTTTTTTTTTTTTTTTACCATTCCTTCCTCTATTATTTGTTTTAGAGCGTGAATGGGCATTAAAACTTCTTTGGGAACAGCTGTATACACAGTAAATATCGACTAAAAACGCGCCTGCATGCTGTCCCTGACAAAACCGCGAGGTTTCAGAGATCGCTAAATTGTCTCACACACACACACACACACACACACACACACAGACAGAGAGAGAGAACTGATTTTATTTAATTCTTTTTTTTTTTTCAAAATCGGAATTTCAATGGCCAATTTTCGGGTGAAATACAATAATATGAGCCAAAATAATAGCCCAATTTAAGAGGTTTGAGTGGGGGGAAAAAAAAGAACTCCTTTCCCCGACATTGTTTTTTATTATCAAAAAAAGTGTTTTAACGAGTCGCATGTTCCAGAATAAATTACTTTATTTAGCGTCGAGGAAGAAAGGAGAGGAGAAAGCCCTGATGAGCCAATCGCATGTTTATCTTCTCATCTCGCCGTCCTTGTGAGTCCAAACAAGTCTTAATTGGTGGAATTGGCTTTAGGAAGTCACTGTAGGGAAAAATAAACTGATGGAAAAAATAGGCCGGTAAACTATAAATACATTTATAAGCGCTTCAATAATAGGCCAAATAATGTATCTTTTTTAACTACGTACACCGTATATGGCCATGGATATTGCTAAAGCCAACTGTATGTCACAGTCAACCAAACCTCCCCGAGGAACAAGGAGCACTAGTAGAGAAGAGCTACAGTTTGTATTTATATTTCTTTTAACAGGAAAGTATTTTAGAAAGGAAAGGGGAAAGAGATCCAGGTGGAGTTTGAAGGGAGGGCTCTTCACACACAATAAATATTTGACAAGCAATCATTAGTAATTAAAAAATTATGGATATTTTGAATATTTAATTTGAAAATGTTGATATTAAACAGCTACATTATTCATTAGAACAGTCTATGAGGTTCATGAAATGACATGTCTTTACTCCAACGCAGACTTAAAGAGAACAATTAAATATATCACAATATAATGATAAAATCCCAGACACTATATACATATATATTGCCAATATACAGTATTGCCAATCAAGCAATAATATAAACCATAAACTATTCAAAGTATTCAATACAATCAAAACAGCTATTTTGATATAAATGGTGAACATAAATATTTGAGGTCATGTATGTCCCGTTTGGATGAGGCAGAAAACAAGTTTTGGGCTTTTGGGCTGTAAAAAGATGTAACTGAACTTTGCTTCGCTGTGGCCGATGGACGTACAGTAGACATGAGAGACAGTGAGAGAGGGACAGTGAGAGACAGACAGCGACATCGAGAGAGCGACAGAGCCCTCTGACAACTCTGACAAGATTTTGGAGGCACGACTGTAAAGAATTCCTCCAAAAAAAGTTCCTTTCTGGTCCATTCTCAGACAGCCGGGCTCCTTCCTCTCACCCGTGTCTCTGTCTATGTCCCTCACCCACAGGAAAGCGAAGCGGAACAACAAAAAGAAGTCTTTTAAAAGAGTGTTTTAAAAAAATGTCCAAATCTGGTTGAAATGTTCCCATCTTGCTGGGTGCGGCAGCTCAAGAGGTAGAGCGGCACGTCTAGTGGTCGGAAGATTGACGGTTCTGTCCCTGGCTCCTCCTGGTAGTCTGCTGAAGTGTCCTTTAGCAAGACACTTCACCCCCTAACCGGCCTCGTTGAGCTGGTGTGCAGCTTGCACGGCTGCCTGCTTTCAGGCACAATATGTCTATAGTCTATTGATCATGTAACCCAAATGTGCCATACACAATCTCAAATTATTTATTTTCAGTATTTGTATTCAAACTCGCTTATGTTTGTGATGTTTTGGTTTTAAACCGTTAGAATTAAACACTGTATATTCATAACATTAGTCATATTCTACTTTCGCTTTTATGTGAGTGACAGACTGTTATGAAAACACAGCTGCATGACAACTCACTGAAGGAAAAATGCAGATATATTTTATTCTTAACAATGTGAAGCTCTTGGGTACGTACATACATATGTATGTACCAAGAGCTTCTGACACATTGTTAAGAATGAAATATATCTGCATTTTTCAGAAATGCAGATATGCCTGATACATACCTACATACATATGTATGTAGGTATGTATCAGGCAAATACAGAAGACAGTCCTGTGTTTAATAAAAAAGATAAAAAATATAAAGAATCTCTTGACATAAAACAAAAAAGCTAGAACCACCTGAGCACCTGCCCCTCTTAAAGTCTTAAGAGTGTGGGCGTGTGTGTGTGTGTGTGTGTGTGTGTGTGTGTGTGTGTGTGTGTGTGTGTGTGTGTGTGTGTGTGTGTGTGTGTGTGTGTGTGTGTGTGCATGCGTGTGCGTACGTGTGCGTGCGTGTGTGTGCGTGTGGGTGCGTGTGCGTGCGTGTGTGCGCGTGTGTGTGTGTGTGTGTGTGTGTGTGAAACAGGAGAATGGACACAGCCCCTGGAAGGTCTGCTATGTGGTCGCTGACCTATACAGCACCAACACAGACCGCAGTAAATAATTGAGTGAAGAGGCCGGAGGACATGACAGGAAGTCAAATCTCCAAGAGGGAATGAATCAGATGCTGGATGGGCTCTAATTGGGTTTTTTCATTTGGGTTTAAAAGCCCTATAGTTGTGCTGGGTCCAATTAGAACAGGAATCAAGAATCATACTGGTGTCAAATAGTCTTCTGCCCTCACCACGTGGGGACGTACATGGCTATACAGCAAGCTAAACACTCTCCCAAAAAGTACCCATAGGCAGGAGATAATTTTTGGTATCTTCGGTATCTTTGAGTCGTGATCTGCTAGTCTGCGTGTGTTTCTGCTGGCTATCTTGTCTGCCAGTGTCCCGATGTCACACTGACATCACAATGCTATGATGTCACGGTACCCACCGGGGAATATCAAACCACCGGGAACCTGGAGTTGCTGGGCAGAAGAAGGACCGGCTTTGTTGCGCCGGTCCTGCTTATCTTAACACCGATCTTCCTCACCTTTCCGGCGTTACTAGGAAAGGTCTTTGTGACGAGGCCAAGGGGCCAGTCGCTCCTCTTGGCTCGGTTGTCTCGCATTAGAACAACGTCCCCTTCCTGCTTATTTGGCCTTTCGTTTCTCCATGCACTGCGTCCTTGCAGGTCGCCGATATATTCCTGTTTTAAGAAGGTGTCTGCACGGCCCCGGACTTGTCGCCATTGGCTTTTGAAGAGGTCCCTCTAATTGAACTGGCCCGGGGGTAATGGGGGTGCGCCAACCTTCTGGGCTAACAGAGTAGCTAGAGTGAGAACGATTGGGTGCTCTGCCTAAAGCTTAGCTCTTGTCTCCAGGTACTTTTTTGGAGAGCGTTTGGCTCACTGCAAAGCCACGCACGTCTCCACATGGTGAGGGCAGAAGAGTGAAAAGATTAACTACACCTTAAAGGCATCACGTGGCCTAACCATTACGTTCATCCCATTTGAAAAGGCAGTCGCGTTACTTTAGATTAAGAAAAAAACAACAGCATTCATATTAATACTTTTTATTTTTTATTATTTTATCTATTTGTAACACCTATAACATTGTTTATGTATACATTTTAATCTGTTCAGTCACACTTTAAAAAATATACTAGACTGTTATTTCAGGAAGTACTTATAGAAAGAAATAGAGGGAAAATAGAGACATGTTAAACTCACAAAGTAAGGTCCTTTATATCGATGTTTTAAAGCACCAACACATGCAGCGTAGATGCAGCAGCTCCAGCAGCAGCAGCAGGGGGGAGAAAGACAGAAAGAAGGACCCCCTCCTGTAGTCTTTCTCTCCCTCTGTTTGAATGGCAGGGTGCAATCTGCTCGGGGAACCAGAGATGTTGCTCCGCTAGACGCTGTTTTGCCAAAAGGCGACAGCGTCACAGAGTGGGGTCAGCACCTCCCTCCCCCGCCCACCGAGCCCACCAAGGGGTAATGGGAAAGAGCTTTGGGATAGAGCAGGAACCAAGTAGGAAGGTGAACAGAGGGAGTGGAAGGGTGTGTGTGTGTGTGTGTGTGTGTGTGTGTGTGTGTGTGTGTGTGTGTGTGTGTGTGTGTGTGTGTGTGTGTGTGTGTGTGTGTGTGTGTGTGTGTGTGTGTGTGTGTGTGTGTGTGTGTGTGTGCCTGGGTGTGTGTGTGCCTGGGTGTGTCTCGTTTGCTCATCTACGTGCCACCGTGAGACTAACGAGTCGTGGAAAGTTCATCATCTTAGTTAAACTATGAACACAAAGAGCTGGCTCTCCATTTATCATTTATTTAGGTTCTTTAATTAACTCGATTCCTCTCCAGTGTTGTGCAATAACTAGAAAGGATGTGACAGTCACAGAAAGTAGAAATAAATCCACATTTAATCTGTAGATCCCTTGGCCTGGAGTTTCGGGCCATGCGGTTTAAAATGTCTAGCATAACAACGCGTGAAGATCCCTCCCTCCCTCCCTCTCTCTCCCTCTCTCTCACTCTCTCACCCTCTCTCTCCTCGTTGACCTGCGAAAGTGAGTGATGGTTTTTTATCAGCTGCAGAGAAGCATTTCCTCTGTGTGTGACCTTTTCACCAAATGATAAATTCCCCTCGCTCTTCCCTTTTTTATTTGTATTCTTTTTAACATCTAACCTCCTTTGAATGCATGAATTCCTGTGATTCATGAGGAGTCATCATCATTCTATATTACATTTTTTAGTTGATGCAAGGAACTTGTGTGAACTTATGCTCCCAGTTTCTCTCTCTGTGTTTCATTTGGTCGCACACAGCATGAGGGATCATTGTTGTAGTTTTGTTGGAATTGGACCATTGAGACCATTGAGGAATTGTTCATGGAGATATAAGTGGGAAGCAGAGTGAGTCCCACATGTTATAATGGCGGTGGCACATCAAAGCGCTGTGCACAGGACGCGGCCAGACCCAGCCTGGCTCCGTGGAGACTGTGGGGAGGAATCAGGAGCTGGACGAGAAAGCACATTTTCCATAATAACTTTGCCTCTTGTGCTGTATTAAAAATTCATAAATCAGCTGAAACATTCAGAGAATGTACCACAAATTTATTGATAATTCACTAGGGCTGCAAATACACAGTCTGAATGCCTGTATGTACATATAAAGACCTGATATTTTCACACTGTTCTATAGGAGATGGGAGGAGTGTGCATCATTGATAGGAGACTTAAACACGATAGATGGATGGATGGATAGATAATAATAATAATAATAATAATAATAATAATAATAATAATGATAACAATAATAATAATAATGAATATGCCAAATATAGGTGCCAGCAGATATACACGGGGTCCAGTTTATTCACTTTTGGTTCCTGTTAGTTTTTTGGTTTCTGTGAAATGCATCACAATTTACTCAACTTACAAACATCCAACATCGTGGAGTGACGTCGTGGAGTTACGTCCATAGTGCTTTTTTTGGGGGGGTATTTTAGTACAATATTCTTTTCGTTTAAATCTGCTACGTATAGCTGTAGGAAACTGTTTATACATGATGTTCAAGATTCAAGATTAAAGAGGTTTATTTGTCACATACATACTTTCATACATATATGCAGTGAAATACCTTTGCAACTCAGCTGGAGATTATGCACAATGGTTACTAAACCGAACATAATAGCTAACCTAATTCCAACCTAGGTAACTAACTGAAACTAACTGATTCCTAAAACGTAATGCAGTTAGTGAATAAAATAATACAAATAAAATAAAATAAAAATAAAATAAGACTCAAAAAGATAAGACAATGTGGGGGTACAAAATAGAAGGGAATAGAGTTATGTATATGGGATATGCTATTTGTATATACACAATATGCCCATTAAAGTGCATGTGAATAAAGTGAGTATGGAGATATACAGTACAGTACAACAGTGCGACACAGCAATACAGTAACACCGAACAGAACAGCAATACAGAAAAGTATGCAGTTAACCAGAACAGTGATACAGTATGCTACATACAGAACAGTAAGGCAGTGGGGCCTGTGTGATGGACCCCTGGTGAGTTCAGCATTGACAGTCCTTATGGCTTGCGGGGAGAAACTAATCTCAGTCTCTCTGTCCTCGCTGTGTGACTGCGGAGGCGCTTGCCCGACCGCAGGAGCTGGAACAGTCCGTTGTTGGGGTGGTGAGGATCCTTCATGATCCTGCGGGCTCTGCTACTACACCTGCTGGTGTATAAGTCCTGCAGGGAGTGGAGGGTAGTTCCAGTGGTACGTTGGGCTGAACGCACCACCCTCTGCAGGGCCCGCTTGTCCTGAGCAGTACAGTTCCCAAACCAGGCAGTGATGTTGCCTGTCAGGATGCCATCCAGGTGCGTTAGCGTGGTGTGCAGTACCTAGGAGACCACATCGTCCGTGGATATGTTCGGCCGGTACGCAAACTGCAGCAGGTCCAAGGTGCAGGGAGGGTGACGCAGATGTAATCCTTAATCAGCCTCTCGAAGCACTTCATGACCACCGAGGTGAGGGCCACCGGACGGTAGTCATTCAGGCGGGCTGGAGAGGCGATCATCAGAACAGGAATGACGGTGGACGTCTCGAAGCAGGGAGGCATTGAATATCCTAGTGAACACCAGGGCTAGCTGGTGAGCCCCCAGATATGCCATCTGGGCAGCAGCTTTCCGGGTGTTCACCCGCATCAGAGCCCTCCTGACGTCATGCCTAGACACTGAGAGTGCACGCTCATCCCCAGCGGTGTAACTCCAATTAGCGGGCGAGCTAGCTGTGTTGTTGCCAGACTCAAACCGCGCAAAAAAGGAGTTCCGTTTGTTGGCTAGGGAGGCGTCCACACTCGTGGCTGGGGAGGAGCTGCTTTTGTAGTTCGTAATAGTCTGCAGCCCCTGCCACAAGTGTCTGGTGTTCTGTTGCTTCAGCTGTTGCTCCACTCTGTCCCTTGGCGTCCTTCACCGCCCTCCGCAGATTGTCTGACGCCGCTTTGTAATTGTCCATATTTCCCGATACAAGACCGTCATTGTAAGCGGCCGCGGATGGATTTATTGACCCACGGTTTCTGGTTTCGGAAATGTCCAAACTTTCGACGTGGGAATGATGCTATCCGCTAAAGTAGCTAACATGAGGCACGTAGCTACTTCCGTAAACCCGCTGACGTCACTGGAACTTGATTGGAATATGTCCCAGTCTACATCAGTAAGAGCGTCCTGGTCCGACCACCGCTTTACGTCCCTCGTCACTACTGTTCCACACACGATGCATGACTTGTAGACAGAAATTAAAGCAATGGCGGCGTGGTCCGATTTCCCGAAAGCAGGGAGCGAGACGGTCTTGTATCCATTCGTGTACGGTGTGTAACAGTGGTCCAAAGTTCTATCTCCCCTGGTGGCACACGTGATGTGTTGATATCTATTTTAAGGTTTGCCCTGTTAAAGTCTCCAGCCACCACCACAGCCGCGTCGGGATGTTTGTTTTAAAGTCCGCACAACACATCATATAAGTCCGATAGTGCTGTGTCGGTGTCCGCATGCGGTGGAATATAAACTGTAATGATGACCATGCTGAATTCCCGGGGGAGGTAGAATGGACGGCATAAGATGGTCAGCTGTTCCAGGCTCGGTGAGCAGGAGCAGGAGAGAGTCTTGATGTTGTTGGAGTTACACCAGCGGCTGTTTATCATGAGGCAGACGCCTCCACCCTTGGATTTCCCCGACTCTTCCGACCTGTCAGCGCCGAACACGGAGCAGGACTGGGCTGGACGGATATCTTCATCCGGCACCAGTGGGTTCAGCCATGTCTCCGTCAGGCAGAGGACGCAACAGTTTCTCGTATCCCATTGGAATGTAATCCTCGCTCGAAGGGCATCCATCTTGTTCTCCAGGGACTGGACATTAGCAAAAATGATGCTTAGCAGAGGTGGGCGGTGAGGTTGCGTCCTCATTCTGACCCGAATGCCGCCTCCTTGGTGCCGTGGAACAGCGGCTCCATTGTTGTTGTTGCTGTTATTAATGTTGTTGTTGAGAGCGTTGGTGCGTAAAATCTCCGGGGGCCGCTCTGGATCCGCAGATAAAAAGTCCCAAAGTTGATCTTCCAGGGAAATTTTTATATCCGCGAGTGCATCGCGGCCGTAGGAGATCACTGGCGATGAGTTTTTGGTGGACATAGTGATATAAAACGGATAAAAATACTAAAATGTGCATAATCAACGAGGAGCGCCTGTGCAGGCTGCCACTAACGGGCTGCGCCACGTCACAAATGATGTAATGTAATGATGATGATGTAATGTGTGATGGTGATGATGTAACAGATGTTGATAAAATACGTTTTTTTTACCAAATCTTGTCATTGTTCTAACTTATCTTGTTGTATGTAAGTACTTCTGGAGTCTCAATGATGGTAGGTGACGTTGGGTCTCGTGTGAGTCAATGCCGACTAATTTGTGTAGCTTTGCGTATTTACGGAGAGGATAGGATATTTGGAAAGGAGGAACTTACATAAATATATTGGTGACTTTTGACTTCTGAATCTTGAACGCATCAGTTTGTCGCACATTTCAGTGAATTTGACTCAAACTGGTGAAGAGTTTTTGTGGACTACTTTTTTTGTATTTCTCATTAATCCGGCAAAGTAATGGGGACCACGGTGATTATATATCAATCAGACAGATCTACTGATATGTACCAGATAAGAAAGTACATAAATATGCATGTAAACCCATAGTTAATAAAGAATAAAAACAAGAAAAAAAAACAGTCCATACAGCTCAGATTAATAGAAAGATAGATAGATAGATAGATAGATAGATAGATAGATAGATAGATAGATAGATAGATAGATAGATAGATAGATAGATAGATAGATAGATAGATAGATTAAAAAAAGAAAATCGCAATGTACAGTAAATTTCAAAGTTAACTAGAGGATGGAAACATTGGAAAATATACAATAAACCTTAAACAGTCAACAGTACACAATAAACAAAACAAAAAATAAAAACCTATTGACATTTTGGGTTCACAGCAGCTTTGAAATGGAGGCTGATGTCATAATCCCATTGATGGTTAGTGATGTGTGTTGTGCATTATCTACCCTTCTCTGCATTCTCTCCCTCTTTCCCTTTGACATATTCTCAAACCATCAGCGGGTTCACTGCATTTCACTGGAGGAGCGTTGTAAGTGGACCCCTGGGACCAGAGCAAAGAGGCAATCAGCCTGTGTGTGCGCATGTGTTTGCGTGTGTGCATGTGTGTGTGCGTGTATATGTGCGTATGTGTGTGCGTGTGTGAGAGAGAGAGAATTCATGGCTTTGACTTGGTGTGTCTCCTATATACATTAACCGTGCATCTGAGCTCATTATAGATTATACAGTTAACCTGTCCACTGATGGCTGTGCTGTGTGTATTTTACTGTACACATGAAAGACATTTCGGTTTAAAATCCTCACACAATGTATCTCCTGCAAGACAATTCACTATACATTACATTATTTACTGCCTATTGGTTAAAATATACAAAAAGAAAATCAACCAGATGCAGGAAGATGGCTCTTTGTGTGTTATTATTATTATCATTATTATTATTATTATTATTATTATTATTATTATTATTATTATTATTATTATTATTATTGTTATTATTATTATTATTGTTATTATTATTATTATTATTATTATTATTATTATTATTATTACTGTTATTATTATTATTGCTATTATTATTATTATTATCATTATTATTATTAGTATTGTTATTATTAGTAGTAGTATTATTGTTATTATTATTATAATTATTATAATAATAATAATTATTATTATTATTGCTATTATTAATACATTATTATTTACTTCATTATTATTTAATAATTTTTGACAGAATAACTCTCAGAGGTCTAGATCATTGAACTAAAACTACCAACAGTCAATTTGATCATATCACCAAATTAAAAAAAAACCTCTGCATCTTCACATGGACCCCCCACCTCAATACATAGAGATACATGGGGACACACGCATAGACACACATGCCTGTTGCCGTGGTAACAGCGCGCCAGCAGCACCTCCAGCTCTGGGCCTCTCTGGTTATGGCTGTCTGGTATTATTCTCAGACCCAGCGATTGATCACTGCGGCAGAAATCCTGGGAGCGAATACCTGAGAGGAAGAGGAGAGGATGCGACCACGCCAGCCCGGCAAACCAGGAAAGAAAACCTTTTCCCTCTTTGGATTAAACACTGTGTAGTTATTTAATCCAGCTCAGTGCCCTGCCCCACTCAGTCTGGGTTGGCAGCGGCAAATCAGAGAGGTTTTGACGTGCATGAATTTAAGGACAGCAAATGAAAAGCCAAATTGAAATGACTGGTGGCTAGGCAGCAGTGCATTATAAGAGAGAACAACAAAGGCTGCTATAGGCTCCTGCATCATCCAATATAGTCCATAGAAATGATGCAGCATAATTGCCCAACCACTCACAATTCACAGCGTTGGTCATAGAGTTATAGATACAGCAGCAAACTAAGTGAATACAAAGACATTATCCACAGCTAGAAGTCAAGATGCTGCTGTCGGTGCACCATGACACCCACAAAAAACATTGTTGTTGTTGGCGACCAAAAAAAACCCATGCAAACTTGACCATAAGGCAATGAGTTGTCTGGTTTCGAGGTCTTAACAGACCTCCACACGGTTCAGTCCACATTTTATTATCGCCTCGGACACATACCAGGTTGGTTCTGTAATATCTAGGGAAAATGGTTGGATCTGATCAGATCTTTGGGACAAATTTTGAACAGGAAATTAGAGAGTATTTCAACTGGGGTCCCCCAGGACTCAATCTTGGGCCCCGTTATTTCCTCTCTATTTCTGCTTGCACTATACCGCACAAGTATAAATGTCAATGTGGTATAAGCTCATCTGTTTTTTTTAATCCATCTATCTATTTGTAGCCGGTCAACACGGACGGTTGGTAGGAGTAGATGCCCCGTCCATTCCCGGCAAGCGGTAATATCATTTTAGCATATAAGGAGTGCTCTCCCCTTCTGGGCTACTGTGCGCCGTCCACTTCCGGGTTGACAATGATGTTTGTTTATTATATAAACTCCCGGCCTTCTACAGAGCGTTCAGCTGGGTACGTGCCGCTAACGGGGGGTTGAGTGGCGAGATGGAATGATGCGCAATTTAAGGACGACTTAAGATTTTACCACTGCTGCTTTGCATACGTGGATTTTGATTCCTTTTCTTGTGTCTTTTGGGTATCGACGCCCAGGCTGAGCTATTTCATATCATGTATGTTAAAACATGCTTTGTTATCCTTGTTGCCGGTTTTACGCGCTGTTCAGCATTCACCGATTACACAAGTTGCCCACCGCCCCCACCGCCCTTTCGCTTTTTTTTTTTTTTTTTTTTTTTTTTCATAGAAATGAAACCCATTTCGTTCATTTTTGCGCGTCAGCGCCGATGTCCATCAGATAAAATAAAATCTAATTTGTAAAATACGAAGCGTGTTATCAATTGTATTCATATTCAAATAAATTGCACAAAAGTGAAAGTGTCTGCTTGTGCGCCCACACCAGAGTCGCAGCACAGTCTGCTTATCACGGGGGGGGGAGCAGAGGAGGCTGCAGGAGACCTTAGATCAGGTATAGATCGGGACCTGTCTCCCTCCATCACTAATTAGCACCTGCGCATGAGGGGGACACTCCACACACTCGGCCCCCTCCCTCCCTCCACTCCCTTGTCATGAGTTTATTAACCGGTGGTAACGATTCCTCACCGTGGCATCCCTGTACTGCTGTGATTCTTCCAGGGTGTTATGAGAGAACCTGAGCGGGGCACCTGCTCGCTGCCGGAGGGGGGGGGGGGGGGGGGGGGTTCACGATAGGTCTCGCTCACCGTACTCCACTTCCCAAAAAGAGGTTTGTTATCTTTGGGAATGCGTGCGCCTCTTTCCACGGTACCGCCCCTTTATTTCTCCTTATGCTGTGCGTGTGTGTGTGTGTGTGTGTTTCTAGGCTCGGGTGTGCGTAAGGGTGAGTAGCCTACTCCTCAATTTAGCCCCCTCTGTAAATGGTGGTCGCCCGCTGGCCAGATCCTTGGTGCATGTGTGTTGTGGCTGTCATGAATTCTGCTTTTAGTACAAGTATTGAAACGCATCTGTGATTTTAATAAGAAACTTAATAAATATTGTCTTAGTCGACAAGACCTGCAGTGTAACAGGTTATAATATTAATGCTCTGAATACCTTCGTCTCCATCTCATTGTCTTAGCTGTGTATCTGGGGTAACCCCGTTCATGGGAACATTACAGGCCACTCTACTTTCCTTGACATAACATCTTCAAGGTGGCGTTGTCAGACATTACTATCATAAAAGTAAACTCCTTGCCACGCCCCGGTCTCATATCTATCAGGCGGGCCTGGTCTGGCCATCGGAGCACTGGGGGTTCGGGAGTGGCCTGGCCTGCCGAATGGCCCGCAGGCCGCCAAGTAAGGCGCGCTGGGCATGTCCCACAGTTCGACTGGCAGCTGTGTCGTATGCGCCGTCCGTTCGACATCCATGTGGAAAGGCACGGGGCTACACTCCTGTTCTGCGTAAATGCGCGTTATGCATGGAGACGACGCGTCCTTTCTTATGTATGTGCTTTGTGGACTGAACAAGTGCATCCGCTTCACTTTACGTCATCACATCAACTCAAAACTTTGAGCGCTCGCTGACAGGATGGCAGCATTTTAGCGTCCTCTGTGATGGGAGTCACTGGGCTTGGAAATCTTCACCAAGCGAAGGGGCGGAAGTTTTTCCACCGAGTGGAACTTTAAGAAGGACCGGCTGCTGTGGGTGACCGATAATAACCACAACGATGCAGTGTGCGTACACCGTGCATCGTTGTGGTTATTATCGGGACACGGGACACCAGACTAGAGGTCTTCACAGGTCCCAAAATTCAGACAACAACCTGTTTGGACCCGGGGCATTTGTCTTGAGATCCAATTGGAACCAGGCATGACGACGGATCATTTGGGACCCAGGAAGACCTTTAGTCTGGTGTCCATGTACCGATAATAACCACAACAATGCAATCCTTCGTCCGTCCGTCCATCTGCCTATCTGTCTGTCTATCTATCCGTCTATCTATCTATCTATCTATCTATCTATCTATCTATCTATCTATCTATCTATCTATCTATCTATCTATCTATCTATCTATCTATCTATCTATCTATCTATCTATCTATCTATCTATCTATCTATCTGTCTGTCTATTTGTCTGTCTGTCTGTCTATTTGTCTGTCTGTCTGTCTGTCTGTCTGTCTGACTGTCTGTCTACCTACCTACCTGTGTATTGACCGACTGACCGACCGACTCACCAACCTATCTATCTACAGACAGACGGATGGATGGACGGACGGATAAATAGACAGTTTTTGTTTGTCTGTTTTTTTACTTGGACTGGTCAGCTGCTTAATTTCCTTCTTCCCTGTTGAAGGTGGAATTCAGACCTGCGTCATGGAATCTGGAATCATGGAATCTGAGCGCAGAAATAGAGTGCTGCTTAAAGCTGCTATGCCACTAATGTTCAGCCTCGATGATGCCTGGTCTCCAATTAGAGGCAGGGGGTCGCAGGACTCAGGACTAATGACATGTACTTTTAGTTCTATGTGAGGTTCATAACGGTACATTGTACTAATCAGTTGTTGGCTCATTAGTGTGTGATTCACATGCACTAAAATTCACCAGAATGCAGGAAATTAAGCCTTTGTAACTACTTTGTAACTGATCCTGGTAGGGGTCTGGGGTCCCCTATTTTTTTGCTGATTGATCAGATGAAACGAGTATCCGTTGTGGATATTGTGTTTTGTCCGATTACCACTGCGTCCTATCATTTTGAGTTTAAATCCGTGATCGGAGCATCGTTGTAGCCATAAGTCCGATACGAAGAGAGGTCACGTGGTAACCAATAGCAGCAACGACATCCGAGTGTGGAACTACAGTATTTTAAGACCCAGTGCAGAGACCACACAGCAGAATGAAATCTATCTATCTATCTATCTATCTATCTATCTATCTATCTATCTATCTATCTATCTATCTATCTATCTATCTATCTATCTATCTATCTATCTATCTACCTTTCTATCTCATAAAAGGGATTTTTCATCGGGGTTAGTGGCAACATTTCGTTTTTTGGGGAGTAAAGACAGAGGTCTGAATGCGTGTTTGAGGTGTAGCAGAGCTGAAAGGTGTAGGAAGTCCCAGTGCATTTCCAATAAAGCAGATTAGGCCGCTCCATACCACTCTCCTCGTCTGGTTGCCTTTAACCAAATAATCACCCATGTTATGTTGCAAGAGAGAGAGAGAGAGAGAGAGAGAGAGAGAGAGAGAGAGAGAGAGAGAGAGAGAGGTGTCGGCTTTCTCTCTTCTTAAATTCAGCGTGACCACATCACACTTCCAATGTCAGCGGGAATCACAGTACAGTGTGTGTGTGTGTGTGTGTGTGTGTGTGTGTGTGTGTGTGTGTGTGTGTGTGTGTGTGTGTGTGTGTGTGTGTGTGTGTGTGTCTGTGTCGGTGTGTGTGTGTATGTGTGTGTGTGCGCACAGGAAGGTTTCAAATGTTTGCTCAATTATTATATTGTAATTCTCATATAAAACCAGTATAAAGCTCATTGCATGAAAAAAAAAATAAAGAAATTACATTTTCTTTGAAAGAATTATGTCTCCAAGGTCTGATCAAAACCTTATGGAATAGTGTAAATATACAATATCATCAGGTTCGGCCCCCTTCAAAGTGAAAAAAAAAATTGAATTTGTCCCAACTTTACGCTTTACATTATTATAGATGTATTACATTATTATTCAAATAATTATTATAATCTATAATTATTATTATTATTATTATGGTTGTTGTAATTATTATTATTGTTATTTTTTAGGGGCCCAGCCCTATTGATATTGTTCTGTATTTTGAAATCGAAAACTATTTCAAACAGAAGGACGGCAGAAGCTACGTACACGGTTACGTCTTGGCTAAACCTGTATGTTACAAACATCTCGTGTTTGAAGTTTCGTCCATATCGATCCACAAACAGAGCAGATATTCTGGAAAATCCATCCAAATATGACCAAAATCAAGGACGCGGTCCAATGAATTCAAAGGCAAAATATGTCCAACCTGGCTTAAAGTGCCGGGGACACAACAATGACATAAGCTCCCAACGTGGTTTGGGTGTCGTTTGACGCCGTATGTTACCTTGGTTTATATTCATCCGAATTGATCCATATTTGGAGGAGAAATTTGTGAAAAACTGAACAAATTTGACCCCAAGTATTCAGGTGCTCGTCCTTGACTGACACATCACTGTTCTTAAACAAAATGAACAGGATGAGATTTACAGTAAGAGGCTTTATGACGTCATCATACTATTTACTAAAAATGTACAGATTCACATTGAGTATGTACATTAGGACCCTGTCCAGTGTACGGTATAGACTCCATCGCTCTGTAGTGGTTCTAGAGTACAAACTATGCATTTACGTGTATATTTATGTACCTTCTTACCTGGTAGATGTCCGTGGATTTGTTCGATTGATACTTTATCTATTTGGTCCCCATTACTTTGCCGGATTAATGAGAAAAAAGAAAAATCATTAGTCCACAAAAACTTGTGATGCGTCTGAGTGACTGAGTGATGTGTTCAAGATCCAGCGAGGCGTCTGAGAAATAGAAGCCGTGTAATGGTAATTACTCACGGAAATACCACAACTTTTTTTTGTATTCCATGGAAACTAAACTTATAGAAAATGTCATCCAAGAAAAAAAGTCACCACTAAAATTACGTAAGTTCGACTGCTTTCGTAAATCACTGCAAATACGTAAACCTATGTAAATATTTCATACAGTAATTGATGCACAACCCAATGTCATCTACCGTCACTGAGACTGCACATGTACTTACGCACAACAATGTTAAAAGTTATAACAATATATATATATATATATAAAATATAAACGGTTGTTTTAAATAAACGTCATGTAAATACAGTTTCCTACAGCTAAACTTAGCAAACTCTAATGAAAGGCAGAAAGTGTTAAGTATTGACAAATTCTTCCTTAATAATTCTAATGCAAGGTTAATGTTAAAGTTTCATAAATGTTGTCTGCATTCAAATATAGACAAGTCATCTATTAAACTGAATTTTCCAATTGTAGATTAACAGAAAAAATACAATGAAGTACTAATTAAAACTAACATTTATTTATTATGTTTTTGAAATAACATGTATTTATTATTATTGTTCTGTCAATTAATAACAAAGTTTGCTTTGTTATTGAATTTATGACAATAGATTAAATAATGAATCTATGTGCATTGATAATATTGAAAATGCAGATTTGAGTTCAGAAGGTGAAAATAGTGATGAAACATTAACTGATAAACAACAGCATGGAATGTTCACGGACACTTGTTTCCAACCAGTTGATATTGTACAGGAAGTATAGTATTAGAGCAGCACCTTGATGACGTTGTGTCTGCACCACCAGCAGACGGGAACAACCCTGCACCGTTATTGGAGATGAAACCAATGAAGCAAAATGTTTCCCATCTTTTAGAATAGAAACGTTTGTCCAAGTTTGATTATTATTATTATTATTATTATTATTATTATTATTATTATTATTATTATTATTATTATTATTATTATTATTATTATATGTATTATTATTATTATTATTATTATTACTACTATACTTATTCTTTCTCTTATTCTTATTCTTATTCTCATTCTATTACTACTACTACTACTACTACTACTACTACTACTATGACTTCTACTATTACAACTACTACCAATAATAATAATAATAACAATAATAACAATTATACATAATAATTATACATTATAATACAATAATACATCATGTTTGCAAAGGGCTTTACACAGTTTTTTTGCGAATAGAAACAGAATGAGATGGGATGAGATTAGGCCTACAACAGGAACATTTATTCCACCCTAAATAATAAAATAATAATAATAAAATAATGAAAGTAAATCTTGCACAGAGAAACCATTGACCTTTTTCCAAATGATATAGATAGATATTTAGAAATAGAACGTACTGGTGATTGATGTTCAGCATTAGCATGGAGGTGCTACATACAGTAAGTGCATTGCTGTGTTAAAAGCCCTCCGTTTCCAAATCCAGCTTCTATCATTACCGGCGGTTTAAAGAAATGCCCATTAAACCAGACCTTAAAGATGGGCGAGACTTTGCTTCAAAGATCATTTGGCGACTTAAGTGTTGTGAGGACCCTGGCACTACAAGCTGCGTTGTCATGGTAACAATGGAGCACTAAAGCAGAATTTTAACACTCGCCCCTCTCTCTCTCTCTCTCTCTCTCGCTCTCATTCAGATAAACTGCTCCCAGCAGCTGAACAGAAAAGGGCCACGAAATAAATAAAATCTTCATGAATGTATTATGTAGTCGGTGCAATATGATAATATAACATCCATCTGTAGTGCTGATATGTTTAGTGAATGGAAACCATTGGAATCAAGGAATATATACTGTATATACAGATATACTGTATATCTATATATACATATACTGTATATTTATGTATATAAACATATGTTTTTTACATATAATATGTATATAGATATCAATCTCCACTGATCAGCCACAACATTAAAACAACCACTTATATTCTGTAGTTAGACGTTAGTACAGCAGCAGAACCTTTAAGTCCCGTAAATTGCGAGGTGGGGCCCCCATGGATCGGACTTGCTGTTCCAGCCCCAATCCAGGCCATCGGCATGATGTAGAGGAAAACGTGAATCATCGGACCAGGCCACCTTCTTCCATTGCTCCATGGTGCAGTTCTGACGCTCACGTGTCCGTTGTAGGCACTTTGAGTGGTTGACAGGGGTCAGCCTGGACACTCTGACCGGTCTGCGGCTACACAGCTCCATACACAGCAAACTGTGATGCACTGTGTGTTCTGACACCTTTCTATCATAGCAGCATCATGTTTTTCACCAATTTGTGCTGCAGTAGCTCTACTGTGGGATCTGACCAGACGAGCAAGACTTCACTCCCCACGCGCATCAACGAGCCCTTGTTGCCGGTTCACCGCTTGTCCTTCCTTGGCCCACTTTTGGTAGGTACCAACCACTGCCTACCGAGAACACCCCACAAGACCTGTCATATTGGGGATGCTCTGACCCAGTCGTCTAGCCATCACGACGTGGTCCCTGTCAAAGTCGCTCAGATCCTTGCGCTTGTCCATTTTTCCTGCTTCCAACACGTCAACTTCAAGAACTGACTGTTCACTTGCTGCCTACGTCAAAAGACCGATTTCTACTGTACCTCTCGTTTCAAAGGTTTAACCCTATCCTATCTGAATCCTCTTCCTCATCCGTAGCATCATCATTTGAGATTATAAATCCAATATTTGGGTTGATAATCTTGAGCTGGAAAGTCCATTTTTGCATCGTTTTTTAAGAAGAGGAGAAAACGTTTTGAATTATTTTGTTTTTATGCTCTCGCGAAAAAACCAAAACACCATGGCGTTCACATCGCCTGAGCCATTTTGATGAAGAGAAAACATATTTCTTTACTCTTTTGAAATCCAAATCACCGAAATTTGTCCATTTCAATTCTATTTTTTCAGTTATTTCTTTATTTTGCGACACTTCAAAAGAACATGTTGCAATGCATTTCCTTTGTTGGGATTTTCCAGTCCATTGTATAGTGTAGCATTTTTTTGGTGTCCATAATGACTTTTAGATATCTGTACTTACATGCATTATCATAAGTTTGCATTTTACATAGAGTTTACATGTATAAGGGTGTCATCTGCATATAAACGTAATCACCCCAAATCCACCCATTTCGCTGAGATTACAGCTTCTATTGTGAAACCATTTGAATGAATGTGAAAGAACAGAATCTTACTTTATTGCAGGTTGCTCTCTTTCTCTTTTTTTCCCCCCACCTTCACCCACTGGTGCTTTAATTAAACAGTGTCACTTGGGCTCCGCTCTGGAATGCCACAAGTCAATTTCAGATTAGCGCTCAGCGAATTCCCCCGGAAATGCGTTTCCACGGCAACGGAAGAGATAACGCCGCCTTCACTTTGCGCTATCGCCGGACGGGGGTTCTGCTCCTCATTCTTTCTTTCGGGGCAGAAGAAGAAGCGTCTGTCAACGGAGGAAGAAGAAAGGGGAGGAATGGAAGGAGGAAAACGACAATAAACACAAGAGTCATTTGAGATTAGAAAACAAAACGCGCCGAGAAACGGATTTTAAAGCGTGAGCCTGACCTGGAAACAGGGGCGGGCTCAGCGATTGGGGGGCCCCAGGCGGGACCAATGTGAGGCCCCTCTCCACCATGCTCAATGCGAGCATGGCGAGCAAGCAAGGACTATTCAGTGAGCCAAGCTACATGAGAGCTCCCAGTGGCTGCCCCTGCTACTGCCAGGTGTCAAACCCAGGGACCCGCCTGACTTGTTCTGGGGGCATGATTACGACAATGTACACTTGTGTTCCCGGATTTCAAAAGCTCCATTGGCGTCCAACCCTCAAGTCCTCCAGCACCGTAGCTCTCATCCAATGACTCATCTCTTTGAGCCACTGAGTCTAACGAAGAAAATCAGGACTTGAACCTGTGACTGTATGTATGTATGTATGTATGTATGTATGTATGTATGTATGTATGTATGTATGTATGTATGTATGTATGTATGTATGTATGTATGTATGTATGTATGTATGTATGTATGTGTGTGTGTGTGTGTATTTATTTATCATATGTTTCAGTAATTAATTATTTTGATATGTAATTTATTATTATATACTTCCCTCTCCTTGACTTAGACCATATAAAGTGTAGTCTGTATGACTGTTCAACTCACTGTCTAACTATATGTATAACTAAGTGATATCATCTCTAAATGATCACATGAAATAAATGTTATTAAATGATACGCTGCATCATCTTCACTACGTCTTCACACCGTGTTAACTCATGAATCTGTGCTGCCATGCTGCTGAGCTCCAGCTTTTCCTTCTGTTTTTTTTCGGTCTAGCCGTCACATCGATTTTTCACTTTAAGGATTATTACTTTATGAAATCCAATATTTCCTCTGACTCTTCCTCGGTTGACTGCCCCGCACGCCAATAAAAAAGTTAGCGAGCTGAGTTGGACACCCTGAAAGTAAAAGGAAAATCCTTTTAAAAGCCTCTGACAAACCTTTTTACTGCGCATTTTGTCAATGAACAGACTGAACCTGCGTCACATGGTCACATGGGCCAATGGTCACAGGGTCACATGGGCCAATGGTCACAGGGTCACAGGGTCACATGGTCCAATGGTCACAGGGTCACAGGGTCACAGGGTCACAGGGTCATTTGGTCTCTTGGTCACAGGGTCAAAGTGTCACAGGGTCACATTGGCTTCAGGACGCTGATGGAGGATGCTTCTTTGTTTTTCCTCCAAAATAAAGCGACAAAACAGCAGAAAGAGCGACATGGACCGGACTGATGGTGTTAGAGGTGGAGCCACCGTTTGATCAACCGTCCATCCTTTATCCAACTATTGTGCATTATTTCCAGGTGCGTTGCAAAGACATTTCACGACATATACTGTATGTATGAACGTACGTACTGTATATGTACAGTATGTGACAAATAAACTTCTTGAATCTTGAATCCGTCCATCCACCCATTCATCCATCCATCTATCTACCTATCCATCATTCATCCATCCATTCCTCCATTCATCCATCCACCTATCCACCTACCATTCATCTTTCTATCTATCCATCATCCACCCTTCCATCCATCCATCATCTATCTATCATCCATCCTTCCATTAATCCCTCCTTCCATTAATCCCTCCATCCATCCATCCATCCATCCATCCTTCCATTAATCCATCCTTCCATCCATCTATCTATCTATCTATCTATCTATCTATCTATCTATCTATCTATCTATCTATCTATCTATCTATCTATCTATCTATCTATCTATCTATCTATCTATCTATCTATCTGTCTATCTATCTATCTATCTATCTATCTATCTATCTATCCATCCACCCTTCCATCCATCTATCATCCATCCTTCCATCCATCCATCCGTCCGTCCGTCCGTCCGTCCGTCCATCCATCCATCTATCTATCTATCTATCTATCTATCTATCTATCCATCCACCCTTTTTCCACTGTTTGTTGCTCCGGTGTTGGAACCCACCTCTCACTTCCTGGAAAGAGACCATGAACCAACTGGAAGCAAAGTAACAGTACCAGTACCAGTATTGGTATCAGTATCAGTACCAGTCCCAAATTCAGCACCATTATCAGTATCAGAACCAGTACTATCAGAATCAGTACTAGTACCAGTATCAGTATCAGTACCAGTACGGGTACCAACATCAGTGCAATTATCAGAACCAGTACCAGTTCTCTCAGTATCAGTACTAGTACCAGTACCAGTATCAGTATCAGCACTTATACCAGTATCAGTACAAGTTTCCATACCAAGACCATTTTCAGCACCAGTACAAGTACTTTCATATAATTACCAGTACCAGTACTAGTACCAACATCAGCACAATTCTGAGTACAAGAACCCGTACCAGTACCAGTACCAGTACTAATACCGGTATCAGTATAAGTTCCCATATCAGTACCATTATTAGTACCATTACCAGGACTATCAGTGTCAGTTCCAGTGCCATTATCAGTACTAGTACTAGTACCAAAATCAGCACCATTATCAGTACAAGTACTGTACCTGTACCCTAACCAGTACCAGTACCAGTTCTTTATCAGTTCTAGTAATAATACCAGTATCAGTACCAGAACCTGTACCTGCACCATTATCAGTACTGGTATCACAACCAGTACATAATCAGTACCAGTATCAGTATCAGTACCAGTACATTATCAGTACCAGTACTAATACCAGTATCAGTACCAGTTCTAGTACCAGTACCAGGAAATAATTGTATTTTTTCTCACATTTTATCTTCCCTCTCCCCCCATTAAAACACGGTTTATTTTGTCAACAGGTTTTTATATTATATTAATAAACATTTATATTTATATTTGACTGGAATCATCATTCCACAGTTTAGCAGCTTCCTGGTGTGAGACGTGTGTGTGTGTGTGTGTGTGCGTGTAAGAAGTCCTTCATTCACCAGCCTTGAAAAGGACGAGTTTGTCTTTGAAGTCGCTCCATGTTCCCAATTTCTTTCCACCGACGTAAAAAAAAATAATAATAATTTTGTAGATCTACCAAGTGTCGAGCGGAGTTTTCTCGGAGCTGCAGGTAAAACAATAAAAAATAAAATCCTCCTCATTCACATAGCGCTCGCGGTGCTCCGTTCCCGGTGTTCCCGGCGTTAGGCAGGGGAGTGTGTGGTTGGCATGGAAACAGGAATGGTGTCGGTGATGCGCGGGAATTTAAAATGCGCTTTGACCCCCCCGTCCCAGGGGCCCGGTCCAACATCGACCTCCGGGGGCCACGCTGCACCTCCGCGGTGCCGCCGCTCCGGTCTTTACGACTCCACCTCAGTGAAAACAAACACGGTTGAGGTGCTCGGATTTTCTTTGGAGCGGAAAATCTGTCCCATTCAAATTTGTTTGTTTTTTGTTGTTGTTTTTTAGGAAAATATCACATTTGCCTTCAACTCTCCCAGACGGGACGGTGTGTTACATCAACACATAATCTACTGCATGATTCATTTCGGTCGGAGCATTTAGCAGATTGCACAAAATAATTCCCTGACTACTTGAATTTTCACCTTCGAATTTGCAGATTGAATCCGGCGCCTTGATCAAGGATTAGTAGTAGTATCTGCTGCCCCCCTGTGGTCATTATGTGGACGTGCAGGCCCCTTCTACTCATTCAGAAACCTAAATATAAAGGACATTCTATTATTATTTATTATATCATTTACCTATTCAATCATATTGATACCTAAAAGACCAAGGAAGAACATCCATATACATATATGCACACATTATTGCTGTTTTCAGATAGAGAACGCAGTTTTAAGCGTGTATATATTCAATGTAAGGGTGTCCGTCGCCACCTGGTGGCCGAAAACCTGCACTGCACCGACGCCTCACAAAACAAAGACACATCCCAGTGACAAGATGTCACGTTTACTTTTATTGTAAAGGTGATATTCCAAAATATTAATATGTTAGAGGAGCAGAGCAAAGAGAAAAAAGGGGTGGTGGGGGGGGGGGACATCTAAAAAACACCTACACACGACTTTGGTAAGAATCTTGGATGACAATTGTTATCAAAAAAAATCCACACAAGAGAGGAAAAAAAAAAAAGAAACAGAAAAAGGAAAAAGGAAATCTCTAATAATACATAAAGTCATGTATTATTATAGCTCCCATTGGTGGAACACCATCTACACCGACAGTAAAACAGCTAGATAAAAAGTCACGGGGGCATCGTTCGTCCTAGAAACAGCGTTATTCGAAGGCTTATAAAATACGGGAATGGCCGGGGCATCTGTGCTTTAAAGTTCTGGGATATAACGCACTACTGACGGATTAACCACAGGGTTTAACAGTTCTATATGTTATTAAATGATTTTAGATTTAATAACCATCTTTTTTTTTTATATATATATATCATACCACAACAATTTTACAGCGAGAAAAAAAGAAAAAGAAAAAAAAGAACCTTATACGTAAGAGAGCTTACTTTAAAAAGCACAAGGAAGAATCAGTACGATGTGAATGGAGTCGTCCAGGCCGCGCCCGCTGCCTTGCCCTCTTCCCGACTTTAATTCAAAACTCAAAACTGGACTTTACAGAAGTGCTCTGGCACCGCAACTGAGGGCCAGGATGGATCTTAGAAACTGGAAGGAATTTAGAGTTCCTTGCACACACTTAAGGGGTACTCCAGTTATTGGGTTGGGGGGGGGGGGTAATTCACTTTTTATAGTCGTTATAGTTTATGGAAGTTCCGAATGTGGCCGCATTTAAAACTACGATTGCGTTTTTATGTTTTATTCAAACGTGTCATAAAGACGCGAGATACATCGCTTCAATAACTCCGCTTTTTAGTTGTTTTTTTTCTAAGAAGATGGAAGGAGTATTTCCCAAGTTTCGCAGGAGCTAGGCTAGCCGATCCCCTCTGCGGCCATGCGTAGCGCTAGCGCGGTTAGCACGCAGCACCGCAGCCTCGTCTCTACTTTCGATTCAACCGCCGCCGATTCCGCTCTGCGCTGTTTCAGCCCGGACACAGAGCGCGCCGCGCCGCCGCCGCGACACTTCCGCTCCCCCGCCCCCGGTCCTTTTTGTCACCCCACGCCGCCCCCCACCCCCCCACCTAGCAGGGGTGCACGTTGCACGCCCGGATCTCCTTGCGATCCTTGCAGCTCGGCAGCTGGGCGCTCTTGAACCTCCGCTTGGCCGTCATGAGCCGCTCCTGGATCCCCCCGCCGCACGGCTTGGTGCAGTCCGTCCAGCTCGACCACGGCCTCATCCTGCAGCCTGCGGACACAGACACAGGGTGGCGGTCACTATGCCGTGCTCTGGGGAATGCCCGATTCCGATCGGTCAGCGGCGGCGGTCGGCCGTGGCTTATTTCTGAGTAGTGTCGTCACGGCCCTGAAATTCCGCCTCTCGCACTCCGCCTTCATGCTCCTGTAACGATCACACTAACTAGTGGCGCCATCTTGCGACGAAACAAAGAAACTACAATGGAAGACGTGAAGAGATGAACGCGGATTTGTCCAATTTCACATTAATAACAGTAAATAGGTTTGTCCTATGGATGACTCAGATAATACACAAAATCAGTTATTCACACCGTAGCCGTCTCATAACGAGGCTCACCCCGTATGGGAGATACTACGTCTAACTATATATACAAATCATGAGGCTATACCCCTTTAAATGCATCACCTCGTAAAGTTACCAAACATGTATGGTAACTTTGGTAGAGATGAGCCGATTGCAACTTCTGATTTTTTATTCTGAGTCTGACCTGCAGATTCCGGTTTCCGATCTGCTTTACGTCGATGACTAATACATCCCATGATCTGATCACGCTCACGTTATAAGACAGTTGCACATAAAGACTACGGCTGAAATGTTCAGTTACCACAATAGTGAGATTGATGATTTTGACACTGTGTTTAGTTTCATTATTCACTATGGTTCAATAATAGAACATGGAACGGTCACTGAGTCCCAATTAAATAGAATATGAGACTGTCACCAAGTTTTAGAATAATCAACCTGTAACTCTCACTGGGTTTTAGTAGAACACAACATATAACTAACATGGAAATGTCCAGTTCAAACTTCAAGTAAAAGTCCCAAAAGTCTTGAAGTACCTCCAAACAGCGACGTTTTCTTTCTTTCGCTCTCTTTCTTGAGCGTCAGCTAAGCAGCTACGTTACGTTACGCTGGTATCGGGTTGAGTATCGGCTCATTTTCACCAGTACAAGTACATGAGCACAGTATCGGGCTGTAACTTTGAATTGAAAAGTTAGTTCCGACTTTTTTCAAGGCAGGGGCATTCAACGGGGATCACGGGGAGGTTCCGACGTTTAATGTCGGAAAATCAAACAAATGAAATAAATACATGTACAATAAAACCACTATTATTATTGCTTTTTAATTTTGTTGGTTATTTTGTATTACCGCTGAGTGTACGTGGGCTGGTCGGCACCCCGAGCGATGCCCCTCGACCGCGTGGACTACGGTCGAGGGGCCGGCGAGGGACCGTGGATTTACGTCACTGAAGGTTCCTCTTGTGCCGGTTAGTCCCTGCACTGGAGCAGGAGCTGAAAGCCTTCCTCAAAGCTACGTTCTCACAACTACGATCATTTCTAGTTCCTGCAGTGCGGGCACGAAAAAGGAGAGGGCTCCTCCGAAAAGTTCCTAGAGCTACGTATGAGAAGGTTCCTGCGGTGCGAAAACGCTCATTATCCCAAAACTACCCCCTTCCGACCCGGGGTGTGTTATCCCCCTCGCTCCTACTGCTGCTACAGTGTCGTGTTGTAGTTCTGGGATGTCCAGACCTGGGTGCTCGGCACCGCCCTCCTCCCTGCCCTGTTTGCTCCTCCTCTTCTCCCGCTGCTCCTTGCGTCGCTTCTTCTCCTCCGTGTTGATCTGGCTGCGGTTGCACTTCCGGATCTTGCACTTCCGCCTCTGGATGGTCTCCGGGCAGGGGTCCCCCCCGAACTGGGGCTCCAGCTTCACCGTCCGGGTGCGGATCATGTGGCCCTTGCCGCACGACTTGTTGCACTCGGACCACTCGGTCCACTCGGTCACCAGGCAGTCCGTTGCTGTGGAAACAAGACGGTAGGAGGTGGGAAAAACATCCGACTTTGCCTCACGTCGTTTTTCAAAATATGAGTGACGAGGGGAAATGCTTAATCCATTTTGTTAATAAACCAGCACGAGATCAATACTGTTTTTTTTAATAATGGTCTTTAAAGTGGTAATCCGTAAGATACTTTTGTTCGCAATACATTAAGAGTTTTGGTGGAACAAACTGGGTCTGGCTCACTTAGGCTGACCTAAAAACCTATTGGTGAATTGACCTATAAAAAGACTCATCATTAAAGTGGTAATCCATGAGATTATTTTACTAACCTTTACTAAAATATTCAATACTTTCTATTTGATACTACTATTTAGCTGTAAGTTCATAAAAAAAAATAATTTAATATATTTGTGTTGTGCATTTCCTGCTCCACTGTATACGTGACCCGACACTTCCCAACCCGGTGGAATCCGCCGCGCTGTACTTCTGGCTGTGCGTGGAAAACATCGGAAATTCCCTTTCTGGTCCAAAATGAGATCACAACAGATTTATGTTCCTGATGTTGTTTTCTATCCCTCAATGTATTATCAAAACTGAGTTGGATTTCTAAATATTATATAAATATTACAAAGTTGGAGCTTCATGCTCCATCAGCATCAGTCGAGTTCCTCGCCAACAAGTTGTTGAACGAAAGGAGTTAAAGAAGCATTTTCACGCCTCAGTGAAAATGTCCGTGTTGTTATGGGTTATGAGAAGCGGGGGGCAGATGCTCTCCATTATGTTGCCGAAATCGGCCAATATCGCCGCTCCCGGGACAACGGCAATTGCATTCTGGGGATTGCTGTCCCCTGATTGGGCTTCATGCGCCCGATCTGAAACGTGCCACTTTCTTAAAACTGTTAATTGTTATAAAACAATAAATGCAGGAAATGGGCCGTTTATAAGTTACAGAATAATAGAGCAGTCATGCTAGCTAAGTGAGCATGAGCTTATAATAAAAAAATAAAAAATAAATCACTTAAATTTAAAATGAAGGGATTAACTCCGAATTATGCATTTTACAATATTTTTATGAATTAATCTTTCAAACATTGTTTCAGAAAAACAGATTAAACATTATCTCATCGAAGGAGTACAGCACTACCCAGATGTAACCATTTATAGCGCTGGTGGCGTTTCTAAATGTGTATTTTGTGCTGCCAAAGTCTGGAAATGCTACTAAAACTCAAAAGCCTGATTTCTCAGAACTTCCGTTTCCCAAACCTCAATCTTGAACGAATCATAGCGTCCAAAAAAATCTAATTTCGAAAAGTGACCCTAAAGTATGCGCTGGGTCACATATGCTGTTTCCATTGTTGGTGGCGGGGTCCGCCTTTCCCACCTCAAGTGACCAAGAAGAAAATCAAGCAATCAGAGGGAACTTTGTTGAGAAGAAAGTCACTGTTGTAGAGGGAAGACACGGAAAACCTGGACGGTGGGAAATAAAAAAAACTGCTGTTTTTTTAATGTAATTCTGGGATTTGAAGTCTAATCCACCCAACAGACAATGTTATGGATTACCACTTTAATGCTTCTTCTAATCAGGGCTCCTATTTTCCGGATATTAAAACAGGAATTTGAACGTTCCCTATAATGTCCATGCAGTCAAAGAAGATATATATATATATGTATATATATTTTTTTGAATTCAGAGAATGAAGTGAGGGAGAGGAATAAGAGGAATAAGTCTGTAAACATCTATTCGGTTTAGATTTGTTATCGCTCGAGACACCAGGTTCTGTTGTAGTGCTCGACCAAAGTACTCACTAAGTATTCCATCTGCTTCACTTCTGATTCCACAGATATCTGACATTTCTCATATATTCAAGAAATGGAGACTTGTGGGGGGGGGGGGGGGATTGTGATTCAGCACCGTATCCCTTTCCCCAAATATTGGGATCGCTTCAGTTATTTATTTGAAGTCACGCTGTGTTGGCAACAGAGTCCAAGGGGTGCCAACACTATTCATTTCAGACTGTTTTTGGACAAATTATAATCCTGTCGTTGAATTTTCGAGGTGTGGCGACGATCGGGGACGCCGCTGGGAGACGTTTCGCACTTGAACCCTTGAATTTGAGACGTGATGTCATCTCTCTTACATCCTGAGTACCTTCTACTTCCCTTCATCGGTATTAAGTCCTTTGAATTACATTTTTTTCATCCCAACCCCAAACCACATGCTCTGTTTTCCACATGTCTTCCGTGCAATTCCGGACGTCCTATTTATTAAATGTACACATTCAAAAAGGCGAACCTCACTATCGGATTGGATTTTGAGGTTTGCGTGCCGCGTATGCATGGCACAGTGAGCGATGATGTCATTATTACAAATATCGCAGCTCTTTGCGATGTGTATATTGCTTCCATATTGCAATGCTGATTAAAAAAAGATGTACAGTATACGTAGCTGTATGAAGCGGTCCATCACATACCTGCATCAATGAGGGGCACATGGATATTCAGCTCATCGTCTGTGTGTGTGTGTGTGTGTGTGTGTGTGTGTGTGTGTGCGTGTGCGTGTGCGTGTGTGCGCCTGTGCGTGTGTGCGTGTGCGCTGGTGCGTCTGACTCACGACATTCAGGGAGCATGCACTTCTCCACCTGCTCCAGCTCCTCCGTGCACTCCCCCAGCTCCACGGGGGATTTGAGCATGCGCTGGCGTGTGCGCAGGCCCTTCCCACACGTCACGCTGCAGTCACTCCAGTCCGACCAGGGGGTCAGCATGCAGGGGATGGTGTCTGGACAACAGGATCGGTAAGAGGCTTCAAATTCAGCGTCCAATGTAAGAAGGTGAGATGGGGGATATGGGAACGCGAGGATGACCCATTGCATTATTTATAAACCTGCATCGTGATTTTCGATCATTGAGAGTCATTGGGTTGACTCCCAACGATCGAGATTTAGTCCTCACAAGATTTCCTTACAAGATAGTCCTCATGAGACAGTCCTCAAGAAAAACTCCTGGTTAGACAGTCCTCATGAAAAAGTCCTCGCTAGATAGTCCTCATGAGGCAGTCCTCACAAGATAGTAGTCGTGAGACAGTCCTGAAGACACAGTCCTTGTGAGACACCCCTCACAAGATAGTCCCTCAAGAGACGGTCGTCCCAAGATAGTGCTCATGAAACAGTCCTCACAAGACAGTCCACACGAGACCATCCTCACCTTACCGCAGCCTGCCTTAATGCTGTGCCTTTCAACCAGAGTCATCATCTCATCATCTAGTTCCCCCTGCGCTCTCACTTGAACAGTTGACAAATCCCAGTTTTCCTTGAAACTGTCATTTTAGGAGGGGAGGCCTGGAAGTACTCACGGCATTCGGGCATCATGCATTTCTCCACCTCCAGGACCTCTGCTCCGCAGATGGAGCCGTCGGCGGGAGGCATCTTCACCATGCGCTCCCTCCTCTTCATCCCCAGGCCACACGTAGCACTGCAGGCGTCCCACTCGCCCCATTCCGTAACCAGGCAACTGCTGGGGGCTGGGAGCACAAAGAGATAAAACACGGGAATACCTGCGGTAACACCAGCCGTCCAGTAACCCAGGGTTTCACACACTTTCTTCTGCCATGGCGCACTTTTAACAATGAAATAATCTCCCGGCACACCACTGAAAACACCACAAACATGCATAACTGTGATTATTATTACGGCGACTTATAGTTAACGATGGGAATCCGGAGTTACTCCAGCAGCGTCGAAGGCATTCCACGTAATTCAATTTGAATGTGACTCAGTCGCACTTTGCATTCCTCCAAAATAGAATTTTTTTCGATATTAAATGAGCCGAACCCAGTCTTGTGACTCTCCTTCATCGTTCGGGAACGTGTCCCCTCTCGCTCATTTACACCGATCGGTTAATAATCAAGCGAACCACGAGTCCTCGAACCTTCCGTCACCACTTTTCGTATTCCCTTTCAATGTGAAGCTCGACGTTCTGATGTACGCAGAGCCGCTATTCTATCTTAAACCGAGGAATATGACGCTTCAGTGCGGCCTTGCAATTTTGATCTTGCAACACAAGAGCTAGCTTCCATTGTTTGTTTCTTTTTTAAGAGGAATTAAAAAAAAAAAATGTTCCACGGGCACGCACTGCGTCAACCTGATTGGCACCATCAGTAAACCATGTGAAGTTACTGTTATTGACTGACAAATAGTTGTCAAATGCACGGATCATTTCTGGGATGGAAGGAGGTCTGTGAGGAGGAGGAGGAGGAGGAGGAGGAGGAACTCACTGCACTCCTGGTTGACCACGCAGGCGTCGCTCTCCTGCGTGGGCAGCGTGCAGACCGAGCCGTCATCGGGGAACTGCTTGACGTAGCGCTCCCTGGAGCGAGCTCCCGTCCCACAGGTGGCGCTGCAGGGCGACCAGGAGATCCACTCCGACATCATGCAGGTGGAGGCGTCTGCGGGGCGGGGGTCAGAGGGCGGAGAGGGGAGTGTCTGAGCGATCCCAGTCCCAAAAGTGTAAACGAAGGAGCTTGGCCGCGTGGAGAAATGGATTTAGTCTCGTTTTATCAATGACAGTGTTAAATATAAAGTTGAAGACATGACTTTATAACTGCCACATCACTTGCGCTCACGATCATGACCTTTTAGTTGACCACTAATTTTCACACAGATAATTTATCCATTTAAATTGAGGGATTAATGATTATGTTATTTATTTTGTTTTAATTTCGATTTATTTATTTCATTGTTTACTCATTTTGAATCCATTCTTCATTTCATTACCCGCCATTCCATTTCATTCGTTATTTCGTCTTTTTTTAACGATGCCACTATTGAATTGTGTTTTCTCTTCATCTCGTGCCATTATCACAGTATAAGCCCATAGTGATAAAAGTATTATCACACACCCTTATGAAGAAGAGCCGTTTCTTGGTATTGAACATGGGAACATAACATTTTGGTTATTTGTTGCAACATCCCTCACATTGGCGTAGAATTCCCATGAAATGTCAACGGAACCCCATGATTATGACAGCTCTAATGTTGAGACATTGCATTTTAACGTCATCCTTTTTAGGCTTTTTAAATGTCCATTTAGTTCCCATGTTACCTTAAAACCACAGACACACACACACACACACACACACACACACACACACACACACACGGGAGTCATTCTCGTGTGCAGAACTTTCTTGTGTAAAGTGTCAATCATAACTTCCTCCTTCTCCACAAATTGCTGTCATTCTTAAAAAGCTCCTGACTCCATTTACCGGTCGCTGTAAAAATGAGCAGCGGGAGCCTTCAGCAGCGCAGAGGAAGAGGATAAAAAACAGCTCTGACCTTTGAGACAGTCAGCACTTCCATCAGAGCAATAGAGCTCACATACTAACAAACGGTGATAAAGGCCATGATGGCGTTCTGTGGTGAAAAAGAAACAGACGGTGGATCTCAGGACCGGAATGGAATACCACTATAAAATGATAAATGTTAAGAAATAGAACTTGTAATAATTTGGGTAGAAATTGAATTTTCGTCAACTCAACTGGTGGAAACTCACCGAATGCACATTTTATTTATAGCAACATTTCCGATATTGGTTTAAAATTGGCCTTAGATGAAAACATCTAATTGTGGAATCTGACCATTAATAACATGATTATCTAATTACAGATCCAACATTTGTTATTTTTTTCATCATTATTATTATCTTATTATTTTATACTATATATATTTTTTTTTTATATATAAATGTGTATTTATTTATAATAATTAGTATTTTATAATAATATATAATATAATATATAATATAATTATTTTTATAATAATAATAATAATAATAATAATAATAATTATAATTATTATTATTATTATTTTTTAAATAAATTATTACATTTAAACAGTTTTCATCTATACTGTTGCGCGTCTCGTTAACCCTTTCCTCTCACCCTCGTCGCTGCAGCCGGGCCCCATGCAGGGCTCAAAGTCCTGCGTGTGCGGGCAGGGCACACTGAGGTCCAACTGCGCCTTCAGCATGCGCTGCCTCATGCGCTTCCCCTTGTCGCACGTGGCCGAGCTGCACGCCGACCACGGGGACCAGTTGGAGTATATGCACGTCTCCGGGGTGTCGTCTGCAGGACCAGAGGTATAGTTCTTGTACGGTTTTAGACAAAGAGAAGGGGAGAGGGAGAGAGAGAGAGAGAGAGAGAGAGAGAGAGATGGGGACAGTGGGGAGATGGGGAGAGTGTAACAAATGAAGAGGGAGAAATTCATACCTTCCTCTTTCTCCTCCTGGGCGATATCTGCTACGATGTCATCCACGTTGTCTGGGACGATGTTGCACTGCTCGCCCTGCAGATACACACACACACACACACACGCCGCGCCGCCACACACACACGCACGCACACAAACCGTCTGATGCTGCAGCACTACAATCCCATGTTTCCATCCACATTTAACAGGAATTTTCAGCCAATTTGAGAAATAGATAGAATGCAACAGATAGAATGCAGCGTTTCATTTCATCAGTTGAGTTGAGGAAAACTGTCCAACTCAGTCTTTAGTTCCGAAGTTCAACTGATATATGTTATAATATATTATTACACGGCTCTGTGGGGCACAAAAGAAGAAGAAGAATAGATTTGTTGTACGTACTGCAGGAAAAGGTTTTTTTTTTTTTTTAGGATAGTCCGCTACGTTTTTGCAGTGTTAACTTTGCTGCTGTGGACTATTTTTCTTAGCTGAAGCTCTTAAACATAGGCATACGACTCAAAACAATTCCATATCAGTGTTGCGAGTTAGTGTTTAGATTTATTTTGCAAGCAGCCCTGTTATAAGCCAGAAAACACACGATTAGGACAAGATCACCGTAGCTGCGCTTATTTCGCGATAATGAGCCCCTGGCTGCGTAAAATGTCACGCCGGTGACATTAGATAGACGCGGCCCAGCCGCTTATGTGCGTTCGGCGAGGAGAAGGAGGTGGCGCGGGGGGTGAAGCGTCTTATTGTCTAGGCGTCGCTCCCTCGGACAGCGGGGCGGGGGAGGGGCCATTTCCAGAGGACGGCGGGACACGGTCCCTCAGCGTCGCACGACCCGCTTGATCCCCGTCCCCCTGTGTAAACACTGCTGTTCAGCCCGGGGGCCCGGCGGAGGGGAGGGGGGGCCCTCCCCAAACACTAATCTATCGCCGTATTGATCAGGCAGCACCGCTTCGATCACAGCAGCCGGGGCACGCGCGGTGGGGGGGGGGGGGGCTTTTAACGGCTCCTGTCCCCCGCCCCCCCGCCGTCCTGAAATATCGAACACACACTTCCCTTCTGATGTGAACCACAATTTGATGATATAGCGTTTAATCGATAGGTGCTCAGGGGGGGCGGTGATGAGGGGGAGGAGGAGAAGAGAGACAATGTGGCACATGGGAATATAAAGGAAGTTAGATATAAAAATAGAATATCATATAAAAACACGTTTTACACTGGTTTCCACTGTAATAATTTAGTATGTGCATCGTAATAATGTTTACCTTATACATATCTATCCTGTGCATCGAATCACACTTTGTATATTCAGTATATTAAATACAGACCAGAGATAGCCAAATATATAGGCTATCTCTGCTCTGTATTTTTGGTTATTTTCTTTCCTTTTTTGTCAGACTGTTAAGCTTTATTTTTTGCTAATCATCGGTGCAAGCAGCGCACCGATCATAATGTGAAAATGCACCCGGTGGAATAAGCAGATTCCAAAACTGCATTTTTTTCCCACGTTGTATTTTTGTCCAATTGCACGCACGGGAAAAGTGTGCAATTTAATCCCATTGTAGACTGTGAAGCCTTGAGTCATTAAGGATCCCGCAGCGCGTGTGTTCCCACGTAGACGCGTACGAGAACGGAACGGTGCAGACCTTGCGGGCGATGCGCTCCACCACCACCCGGGCCACGGGGGTGATAGCGCCCCCTTCAGGGTCGTAGAAAGGACTCTGCGGGTGGTCCAGGCTAGTCAGGGGGCGGATCTTCTCCTGCGGCAGCACGGGCTTGTTGGGCGACTGGGAGAACACACGCACACGCACGCACACACGCGCACACGCGCACACGCGCACACACGCACACACGCACACACACACGCGGGTATAAAACACTGAAATAACACTAATAAGTCTGTTACATAGGAACATATAAAAGTTGTTTTGAAATTCCAACTACTCCAAATAGTAAATGTTTTAGGATATATATATATATATATATATATATCCTAAAACATTTACTATTTGAAGTACAGAGGTTCAGACTCAAGAGATTCTGCCATAAGTCCACAGCAAAGGTCATGCAGTGGGGCCCCCCACGAAGGCCATGGGGATCCTGACAGCCAGGGATCACCGTGAGTGTGTGTGTGTGTGTGTGTGTGTGTGTGTGTGTGTGTGTGCATTTCATTTGCGTTTTTTTGCTGAGTTTATTTTTTCCATTGTTTATTTCTAATCTAGGGTCACTGCATATTTCTACCTATCTATCTATCTATCTATCTATCTATCTATCTATCTATCTATCTATCTATCTATCTATCTATCTATCTATCTATCTATCTATCTATCTATCTATCTATCTATCTGTCTGTCTATCTATCTATCTATCTATCTATCTATCTATCTATCTATCTATCTATCTATCTATCTATTTTTTTATCTATCTATCTATCTATCGATCTATCTATCTATCTATCTATCTGTCTATCAGTCTATCTATCTATCTATCTATCTATCTATCTATCCATCCATCCGTCTTTCTATCTATTTACAGAATCTATCCATCCATCCATCTATTATTAAAGAACATAACTACAGTATTTTCCGTGTGCATGCCTCTAAATGTTAAAATGAATGACATCCCTAATGACTTGTAAAGACTTGTTATAAAACGTTGTGTTCGAATCAGAATAAATAACTAAATTACACGACACTACACACTACAATTATATCACATCATTAATATCAACAACCTCGTCTCCTTGTCTTTCTCCATTTCACCGAAGTGAACTGAGAAATGTCTGAAGAAGCAAGAGCAGACACGAGAGAGAGAGAGGGGGTGACGGGGGAGAGCAAGAGAGAGAGAGAGCAAGTGAAAGAGAGAGAGAGAGAGAGAGAGAGAAAGAGAGACAGAGAGATAGAGAGCGAGAGAGAGAGCAAGAGAGAGAGAGTGAGAGAGAGCGACAAAGAGAGTGAGAGAAAGAGAGACAGGGAAAGAGAGAGAGAGAGAGAGGGGCCGAGAGAGAGAGAAAGAAAAAAAAAAAGAAAGAGAGAGAGAAAGAGAGAGAGAGAGAGAGAGATGGAGAGAGAGAGAGAGAGAGAGAGCCAGAACCATTTTTCAGAACCAGCTAAAACAAGCAAGAGGCAGCGGTTCATCAGGTTCATGTTCGGGATCAGCCAAAGGTTTCAAGTCGGCATACCGCACATGTTGAAACACACACACACGCACACACGCACACACACACACACACACACACACACACACACACACACACACACACACACACACACACACACACACACATTTATTATCTGCTGTGTGGAGGTTTGAAGCTGTTATCGTGCAAACAGGAGGTGGCGGTGGAGTGGGGGGGGTGGGCGGTGGGGTGAGGAGGAGGTAAATGTGAAGCAGGTGATGAGGTGAGGAGGTGAAGAGGAAGGTGTGTGTGATGACGAGGAGCGAGGGATCGGAGGGTCGTGAGCAAAGAGAGTGGAAGGTTAACACCAGACGACGCCACACGTATCACACTGTGTCTGTGTGTGTGGAGTGTAAAACTGGGAATGACACACGAGGCACATTTTTATTTCATCTGAGGAGAAGATTAATTCAGTTTGTTTCATTTAATATGTGATACTTTTTTTTCTAGGATTTTCGGTCGTTCATTTTAAAGTGCAATCTTGTGTTGACTCTATTACAGGCATTGGACCCAGAACAGCTTCTAACTAACGCTGTTGTTGTTTGGCTGCTTCAATATTCTACTTTTGTGTTGATCTTAATGCGATGTGTATTTTTCTGTTATTGTGTGCGACTATATAGATTGGCAATTTTCATTTTATTTTTACTTACTTACTATTTTATTTTATTATTATTTTATTTGTACTTTTTTCTCAGTCTGATACTGTCAATTATTTTCAATATTATGTTCATAATTATTATATATAATAATTATATATTATATTATAAAATAATAATAATAATATAACAGTATTAATGTCCTTATATAATAATAATGATGTTAACAACTATATTATGATCATTATAATTATGTTTAGTTAGCATAATTATTATTGTAAGTTTTAGTTGATAATGTGTATTTTTATACTGTGAGGTGTGTTGAGACACTAATTATGTAAAGTGTATATACAACCACCAAACGCCGACGATTCAATGAACAATCATCCAAAAAACACCACTTTTAACCACAGTTACAGTACACAGGAAACATGCGCCTTCCCCTGCCGACCTCGTAGGTGACCCCGCTGTCGGTGCCGGCGTCCCAGGGGATCAAGTCCTGCACCACCCGCTGGGACCAGCCGCACTCCTTGGTGCACAGGTCCTCGGCCGACAGCCCCACGTTCCAGTCCGGGCTGGGACCCAGCATGGTGAGGAAGGACATGAGGTGCCGGCTCCGGTCCACAGAGAACTCTGCCGACGGTGCCGCCCGCCTGGGACACACACACACAGACACACACACACACACACACAAAAACACACACACACACACACACACACACACACATCCTGCATGATGATTCAATATATCTTATTTCTTATCTCATTTTAATTTGTATCTCTTTATTGGCTGCACAGTCTTTGCTGCTGCAACACCTGAATTTCCCCCCGGGGATTAATAAAGTGTTATCTCACGTTATTATTCAAAATAATTTGTTAAACAGTTTTAATTAAATAACTACATTTAAAAAAAATCATATTCAAAGTTATTATTAAGCCCTTAGCGCAAAACCGGCTGTGACACAGCTTCTGATGAGGACAGAATTCACCTCCTACAGCTTCCGTTTACCCTGTGTCTCTGGGTGTTTTGTACCCATATTACATTCATTTTTTTAATAACATATTATTCGGACCTGACATTTCATAGTGTCACTGGTACACCGCCTTTAGAGGGACTGAAGTGATTTAAAAAAAATTATAAAAAAAAGCATTTTTAGTTCTCCTTCACCCTTTCTGAACAAGAGATCAGAGACCCCCCCCCACAACATTAAATGATGAATGTGTGACGGACATGGGCGGGACAGACAGAGTGCAGCAGAGAAGTCCAATAAAAACAGGAAGCTCCAAAAAAGACAAGGATGAAGATAAATGATCACATATTCACATGAAAAACATTAAGAAATAGAACAAAATAGGAAGCAAAATAAAGCATTTAATTTCTGGCTGTAAACGCCGGCGGGTCCACCACTTGTCCTCTTTCACCTCCAGGTTTGATTCCTGCCCACTCTTCCCACCCCCCCCCCACCGTCACTTACAAGTTTCCATTGTGCGGGTCCAAGGTGTCGGCAGGAGATAAACCCCCGACACCCAGCTGCACTCACTGAACGGGGCGGAGACAGGGGGGAGACAGGGGGGAGCCGAGGGGGAGCGGGAGTCAAGTTGTGTGTGTGTTCAGCAGAGAATTAGGGGCTGTTTCAAATCTTCACAGGCGGCCATTATTATTAGAAGAGCTCGGGAGGACGGAGAACCGAGGTGCATGAATTCACGTAGGGAGGACTCAGTTTCCGACTCCACACCGTCCTGTTAAACGATTTAGGTGATTTATTCAAAATGTCAAATTGCTGGATGGATGCCAACAGAATAAATACCAAATAAATTATTATTTTTTTTGACATTACAGCTTGGTGCGCCCTACAAACCAGTGCCAGCATTACCTTCCATAACTTAAAGTGGAGATCCCTGAGATTATTTTGTGAAAAAAAAACCATCTTTGACACTTTATTTAGCTGGCACTTCATCAGAAACAGCCATTCCATGTATTATGCATGGGCTTCCTCTATATGCTGTTTCCAGTTGTTGGTGGCGTGGTCTGCCTTTCCTGCCAAGAATGCATACACAAAAAATGTAAAAATGTAAAATGGGAAATTTGAAAATGGTCAATTTGAGGAACCACAGGTTTTATGAATTTCAAAGTTAAATTCACAACGATGAGCCCTCTGCATAACAACAATGTTATTAGTAAACATTCATGGATGCTTTGCATCCTTTAACCTTTAAATTCATGGAACTAAAGTCACAGTGAGCAGAGTTGTGGCATTATCCAGCCACTATTTTCATTTATTTTCAAACTAAAATAAAACCACCATATCAATCCACGACGTTGCATTTTTTATCTCTCCTGCTGCATCGAAAGCACACTGAACCCTAACCCGAAAAACCCAGATACGAGGTCCATAGTGTGATTTGTGTGCTTTATTATTCACCTATTGGCAGCCCCAGCAGTTACCATTTCCATGTATAGTGAAATTATACTGGTGCACCATGCAACAAAATACCACACAGACACACACACACACACACACACACACACACACACACACACACACACACACACACGCAGATCAAGTTTCCTCCACGGCAACACAAATGAACACAGCAATGGAACTGGAAATGCATAAACGCACACACACCCCCAGCGAGGAACAAACATGAAGCAGCAGGCTCATTAAAAGCCTCACACTCGTCATCAAAATGTCTTATTTCTCGCTGCTGACAACCACCTCATTTCCCCATTCCCTCCTGGCTGCCTGGCTGGGTGGTGTGTGTGTGTGTGTGTGTGTGTGTGTGTGTGTATGTGTGTATGTGTGTGTGTGTGTGTGTGTGTGTGTGTGTGTGTGTGTATGTGTGTATGTGTGTGTGTGTGTGTGTGTGTGTGTGTGTGTGGACCTAGCAAGTGAAACTGGCGGATAATCCAGTGACGCGGTGGAAAAAGGTTGTTCAATTCAGCCACTCCTTTTTTACCTCTTATGTACCAACTATTACGGATATGTTCCATGTCGTGTTTCACATTTAAAATGTTAAAATGTTAAATATCCAATTAAGATGGTAGTTGATAAGTGTTAAAACTGGAAATTGCAGCGCACAGCGATAGAAAGCAATTTAAATTAGAATTTAACATTTACCACAAATTCAATTTAAGCACAATTTGTTTTCCCAAATAAATGAATGACGAAGACCTGAGGTAGTTTGGTTTTCATCAGTCATTCGTCCTTGCCCAGTCTGCGTTGCTGCTGTTTATTTTTCTTTCATCTTTTTCAAAGCAAAGGCAATTGTAAAAACGAACTGAAAAGCGTGTGCACACAGATATTGACACAAAAGCATAACACACACACACACACACACACACACACACACAGACACACAGACACACAGACACACACACACACACACACACACGCACGCACAGAAACATACACATCATCACTGGCGCTTCACCAAATAAAAGTCATGCACACAAATATTACAGACGCTGAAACTCATAATTGTCACGCGGGCTCACATAGATAAATCAATTCCTCGGGTCTTTTTCTTCAAAGAAACCTTTGTATTTGTCAATCTGTTGAACATTTAACCCTTTGCGCTTCCTTCTGAGAGGCCCCCGACTCTCCTGTGGATAAATCTGAACGCGACTCTCCAAGAATCTCCTGCTTCAAGTATCGCCGCCTCTTTAAAATATTCCTCTTTGATTTTTTTAAATATCCCAAAGGAAACGCACAAACCCAGGCAGCACAGTGCAGCTCTTAGTTCCATGGCTCTGGCGGGGCCGAGCGGATCCTTGTTTTCCTCATAAATAACACATTAAATGGATGTTCATGAAAGGGACGATGAGGGACTAAAAGAGCTCGGGCCCTCGTTTGACTGGGAGCGTTGGCAGTTTCAGGGCAACTTTGAGCTGGATCATCACAGATTAAATTTTCAATTGGGGGAAAAAAGAAAAATCACAATTTGGGGGCCATTTCTGGTTTTAACAGCGGGCCACGCGTGTGGCCCTTGTGTTGCCCTGTGGCTCACAGAGAAATGAGTAGCGCAAAGAATTCTGAAATGGTATAAGACCATCATATTACATTGACCTTTCTGATCAGTAAGATGAAAGAAAATAATAAATAAAGGCGTAATTTACGCCTTTATTGTGTAATGAAATGTGGATACAATTATATTAATTTAATTAAAAAATAGAAATAAAATATTGATATAATATATATAAATGTATGATATAATAACATATAATAAAATATAATATAAGAAAATATATATATCATATCATATAATAAATACACAATAAATTCTTATTTTTTTATATTTTATATATTTTCAATCAATTCAATACATTTTGAGTACATCTTCATTTCTTCAACATCCATGGGCGGGATGCACCACGGGGGAATCTACATCCTGCAGGTTGGCCACCTCTGCTTTGCACTGTTAAGCTTAACTCACATTTTCATTCCTAAGCATGAATAAAATAAAATGACAAAGCCACATTTGTGTAAATCCATATGTTGACAACAGCAGGCAGGCTCGGCTCTAGGGACCACACGAGTGTGAATGTGAGCGAATGTCTGCTCTGCGATACGGGCTACAATGTGTGTGTTGGAAGCCTGAGGGCGATGGAAGGAAAGGGGGGGGGGGGGATTGAGCCGATGAGAATGGAAGATGGCCGCCCTGCAGGAGCCTCGGAGAAGCAGAGAAAACTGTAATACTTACACATTCAATGGCTGCCAAGCTGGCCACTGAGCCTTCATTTTGATGACAGTGAGGACATCATCTCCCTGAGAGAGAGAGAGAGAGAGAGAGAGAGAGAGAGAGAGAGAGTGAGGGAAAGAGAGACAGGGAAAGAGAGAGAGGGGCCGAGAGAGAGAGAGAGAGAAAGAGAGCGAGAGAGAGAGAGAGAGAGAGAGAGAACTGTCACCTGACCCATCCCACTCAAATCAAATGCATCTCATAGAAGAAAAAACAACAAAGCGATGATAGTCTTTCACTACCATCACCGTGACTGTTTTCCCTCTTTCATACACACAGGATATATATAATATATCATATATGTCTGTGCTGTATTTGTTGGATATTTGTGTATACTGTGCAATTATTTTTTTTTATTATTATTTCCAGTTCAGCATGTTCAAAGAAAATACTCCATATCTGTGGAGAAAGGCACCGATTCTGACCATGACAAATGCATTGTATATGAAAATGTAATTGGCCGAATGAACTCATTCTTTTGCTGATTCTGATAAATGGTTGGTGCACAGCCAAGACGTTTCCCGTACTTTTAACAGAATCAGCGCACACTGCAAAACAAAACACAAAGCTCTATTTCATTATGTCATTGTGTTAGTTACACACTCCGTACACACATTTAACACACAGACAGACATACAGGGCCTGGGAAAAAAGTATTCAGCCCCCAACTTTTCTTTCTTCGCATGAACGATTGTTCCGCACTTGGTTGAACCACCTCTCGAAGCCATAACAGTCAGCCATCCTTTTTTTTTGATAGTGATGGAGCAAGAGTTGCCCATTCCTAAAAGAGGAAAATGGCCCAAGCTGTGCCAGGTTAATTTGGGAGCGGCGTTGGAGAGCAGTCCTGAGGTCTTGCCACAGATGTTGATGATGTTGATGGCTTTTGGTTGTGATCCTGCAGGAAGACAAACGTCCTCCTCAGTTTAAGCTTTCTGGCAGAGGAGGGGGGGGACGAACCTGTCGCCCTCTCCGACGGCACAGGCGATGTGTGCGCCAGCAATGGGATGCCCGCGATTGCCGCGCCGGAACAGTGTGTTTTTTTTTTATTTAACGCCTCCTTATGGAACGAAACATGTGGGTATGGAAGCAAACCGTGCGTAACGGGGACACTTTCTCTGCGGCTTGCTCCCCGACCGCCCCCTCTCCATGCGTTACGCGCAGAAAAATAACCTAACAGTAAGTCCACGAGTCGTGCCCCTTCCTTGTGTTTTTCCGGCACGGCGATCGGGATGCAGGGAGAGCTGTGGTTCACACATATTTATGATATATATTTATAATTTATGATATTTCTGATTTCGCTCATTTATAAGAAATGCTGTCCCTGTGCATTTTATATGCTTGTATCTGTTTTATCCTGTTATTGTAACGCACACCGACTGACTGAAAAAAAAAGAAAACGACTGCTCGACTTGAAGAATCGGGTTTCCGACTGTTGATTAGACTCGTCGACTTTCAGGGGGCAGCCCTACTTATGGATAGAGTGAGGAGCCTTAGAGACAGGGTGAGGAGCCTTAGAGACACAGTGAGGAGCCTTAGAGACACAGTGAGGAGCCTTAGAGACACAATGAGGAGCCTTAGAGACAGGGTGAGGAGCCTTAGAGACAGTGAGGAGCCTTAGAGACACAATGAGGAGCCTTAGAGACAGGGTGAGGAGCCTTAGAGACACAGTGAGGAGCCTTAGAGACACAGTGAGGAGCCTTAGAGACACAATGAGGAGCCTTAGAGACAGGGTGAGGAGCCTTAGAGACAGTGAGGAGCCTTAGAGACAGTGAGGAGCCTTAGAGACAGGGTGAGGAGCCTTAGAGACACAATGAGGAGCCTTAGAGACAGGGTGAGGAGCCTTAGAGACAGTGAGGAGCCTTAGAGACAGGGTGAGGAGCCTTAGAGACAGGGTGAGGAGCCTTAGAGACACAGTGAGGAGCCTTAGAGACAGGGTGAGGAGCCTTAGAGACACAGTGAGGAGCCTTAGAGACACAATGAGGAGCCTTAGAGACAGGGTGAGGAGCCTTAGAGACACAGTGAGGAGCCTTAGAGACACAGTGAGGAGCCTTAGAGACACAATGAGGAGCCTTAGAGACAGGGTGAGGAGCCTTAAAGACACAGTGAGGAGCCTTAGAGACACAGTGAGGAGCCTTAGAGACAGGGTGAGGAGCCTTAGAGACAGGGTGAGGAGCCTTAGAGACAGGGTGAGGACCCTAAGAGGCAAGGTGAGGGGCCTCAGGCTACGTTCACACTGCAAGTTGTAGTGCTCAACTTGGATTTATTGCTCAGATCCAATTTCTTTATTTGGCTGTTGACATTGTTTTTTGAATTTGGCCAATATCAGGTTTCAGTGCGAACGCGTCACGGTCCTGAACTGACCCGCATGCACGGAGGTAACAAAGACGTCACAAGCAGCACGCTGTCGTACATAAGTGAACAGGGCAGGCAAGCGCACGGTGGGTGTCGGGCGGCTCGGGACCGTGAACCTGGGCTCAAGCTCGCGGATGAATTTTTAAATCCAGACTCACGGCGCTTTTCTTTTGTTTCGTTCAATAAGAAAATGTAGTCAAATAAAATACTTCTAAAATAAAAACGCAATGTGCGTAAATTGCGCCCCGATCGCTCCCTCAGAGGACACACACACACACACACACACACACACACACACCCACACACACACACACACATAAACACACACAGTATTTTACATCCAGTGCTATTCAAAAAATGCACAGAGCGTGGGTGCCCCCTCGCCAGGTCAGTCTATTTATCTATCTATTATTTATTTTCCCTCCCCGCGCTGGTTAACAGTGGCGGGCAGCCGCGGTGCTGGTGGGCGTGCCACGGTATGGGGCGGTCGTGGTGCACCTCGCTGTGCTTGCCGGTCCTGGAGTCGGGCGCAGAATTATGAGTTTTTTCTCGAAACACAGGGGTCCTTTTTTTTCTTGCAGCCCCGGTCCATGAACATTTTGTGCTCTGCGGTCCGATCCGTGATCATAAAGAGGTTGGGAATCCCTGCTCTAGAGTGTTCAGACTGAGGTCACATTGCAAAAAAAATCAGAGCTGTATTTGATTAAGGACCACATAATTAAAGTGGCCCAATTCAATTGGGCCCGATTCCATGTGATTTGTGCTGTTACCACTGTCATGAAAAAAAACCAGATCTGAGTCACTATAAGCAAAAAAATCGGATTTGGGCCACTAATTGTGAACGTAGCCCTAGAGACGGAGCCACCCGTTACGCGCTGAGGGCGAGCGAGCGAATTGGGGGCAAAATCACTTACAAAACTATCATGATAGTTAGCGTTGGTTTTACCGTGACAACCATTCGCCACTCACACGACAGACAATCAGAATTGCCTGTGAATACAGTGGAAAAGGAGCGTGCGGGGGTGAGAGGCAAATAGAGACGCAGCGAGCAATTTCCGTGGGCGCCATCCAGGAGAACCTCGGAGAAGAACCGCTGCTCCTCCGCATTGAGAGGAACCAGTTGAGGTGGTTCGATGCCCTGGTGGCCTACAGTTGGAGGTGTACGGGGCGCGGCCAACTGGGAGGAGACCCTGGGGGAGACCCGGGAGGGAGGGAGGGATTATATCTCCTCCCCGTCATGGGAACACCTCGGAAGGCTGGAGGATGGTTCCGGATTAAAAGGACGTGCGGGCTGCTCCGCTAAGCTGCTGCCTCTGCGACCCGGACCCGAATAAGCAGCAAGACAATGGATGGATGGATGGATGGATGGATGAATGGATGAATGGATGGATGGATGTCTGGATGGATGGATGTCTGGATGGATGGATGGATGTCTGGATGTCTGGATGGATGGATGGATTGATGGGGGGATGGATGGGGGGATGGATGGATGGATGGGGGGATGGATGGATGGATGAATGAATGGCTGGAGCAGCACAGATTTTCCAAACTCCAGACATATTTATTCCATTTATTCCATATCATCATTGCGGGTGTTATCTACACACAGCAGTCCGTCCATAAAAACCAAGACCAATTTTTTTCTGCGATTGAAGGCGAGAGTGGCGCACCATGAAGCAGGTCAGAACTTAGCCATGGCAGGTCCACAGCGCCAGTGCGTGCAAAGACACTTTCATTTCAGATAGAATTTATGATGCTGTATTCAGCTCGCAATGACGGTGACGATGGTGGACGGCAAACATAAATCCACCTAAATTGAATGAATAGAAAATGATCTTCTCGAGCAGAAAATGCTCGTGGATTACACCGCTTTGAGCAAATATTTATCATATCGCGCTGCGTGTGAAATGAGATAGAACTAAAAATGAAAGTTTTATTGAGCGGTAGAGAAAAATGGCAACGGCAGAATTAATAGGAAATTGTCTCTGATAAGAAGTGGTATAGTCGGTGACACAAAGATGGCCTGCAGGAGCCATTTATTCTGACTGACTTGAAGCAATAACATACAAGCACAGAGAACGTCACTTTTTCTACAAATGACATCTTGAAAAATACATTATAATACTTAATAGTACATAATAATATCAATAGTACTTCCACTTATTTGTTTAGGTTTGAATGACTGCAATTGAAATGATGATATTTAGAAAAAAAAAAAAAAAATTCTCACAGCAAGATAGCAAAGGCATTTAAATTAAATGACAATTAAAGAAATAATCAGATTGTCTCAGGCTCTCAGACTGTTCTTTTTTTTTTGGTTTTGTTTTCCCAAGTTCTTACTTGCTTCAAAGAACAAGAAGGAGAAGCATACGACTATGACAAGCTCTGTCTATTTTGGTGGTTCGAAAGTATTCACATCCAAACGCATGTTTAAATGGAGCTGGAAAAAAAAAGATAGCAAGTACACAAATATATGAAATCCTTAAATAATGGATGAATGGATGGATAGACAGACAGACAGACAGACAGACAGACAGACAGACAGATAGATAGATAGATAGATAGATAGATAGATAGATAGATAGATAGATAGATAGATAGATAGACAGATAGATAGATAGATAGATAGACAGACAGATAGATAGATAGATAGATAGATAGATAGATAGATAGATAGATAGATAGATAGATAGATAGATAGATAGATAGATAGATAGATAGATAGATGGATGGATGGATGCATGGATGCACGAATGAATTAATGAATGAAATCCCAGAAAAATAAGAACCGCTGACTCAGTGAGACCAGTGAGGGAGACCGGGCGGGGGGCGCTGAGGAAGGAACTTGAGCCCCGAGATGTTTGGGTGAACCGTGACCATGACTAACACCAATAGCAGCGCGGACACACACTGAAGCACCATTCAACGTCGTTATTATTGAAGCCTCCTCAGAAGCAAAGGAATGTGCACATAAGGAGAAAATCCCACCCTTGAACAGATTTCTGAATGGATTTCGCTGTAATTTGCGTGACGTGCGGTCGGCGCGTTTCGGCCGCGCAAGCGCTCCCTCGTCTGAGAGCGACGGAGGATCCCAGAGCACTGTGTCACAACGGTAAGGAAAATGTTAAGAAAGGGACGCTATTGTCTGAAAAAGGTACTTCTCACTGAAATAACGTCTAAATCATTTCACTAAGCCTGTTTTGCAAGATCAGTAGGGGGTCAATCCCCTCCTCCAATAAATAAATAAATAATTCCTCTGGCAGCCACCCACATCTTTCTCTGAAACGCTGCTGGAACAAATCTCACAGGATCCTAACGAGCGTGGAGGAATAATCCAGCTTCAGATGGCCAGAGCTTTGTAAGAGCTAATGACTGAGGGAGACGATTCCAAAATGCTGTAAAACACAGAAACAGTTTCATTTTCCAATGCCAAATGGAACCAATAACACTATCCCAGTGCGATAAAATGTGGTAAAGAATTGTAAAAAAATGTATAAATGTTTAATATAGACAATATATAGCACAGAGAATGTTGTAACGCTGTTTTATTTCATTTTAGTCATTTGTCGAGTGTTTTTCCACAAGAACGAAAATGCATATATGAATATATATATATATATATACTGTATATAGTTCTATTAAAATAAAGTGCTTCAGATAACAAGTTAGCCAAAAAATAGTTTTCTTTCTTTACAAAGTTTGATCGTTTTTTAAATTACCAGCAGTCAAACACTGAGATGGAATTGTAGATGTTGTGTTGCCTGCTTCGCTTCAACACTTCAATCACGGGACAAAGGCACAATAAAAAGATTGTTTTCTGCAGAACGTGTACAAAAGAAAAAAGAAAACTGAGAGAAAAATGATCGACGGACAGACAGACAGACAGACAGACAGACAGACAGACAGACAGACAGACAGATAGATAGATAGATAGATAGATAGATAGATAGATCTCGGCAATAACAGGCAATCAATAAGAATAAAATAAAAACAGAAAAATAAATAGCAATACAATAGGCAATGAACCGAAAAACTTTCCACCGTACATTTCCAACCCATCATTATTGGGTGAATTAGTTTGTAATTTCAGAAGATACAATTAGGAGTGTGGTGGAGCCACACCTGTCTTGGGTCTAGTTCATTGGGCCCGGGATCAGGGGTGGCTGCGCACCTGTTCGTCGAGCACGGGTTAAATCACCCATCCCCACACGCACATGGGAAGGACAATGTTCCATCTTCCCCCGGCTTCTTACAGCCTGCCACTACTCATCAATAAAATTGTTGGTCTTCAACATGGTCGCCTGTGTCTCTGGGTTGGCGAGCCCCTGGAAAAGCCACTTGGGCGGCGTATGGCAGCAGGACTGCCACAAGGAGACTTAGCAGGTCTTAAAATGTAAATACAACAACGTAATGTGATGAGCTCATCATCCAGATTACGAGTGACAATTTTCGTCCGTTGGTTGGGTTAGTTTATGTCTGACAGTCCAATCATTTTCCCTACCACGACCATAAGTTCAAAATTAAATTTGAATTCAATTGAAAAAAAAAAAATATTGTCCCACTGACTGTGCTTCCACAGAATGCTACCTTATTGTATCATGGAAAGACGGGCTTTAAAGAGAATAATCTGCAGCTCCCTGACAGTCTACAAAATGTGATTTAGTATCATAACATTTACATCCAGAAGCTTTTCAGCACCAACGTTGCACACGGTGTTTTGGTTTGGTGTTTTTGGAAAATTCCTTCTTTTATTTCATTTAACCTTTTTTTCCCCATTGTTGCGTAAATTTTAAATAGAAAGTCCATATTACTAAAATGAGCAGCCATTATCTGGCCAGTGTCAAATTACTGTTTTGCCACCATATTCCCTTTAGGTTGTCAATTGTCAATGAGAAAAGTATTTTTTGCCCTCAAAAAAATCTTATTTGATTTTGTTGTTTCCTCGCTAGGCAGTGACGTCGGTGGACTGATAGAAGTACTTATACTGCCGTCCATTATGTATAATGTACAAATTCAATAAGATAAAGCGACATATATTATGATTAATATTATGACCTCATCTACTGCAAAGAAAAAAAATGGATCCACGCTGCTCTGAAATTGTCTCTATTCAATAAAAAAATATATACCAAACTCTATAATATCAAACTTGGTCCATCTATTGGAGACAGATGGCCTTGTGCGCTGCCATAAATAAACCTCAACACCATTTTTTTATGTCTTTCACAACTTTTTCATTAGGCTTAATGAGCAGCGACACAGAGATTTATTGGCTTAATGACAGAACACGCCACAGATCATTACCTTGGAAACCACCCCACCCTCCTCGTCATCCTCCTCTTCTTCCTCTCATTTCTCAATTAACGCCGATGAAGAACAGCCCCACATCCGTCTCATCCAAACACCCGCTACGACTTTGAGTTAATGAACCGATTCAGGTCAGAAAATTAAAGGCTGACTTGTATTAACGGCGTTCCTGAAAAATGTTCAGTGAAATTAATGTACTCCCCCTTTTGCTTTTCAAAAATATTGAACATTTTGTTCAGTTCACAGAAACCACATTTTATAACAAAATATACAAAACATATATAAATCACTCCACAAGGGACGAAGAAACCAATTTTCAATTTGTATTTTTCCCCCTGTTCTACTAGTCTGTGACAATAATGGATTTAATCCCATCACCTGAATCACACAATCTACTCTGTCATTTACTATTTGGGGAATTGTGTGTGTGTATGTGTGTGTGTGTGTGTGTGTGTGTGTGTGTGTGTGTGTGTGTATGTGTGTGTGTGTGTGTGTGTGTGTGTGTGTGTGTCTTCCATTTTGCCAGTGGTGAATCAGCGCTGAGTGAGTTGGGCTCCGGTCCAAGCTCCTCTGGCACGTTCCTTCCGCCCGTGGTGATGGAGGTTCACGGATCCAGGCGGGAATTTAGAATTTAGGAAGACAAAATGCCGGTTCAGACTGGAGTCAGCAGCGACACTTTGATGACGCTCCCTAAACTAAAATGGATGGAAAGAATCAACGAAATGCTCTACGCAGCGATCCACTGTTCCAACAAAAAAAACAAAAAACGGAGGGTTTATTATGAACAACATCTCTGCACTAAACTCAACAATATTTAGACCTGCCTTGTTTTCACTTTTATATTAATTTGAATATAATAGAGAGAGAGAGAGAGAGAGAGAGAGAGAGAGAGAGAGAGAGAGAGCATGGAGACATAGCTGTGGCACCTTTGTAGAGGTTTACACCTTTGATTTAACTTTTTACTCAAGTAAAATGAGAAAAGTACCTGATAGTTATTGTACTCAAGCATCAAAAATAAAAATACTTCATCATCATCATCTATCATCCATCTATCCTCTAAAACCGCCTATCCAGCCGCGGTTGCTGTTTGGTTGCAGCCAGTTGGAATTAGTTATATTGCACAAAACAAAAGTCAAATTGTTAAATTGTGCAAGTTAAAATTAAAATAGCTAAATTGCACAAGTTAAAAGTTGATAGTTGAATTGCACAAGTTCATATTTTATGCCTTTACAACTGAGGGACATAACTGCATCAAAAAGAATTAAAGATGCTGTGTTTGCAGGAGTGCAAAAGTGTCTTAAAACACCCCAAGCAATTAAACACGACACGGTCCCACAGTTCCTCGACCAAATATATGCTCCAATTAGCTGTTGAGAGAGCTTTCACTGATCCCGTGCCACTAACCAGTCGGAAACAATGGAAAACCTATAATCCTGTGTTCCCCTAATCCTGCGCGATCCCCCGGAGAGGCAGCTGAGGGGCGCACCGTCAGGAAGCCAACTGCAATGGGCTTCAGAAGTGTCAATTTGTGTGCTTTAGTAAAGGACGCCCTAAGTTACCACCACAAACTGCCAAATTACACACAGCCCCTATGACCCAAACTTAGGTGTCTGTTTTACCATCATTTTTCATAATGCCCCACAAGTCCTTGTTGTCTGACTGCCGAAGGGCAGTAGCAGGGTGGTGGTCAGTCTGCTGGTCAGTCAGCTGGTTTCACAGCTATTTAGGAAGGTGAAGTACTGTGTTTAGGATTTGTTATTTAGTATTTATACAAAAAAACAAACAGTTTTTACTAAATAAGGTCTCATCCGTCTCCGCTGTGGAGCGGACAGGCAGGTAGTTATGTTCACGTAGGAAACTGGGAAATAAATCCTCAAGATTTTTAGGTGGGTGTGGATAATTGCATTGCAAAAATGAGTCCAGCAGTAATTCTAAGTAAAAGAAAAACAGCAAATTTATTAAATGGAAAAGCGACATCATTTCCCTCTATTAATTCACTGGGTATACGGTACCAACATGCAGGTTGCCCTTTAAAATTCATGATCTACAATAATATTGCAGATAATTGCAATAATGTGTCAGACTGGTTCAACAAAGAAAACTTACTTGAACTTTGCAATGAACTTGACTGCTCAGGGAAAAGTCTTCATTTGAATCTTTCTGGCATTTGGCAGTGTTGAGTTAAATTTATTTCAGGTTCTCAGGGGTGGAAGTCAACAGAATTATTTCACTAAAGTGCTGTACATGAACATAAAATACGTTATTTGCACTTTACTTGAACTACTTATTTTACTGTAATAATTCCATTTCCAATATCCTACTTATTTATTTTATACTAAAAGGGTTTTTACAGTTACATATGTGTAGCCACTAGAGGTTATTGCATTAGGATGGAATGTGCGTTTGATCCAAATATGGGGTCATGATGTTGGACAACAAAACTGTGACCCTGTGCCGGGTGGGCAGGTCTAGAAGATGGATGGATGATGTTGAACAAGTACTTTTATTCTTGATGTTTAAGTACAATCAATATCAAGTACTTTGCTCATTCCAATTGAGTAGAACGTTGAACTACACATCTACTTCCTAGTCTAGCTTGTGCATCCGGATGATATTCTTGTTTTTTTCCGTGCTCCGCCAGAAGCATGTTGCACCACGTCTGTTGGGTTCTCCAGTGGTTGCTGGAGAACCAACAATTGGTACAAAAGGGGGAGAAGCGTCTCCTTCCTGGAACACATCATGGTGGAAGAACAGGTCCAAACAGTCCCGCCACGGTTAAGGAAGTGGCGGGCTGAGGCCAGTCAGCCACCTAACCACCGTGGTCGGAGGGAGCAGAGCAACCTTTTTCACTCTAGACTGACCACAACAACTCAGTGTACATCCAAAGCCAGATGACTGAACTCTCCTGAAACTCTTTCCAACCAGTTTGACCACAATGACACCAATCATGAGCATCATACCGGCTTCCCGCATCGACACTGCCCTCACCGAGACCCAAGGAACTCATGGAGTACAAGGAAGCCAAACACTGGCGGTTGGTTTTAGGTGCCTTCCTGTGGCAGCGTTTCTGGTGGCCCACCATGGAGAAGGACACCCGCTAGCTAAAAACAGTTGTATTTGAACCAGTATGTGTTAAATTGAGACATTGTACTATAGTGCGATGTCTGCATCTTTCAGAAGCAGAACATCCAGCTACAGTATATGAACCGGTGTTCTGTCGAACAGGTGTGTCTGAATGAATCTGACTACGGAGGCAGGAAAAGGATCTTACAGCAAAGACGTTTTCGTTTCAAAGCTTGACATTTATCTGAATCAATGAATTAAAGCCTTAAAAGTATTGTGATTTAAGCCCCCACTGCTTTCTAAACTGCTCTTTATTGTATTTTCTTCACAAGATAAAAAAATGTGTTGACCTTTCATTTAATTTACAGTTCTGCTAAGTCATAAACTGATGTACTTCCTGTGGTCGCCACTGAACCCACAAGGACGTTCATGAATATTTATGCCGGCATTAATGCATGATTAGACTTCTCCCTAATGTGTGTTTGAGTTTGATCTTGACCCGTTAAACAGCGACGCTACGTGCTGGAAGCCAGCCCGACGTCCTCCGGGCCCCGGGGGCCGAGTCCATCCTGCTAGGGAGGAATTGGCCCGTCACAGCCTCTCACACCGAGGAGATCAGCCATGAAATTGGTTCAAGACCAGCTTAGGGTGTAGTCGGCTTTAAATACTGCCTCTCGGGTGGACAGGGTCAGAAAGAGAACAATGGGGCTGCCTTGTGTTCCTGGTAATGGAGGAAACGGAGAGGACGAGGGAGGGTGTCGAGGGTTTTTTAGGGGCCTTGAGGGAAATCATCCTGTGTGCGACGTTAGAGAGCTAATGTGTCAATGTTTGATTTATTATGAGGCTATTATGAGCCTCTGCTTAATTACGTCGCGCTGTTTTATTTATAAAATAAATAATAAACAAGTCAGCGGGTGGAAGGAAGCAGTCTTCCTTCCGCCCGCTGACTTGTTTATTGTTTCTGTTTTTATTTCCTGTCTTCTACCTCTGCTCGCCGAGTTGGAGAGAGACTGGGATCTTCTTGAGCTAATAGTGGAGCTCAAAGTGAGCTCTCTATCGCATACTGGATCTGTTTGCCTCATCACCAGTCAGCATAGCCGAGACAGGGGAGGCTTTCACTGAAACACTGAGACGTTGCTGAGCCCAGAGTGCAGGGTGCCCCAAAAGATTGGGGAGAAGTCTTTTCGATGTACAAAAAAAACCCCCGCGATGGCAGAATGTCTATGGATGTATATGCATCAATTGTTGCAAGACGATGTGGTTCAGGCTGTGTGACTTTGCCCGTTCATGCATTTATTGTCTTTCAAATGGGAAGCAAGTCAGGGTTTGTGTGACAGCATTGTGTGTGTGTGTGTGTGTGTGTGTGTGTGTGTGTGTGTGTGTGTGTGTGTGTGTGTGTGTGTGTGTGTGTTTGTGTGTGTTTGTGTGTGTGTGTGTGTGTGTGAGAGACAGCGAGAGAGAGCTGAAGAGAGAGAGAGAGAGAGAGAGAGAGCGAGAGATGTCTCTCTGGCATCAATTTGTTCGCATCAAGCTCTCAACAATTGCACAAACTGATCAGAAGGGCGACAGGCCATGGACCGTGTGCTAACAGTGCACTGCGCTCCGTGCGCGGGGTCTATATTTACACCTGAGGAGACGAGGCTGACGGCGGCTGTCAATGAACCATATGCTCGTGTGGTGCGTGTGCAATAGGCCAGTTTGCATCCCTCACAGATATCCAGCCCTGATACCCGATAGTTTAGTGTTAGTTATGTGAGATCTACAGTTATTGGGAAATTAATAGTGCGGAGAGGGTTATGAGACAGGCTGTTAATGGCGCTGACCTTTCCTTCAAGCATCACTAACAAGCGCCCGAGTTCATGTCTTCCGGACCGTTGCAAAGCAGGGCGGAGGTAAGGAGGAAGCATTATCCATCTATCCATCCATCCATCCATCCATCCATCCATCCATTCATCCATGCATCCATGCATCCCTTTTCTCCACCCATTTCTCCTTTTCTTGTAGTCCCTTCCCCGCAGGGGAGGTGTGAGGCGAGACGCTCATGCATCACAGGGTCACACGAATTCGCTCCCACACCATTCACACCTCAGGTAAATTTAGTGTCTCCAATTAAAGTCACCAGGCTGGGACCCGTCTATAACCACCGTACTATACTGAGATTGTTAGTTTCGATAGGGGTGCATAAAGTGCAGGAACTACATCTATAAGGATACATTAATCATATTTTATTAAAAGATATATATACACACACACACACACATATATATATATGTATATATATATATTTCTTTATTTATTTGACTGAGATATATTTGCTCTTCCCAGTTGTTTAATATAAAGCAGGTTGTATTCCACGTACCTGTGATTTCCCATCACAGGTACGTGGTTGTTCAAATCCCATAATGTATCACTCTTATAATTATTATAGTTTTTTATATGTAATTATGTTTGCCACAGTGTGCAGCACTAATTCTACTCAAATCAAATCAAATTGCATCTTGGTAAATATCTGTGTGGACTTTGCATTTGCAATTTTCAGGGTTTCATTCCAGTATAATCCTTTTTATATAATTTTTTTCAGTTCTTATACAAAAAGAGCTGTGAGAGTGCAAGCCAAAGCAACTAACTATATAATCTTGTTCATAAAAATAAGAAATAAAGGATATTTCCAATACATTGTGGAACCATGTTTGCAGAAATGACTCAAGTCCCTTTTAACCAGTGAGTTCGGCCAAGGTTTTTTTTTTTTTCTTCATTATCCAAGCAAAAATCCAATCGAGATTCATCCTTCACGCTATGAACTTTAAAAAGTAAAAATTTGAGCACTTAAGGAATAATCCATTCCGATGCCTGCGATTATTGAAAATTGATGCATGCCCGGGGGCCACAATTTACTGTGGAAAAGTCCATTACTTTTTTTTAATGTGCACATGTTAGAGGGAATTAATCCAGCTGTGCTGTGGGTATTGAAATTCAACCATTCGGTCTTAAACTTCAAATGTTATTCTGCTGCTTTTACCATTTATACATGGCCATCTACTATACAGCATGACTGGCCAAATAAACAATCTTCAGAGGATTTTGCACTGAAATGACTAAATACCTCTGTGAGGCTGTCTATTACCTGGTTACAATAAGTCAAAAACCAGTTAACATGACACTTTTATGCAATGGAAACATTACTTTACTACTCCATAGATAGATAGATAGATAGATAGATAGATAGATAGATAGATAGATAGATAGATAGATAGATAGATAGACTGATTGATTGATTGATTGATTGATTGATTGATTGATTGATTGATTTGGGGGTGATTGTCATTGCTACCCAGGCGTAACAGCGGGTGTGGCCCCTCCCCTGAGACTGCTATCGAATTAATCTACTCAGGCTAAAATGGTTAATCCAATTAAATCCTTTATAGGCGTTATGCATGCTCATGTGGCTTCATCCTGTTACATAAAATCCCTTTTCAAATAATGACAGAATGTATCACAAATCTAATCAAATCTCCGTATTCCCAGTCGAGACTTTCTGTTCTCCCGAACCCCTATAATTAGTCCTCAGGAGTTTCTATCAGGGCTGTAGCAAATGTAGTTTCCTCGAGGTGGTGGGTTTGATGGTGAGGGTGTTCATGTGCACGCAGGAGAGAGTAGGTGTAGTAAGGAGGCACCTGTCAAAGAAATTACAGCCTGAGGCTGGCAGTTTACTTCCATGCTATTTTTATGATGGGAATCATTACTACAAGATGGATTTTGACCTGGTTTAAATTATAGAAGTTATCTACTGTCACTGTTTACGCTATGAATGACTACTGTTGAAACCCTCTATATAAGGGAATTCTATATCCATCCAAACAGCCCCCATTCTGGGGTGTGAGGTTCCTCTATGCAAATGAGGCACGTCACACCGCCATCACCCTTCCTGCCATATGTCTCTCTGTTCTGGTAAACAGCCCACACATTTCACCAAGTAGATGGATGTCAACTAGACACGTCTCACATTGTTTCACCAGCAGTTGTGTTTTCAAAGTTTGTTGAGAAAACTTGTAAACACTCGTTTGACATACATGACATGAACACAGAATGAGTGACAGTATCACGAGTGAAAGGGCAATTAATAAAACATTAAACATAAAACAACACGCACTACAAAATGGGGAATTTACAAGTGAGGATGCGATATGGTTTATTTGATTGAATAATGTTTCTTTGGGACTTTGAATTTTAAAACTCAACCCTGTTGCTACAACAGGATGTTAATCATTTAATGTTACAGCAAACCTAGATTACCTTAGCAGACACACAGCCACACTTCAGGATGGTCTGAGGGTCCTGATTGATGCCACAATAAGATCATTCGTGAGCAAAGGAAACCCAGAGGAGAGGCTGGCGGTGGCACCAAGAATGGAGCGAAAAGCGCTCCAAAACCTGGGGGTGAACTGGGCTCCACAGTCCAACACAGTGCGCGTAAGGAGACCATGGAGATGTAAACCACGCTGAATGATAAGTGTGCAGTTTCATGAGCATGGGTGAAGGAGGCTGTTGACGATAAGTCCTTCTCTGGGCACCAGCAGAGTTGCTCTTCCAGCCTGACTAGGCCGAGGAGTACGAACACATGGGGTGACTCGAGAACAGACCGTGCTGAGACCAAAGAACCAATTACAGATGTCTCTGGATTCAGACGATGAGATTTGCACGGCTTCAGCACTGCCGAGCGGCACCACTGAGAGAGCTTTTTCTTTTGCCCAAAAAAAACAAAAAACACTAGCTGTAGTGTGTACCAACCACCACCAGGTGGCACATGTGAGCAGTCCAGACAAACAGCTGTGGCTGTACTGATGGCTGACGTTACTTCAGCGACACATCACTTAAACGTATTAGGCCCTATTATTGTTCTATTAATGTACACATTTAGTTTACATAATGACATAATTTGCACTGAAATGTGGCACAGAGAAGATCGTTTCCGCTGTGTCGGCGTCCCCTCATTAGGTACCACTCGTCGGGCGAATTTTCCGGGGCCGTCCCAGTCTGTAAATCCCGGCCTGTAAATCCCCGCTCCTCGCTCCCCGTTGAAAAGCCGGAGGCCATCGAGGATTCCTTTACAGTGGCCATCCGCCGCGACCTCGCTGCTTCCCAGGGCCGTGGACTCGCTCTCGCCTTCCCCACAGTAGCAGAGCCAGGCAAATATCAATGGAGTGGCCAGGATGGGACTAGTCGTCATTTTGGGTGGCAAAGAAAGCACGATTACATGAGATAAAAATGAATCTAACTAGAAAACAAGGGGCTATTTTAGGCACCAACAACACATAACTGTACATTCTTTGGAAATGGCAGTGGTGGAATAGATCAAATAATATTCAGTGTATCCAATATTTTTTTCTTATTCCTGCAGGTAAAGTAACACACAAGCTTACACTATAGGCACAGTTCTGAGAGCACATGTTCAGCTCAGCCTATGGTGCTCAGCAGCCCTATCAGCTCATTCTCTATGCACTTCTCTGTGCACTTACGTCTGAACCAATCACCGTGCACTTACGTGACTGAAGGTTCCCCTTGTGCCGGTAAGCCCCTGCACTGGAGTATGAGCGAAAAAAAGTTCCTCAAAATATAGTTCTAAGAACAATGATCCTTCCTAGTTCCTGCAGTGCAGAGACAAAAAAGGGAGGGTTCCTCCAAAAGGTTTTTAGAACTATGAAAAAATTCCTGCGGTGCAAAAACGTCTATTGTGTGTGTTGGTGTGGCCGTGGCTCCTGTCACCACTCTCCCAGCTCCACACCTGCAGGCAATCTCCACCTCATCATCGCTTCAGGATAAGTACACCGTTTTTTCACCCACTCATCACCAGATTGTTGTTTCACCCCCATGGTACTACACTCTAACCAAACCTAGATTCAAGATTCCTCTAAATCCTTGTGTCCTGTCTGTGCTCCGCTAAGCTGCATCTCCCTGCCCCCATGATCGCCCCTCCTGTCGACTGTCCTTTCTGTCGCAACTTTGCCACCACGCTACCTACCAGCTCCTTACCGCTGTCCCCCGTCTTTCCGTCTGCTAAACACGGATCCCTTTTCCCTTACTCTGCCTCGATGGCAGGATCCCATCCTGAAAATAAACTTTTCCCTTTTACGTACTCTGAGTCTGTGTCCTGCATTTGGATCCCATCCATGTTCATAACAAGACAATCTGGCCAGCATGGACCCAGTGGACACAGACCTTCTCCATCAGGTGCTTGCCAAGCAAGGCGTCCTGGTGGGTCAGCATGACCAGGTTCTCCGCGAGGTGGTGGAATCACTATGGAGCCTCCCGGTAGCGTTGCACAAATCAGAGTCCAATTCGACGCTGCCTCCGCTCAACCCGCTTCCTGGTTCCAGGTGCCCCACATTCCCTCACCGGAGCGTTACGCTTGGGTTTTAGGGACATGAGGGGCTTTCCTCATGCAGTGCGCCCTGGTTTTTGACTAGCAGCCCCTCACCTACAGGACAGATAAGTCGAAGATTGCTTACAAAATAGGGTTACTTAGAGGGAGAGTGTCCGCAGTAAGGAGCCAGGCCAGTCTCCCCAGTCTCTATGGTTCCTTCCAGCTCCAGAGTTCCCACTGCCTTGGGACAGGAACCCATGCAACTGGGTCGGGCTCGCCTTTCCCCAACCGAAGGTAGCCGGAGAATAGAGGCGGGGGAGTGCTTCTACTGCAGTCAAACCAGCCACTTCCTCGCCTCCTGTCCCCGTCCGCCAATGGACTGACTACAAGAACTTGACATACATCCAATCAGCTTAACGCCTCAACTCCCATCAGGCTTGCTCTGCCTTGTTCTTTGGGCACTTTGCCTTTACCCTCACTTATCGCCCTCGCTCCAGGAACCTCAAGCCCCACGCCCTATCTGGTCAGTTCACTGCAGAAGTGACTCCCTCCGTCCCAAACACCACCCTCCCATTGTCCTGTGTGGTGACCGCAGTGACCTGGGAGATTGAGTTGATGGTCAAGAAGGCCCAGCAGACCCAGCCGGGTCTCTTTGTATCCGACTCCGCCCGCTCTCAGGTCCTCCACTGGGCATATTCCTCCCGATTTGCCTGCCATCCGATTGTCAGTCGCATCTTGTCCCTCCTGAAGCGGCACTTCTGGTAGCCGGCCATAGGTACCGACAGCCGTGTCTATGTAACTGCCTGCTCTGTGTTGTGGTAAGGTCTCCCATTGGCCTCCCACTGGTCTACTCCGCCCCTTGCCGGTCCCAAGTCGGCCATGGCCACACAGGCCTCGACGTTGCCTGCGCTCTTTAACCCTCATGAGGTAACCCTATTGTTCTGACCATAGTGGACAGGTTTCCCCAATCTGTACGCTTTGTTGCTATTCCTAAGCTCCCCAGAGAGTCGGAATTAGCCGATCTACTCATGAACCACGTCTTCCGCCTCCATGGAATCCCCACAGACATTGTGTCCGACCAGCGTCCCCAGTTCATATCCCAAGTCTGGAGAGCCTTCTGTCAAGCCCTTGGAGCCACGGTGAGCCTCTCCTCTGGGTATCACCCACAGACCAACGGTCAAATGGAGTGGCCACCCAGGACCTGGGAGCGGCACTCTGTTGCTTGGCTGTCCAAAACCCCTCCTACTGGACCACTTATCTGTCGTGGGTTGAGTATGCCCACAACTCACTGTCTAGCACAGCCACAGTTATGTCACCTTTCAAGTGTGCTATTGATTTTCAACCAACCCTGTTCCCAGCTCAGGAGGAGGAGGTCTCAGTTTCCACGTTTGCTGCTGCTACAAGGTGTGAAAATATGCTCACTCCACTCTACTCTGCTCCGCTCACCACAACCGATGCCTTGTTGACCATTGTAGGACAATTCCCCCCAACTACCATCCAGGTCAGAAGATGTGGTTGTCCTCTCAGTCCCCTAAGTTCCCCTACAGTCTGTCTCCAACAAACTTGTTTACCTTAACATTGGTCCCTACATTATTGATTCCATCATTAACCCCTCTGCCGTTAGACTCAAGTTGCCCCCACACATGAGGATTTACCCCACATTTCACGTCTCCCAGTTAAAACCATCCAGCCCATTGTGCCCACCAGCCATTCCCCCTCCACCCACCTGGCTCATCGATGAGCCGTGTTCACGTGTCTTGACACGTGAACACGGCTCTCTGTGTGCCCTGATCGCGAAGAATAGTCGAATTTTGACATTGAACAGGCAAATCTGCTTCAACTGACAAAATTCTGAGTCGGGTACAGCCCCACTCCTTATTTTAATCTCGTTCAGGTTTGACGACTATAAGTGCAGCAGTGGGAATACTATAAGTACAGATGTAGACCTGGTTTTAAGTGATCTGCATGTACAAGAAAAAGTTTAATTCAGAGAACAACGCACCATGAAAAGAGACGCTGTGAATCGGCTGCTCAACCCAGCCTAAAGTCATTGTCACAGTCCATTTCAGATGGCGTTTGTTCATTACCCGATGGTGATGCAAATTTTTCATGTAAATGAACCTCTCTGGTCGCTCGGATCACAATGGGGGCTGATCTAATCCGACAGGCAAAACATTAACCGTGTGAACAGCCAGAAGTAGAAAAATAGAAGTCTCTTTATACGATTTTCCTCGATTGAAATTGGAAACCGCAATGGGGTTTTTTTTTCTGAAAATAAACAAATTATATTTTCACAAGTTAGCAAAACCTTTTGTGTGATTTCTTTATAAACAAATGAGGGCCAAATAGTATTGTTTGAAGTGCAAATACCGCAGATTTTAAAGAGAAACAAATAATTTGCAGTAATTTCATTCGTTATCGTCTCATATATCATCTCATCTCATCTCACATCCGTTTCCTTTTTAATTACTGTAAACTATACCAAGTGAACCAAGTTGATTTAGATAAAATGTAAACTTAATAAAAAAATAAACACATTTTTAATTTTTTTTAACAGGATATAACTTCCGTGACATAACATCAACCCCCTAGATGTTTGTGTATTGTGTAGGTGTTCTGCTCCTAAAAACACCTATATAGATACACATAGAAAAAACATAAATACACAGGGTTTTTGGGGGTTTTTTTCCTGATTTTTCTGTTTCTGTTTTTTTTTCACCTGGAAGCGGGTGAAGAAAAGGGCCAGGCAGGCTTGGCAGGAGATAAGTCAATTGGTCTCATGGATGTATGCCAGGATTTTATGGCCAGTTTAAATCAGTGGTTCTGAACTTGTGGGTTCCAAGACTGGTACCAGAGCAGAAGTGAAATATCGCTTGAGTGTGAGACAGATCTTCTCCGTCTTGGTAGACCAGGATTAGTGGGGGTAGGACCCCTTAATAAGAGCAATGAGCTGGGGCAGCCAAGGAGCTGTAGTTCCTGATAAAACGCTGATAGAAGTTGGCCAAGGGCCAGAAACATTGAAGCAGCTTATCAGATGTGGGTCGGAGCCAATTAAGGACTCCTTCAACTTTCTAAGGATCCATCTGAATAGAGCCCCTGGACACAGTGTAGCCAATGAAGGAGACTGTAGTGACCGGAGATCACACTTTTCAACCTTGACAGAGTTTGTGACTTGGTCTTTGTAGGACCTGCCAGACATGGTGCACATGCTCAGGGAGTATTTTGAGAAGATGAACATGCAAAGACACATGTGTCTTGGCCAAGAAACAACACATAACAGTCATAGCAGCAGGGAGGTGGTACTGTATATCTTGCAAACAATTTTGAAGATGTTGATATAAAGCCGTAAGAAATATCCCTTGAAACAAAGAACAGTTGACGCTTTACGAATTCAAGTTATCAGAGGTTATTGGATTACCCACACAGAGCTAAAGATTTATGACAAACTCAGAGTGCAATTAGGTGTCTATCTCTCAATACAAATGGTGCTCGTTTTGCTGACCGTATGCTCGAATCAAATGAAGAGACACACAGGGTTGTACACTGAAGTGCCCAATGTCAATGGTCTAGTTCCAAACTCCAGCTTAGCCCCTCCTCGAACTTTGCAGGTCCCTTAGTCCAATTACGACTTCTCATACCCAACAATATATATATACTGGATATACTGGATATACTGGAACACACCACTACTGTCAGAAGAGTGACATACTATTTGTTTAACTACTAGGGACAAACGTAGCTATTGATAATCTCTTGAAAACTGCTGAATGGATAAATATAGTGTAAATGTAGTGTTCATAAAAATGTAGTTGTTATTACTTATAAAATGTGCACAAGCTTGTGCAAAACATGCACAGGCTTAAGACATTCAAGATGGTATCAAGAGGTTTAATACCTCGGTCATTTGTTAAGGCCACATGACTGTTCCAAAGAGGCTGCACAGTCAACATGGCTTAGTCCCTTGAAAAATAACCTGATCTGCATATACTGTACAATGAATAACTTCAATAAAGAGCATCGATTCGTTTCTTGACTCACTGTAAAAACGGTTGTTCTGCTTTCAATTAGATATTTATTTAATTTCTTGACTTCATCACTACAGCAAAATTGTTTCTTTTCAAAGGTTCCCTGCAGAATAGTTTCAAGCGCCAAGACATTGAGTGTTGATGACACACACACACACGCATACACACTAACCGCGGAAGGAACAGATTCATACTCGATGAATAATTCCCTTCTAGTCTTGACAAGCGCATTGAACCTTAATTTGTGATGCTTGATTTAGCATTTCAAATTCCTGTTAGGCAAGAGACGACATTTAAATCAGCATCATTACAAATAAGAAGTGGTTAGGAATGAAGTCACTGTGTTAATATATTTTAATATTGCCTGCTTGCTCCACTGACTTCTGTAATGATTTATTATGGATATGAGTGGGAGGAAGTTGGAGTCTGTGTGCTTTCAAGGATGCGGTGAGGGCTGATGGATGGAGAATGGAGGCCAAGTCCGCCAAGATCAGCAGTCGATCGTGAATCAGCAGTAGTTATTTGGTAGTATCACAGTATAATCACATGCCCGTGTCAGTAAAATGGTTAAAAAAAAGTTTCGAATTTGGTTTGGCAGTATCCTTATAAAGGTCAGTGCACAAGTGTGCCGGTTAAGCAAATTGGTGACTCGGTGTGAATGTGTGTGACCCTGCGATGCAATGCCATTCCAGTCAGGGTGTCTTAGGCAGGGGCCTTAGGTCCATTGACATCTGGGACGGGCTCCAATAACCCCGACCAGGAAAAGTGGGTAAAAATAAAGGCATGGATGCGTGGAAAAAAGTTGTGATCTGGAGTCATGGTTTTCAACAAAAATGAATGCTTCAATTATATTTCATTGGTAAATATGTAGAGTAGATCCAACGTATATTCCAAGGGCCATATTAAGAGCAGACCACCATCCTATGATTTTACTAATAACTTACACGAGATCAGGATGTAACTGTCATATCAGAGAACAGTCCGAATAACCAATAGGCATGAAATGGAAAATGTCAAAGCTCTTCTCTGGCTGCGTACAATAGCTTGGTGGCAGATGTTCAGACTCAGAGATTTGACGCTCTCTCTGACACTCAACATCTATTTGAAAGAATGAAATGATAACCATGACAACAATTTCAATTTTGAAGAACGACTCGGCAATGAACCTGCTATTAGTGATCCATCTATTTCAACATAGATTCCTCTGGCTTAAGATTATTGAAAATGATGAAGAACGCCAGTTTCCCAAGACACTTCATCAGTTTCTCTTCTTTCAATGAAGGCGGTTTGACAGGGGCGTGATATTCAACAGGATCTTTTTTAAATAACTACAGCTCGGAGAGAAGGAAAATGTCTCGTCACAGCTCAACGCTGGCGTGGAAATGACTTGAGGGAGGAAACTCTCCCCCACAACAACAGGAGACATCTGTAGTTATTTCAGCATTCTGCTACTTCCAGCTGCAGCTGAGAGACTAACCACCACTAGATGCTAAAAAAGACCATTAGGGCCAATTAACATGGAAATACATTCAATATTTATTCAACCCATCAAGATTGAGGGAATTTATTTCGGAATTATGGAGAAGTGTGCAGAGTGTCCTGACACTGGATGTGACCTCGTTTCATTTTTATTTGATTTGCACCGCAAGGCTTGATTCGCCTGATGCCCAACGTTTTAACTTTTGTCACTAATGTTTACATTAGACCTGTATGTGAATGTGTATGTGGGGTGTGTGTTTACATGCTCATTCACCTCATATGGCACACGTCCAACAAGTTTACCTTCATTCATTCCCGTTGATGACGATCAGAATTGTGATGGAAATTCATATCTTGTATGAGGGAGGTACTGTATTCACCCTTTAGAGTCTCATCAAGTCCATCAAAAATGTGGCAGTTTGGAGGTGAAAAGGCATATATGAATACAAACATATAAACAAACATATACTGTACATATGGTAAAGCAATGCCAATTAATGTTTCATGGCCTGATTCGCTTTTGGGAAGCCTTCACTGCACTATTTGCATTCTGAACAGCCTGTAGAGATGATATAATAAGTCATTCTGCCTTACAGATTACAGTCAAAGTATTCCCCTGGATGGTAAAATCATTAAGAATAAAGAGGCCTTTTTCCCAGGCAGACGTTTTCTGCCTGGGAGGCAGAGACGCATCTAGAGGCTTTTTCCTTGTTGTAATGCTCTAATCAAAGCATTGCTTGTCGTCACATTTCAATGGGACTCAAGGAAGTGGTTGTCAGTGAGTAAAGAATCCTGTGTTCAAATTTTATCCTTTTCCCTGACATGAAGAATTTTAAGGTAAGGGTCCCACCGACGGAACAAGTGTGGCAGAAATCACCAATAAAAAAAGCAAAGCGATCTGAACATGAATCATACATTTAAATGCATGTTTAAAAGCGTTTTAAAGTTCCAAGTGCCAAAATCAAAACATATTAAAATATATTTTATCACATATAAATTATGCTATGTTTATGAGTAAAATGGTTTACATAACACAATGGAAGGAGGGAGATATTTGTTTCTCGGTTTTTGGCATTTAAAAATCTCAATGCAGATTTGTGGATTGTTGCATTTATTTCTGGATTTATATATATATATATATGCTTTCTTTGATTTTGCATTCAAAAACATTAATACAGATTAGTGTATTTCATTATATATTGGATTATTATTATTGTACCTTATTTTATTATCTTATTTTATATACTTTGTATATATATATGCATAAATATAAATGTATTAATAATAATCATAATAAATATAGCTGGAGGCAGCAATACACACGGTTCAGTTCAGTCATGTAAGGTACGTATTACAGGTTTCAGAGGTTCCGAGGTCCCGAATCTGCGCTCTGTGATTATATGTGGGGACGTTTGGAGCGAATCAAGGGATTCTTCCTTTAATCGCTCTCATTTTGTGGGGATGGGGGCCAGGCCGGCTCGGGTTGGGTGGAGAGTGAGTTTCAGTTCAAATTGGCATTTTAGAAAGACCCGCCGCGTCAGCTCTTGGGGGCCTCATCCCTGCTGCGCACTGCTGGCCCGAGAGTGCTGTGGAGAGCAAAGGAACAGTTGTTTCTCTGCTCTGTACCATTGGCTGCCACATGTTTGAAGTGATGTATTTACTGAGGTTTACAAAGGTAATCGAACTTACATCATTTTAGGGGTGCTTCTTTACTTGGACAAAATTTTCAATAGGTTGCATTTCCATGAAATACGAAAAACGTTGTGGAATTTCTGTGAGTAATAACCATATCGCAGCTTCTATTTTTCCGACGCCTCGCTAGATCTTGAATGCATCACTCACTCGCACAGTCAAGTGGACTTGACTCGATGTGGTCACAAGTTTTTGAAGAAAACATTATTCAAAGAGATCCACAGACATCTACTAGGTAAGAAGGTACATAAATATACACATACTGTACACCTAGTTTGTAATCTCTAACCACTACAAAGTCTACACTGTGCACTGGACATGGTGCAAATGGACATTCTGAACCTGAACCTGCACATTTATAGTCTGGGGTCTTGGTAGACCAGGATTAATGGGGGTAGGACCCCTTAATAAGAGCAAAGAGCTGGGGCAGCCAAGGAGCTGTAGTTCCTGATAAAACGCTGATAGAAGTTGGCCAAGGCCCAGAAACATTGAAGCAGCTTGCCAGATGTGGGTCGGAGCCAATTAAAGACTCCTTCAACTTCCTCAGGATCCATCTGAATAGAGCCGCTGGACACAGTTAAGCCAATAAAGGAGACTGTAGTGACCGGAGCTCACACTTTTCAACCTTGACAGAGTTTGTGCCTTAGAAGTCTTTGTAGGACCTGCCAAACATGGTGCACATGCTCAGGGAGATTTTGAGAATTCAGTCTTCTTAAGGCTATATACAAATTACATTCAAACAAGAAGCTCAGTTACATTACACCTGTAGGTCTTTAGCAAACCACCCCCAAGCCTATCCCCCGCCGCCGGGGGATCACATTTTTAATCAACATTACTACTGTGTGACAATTATTTAAGGTTTTATATTTATCGAAGCTAATTTGTAAAACAGATGTAACGGAAAATACTGAACTAACCCTATGCCCGCTTGTAACCCCATGTCTGCTTTACTAAGAAGAGCAACATTTTGTACTGCTGACCTTGCCATGTTGTAGGGCTGGTCACATTTGAAACAGTTGAAACTGTTGAAACCGCCTTGTGACCAAAGGAGAAGTTGCCTTTCACTTGTCTATCGCACCCCACCATACCATCTGGACCGGAAGCCAGGCTACACCCTCTGGTTTCTGTCTCTGTGATCTATATGCTATGATCTATGCAATGTTCCCTCTTCGAAATCACGGTCCATGTGACGTAGTTGATATAAGCCCCCCAACAAGTTGGTTCGGGGGAATTGATCTTTGTTACTCTGTGTGATATGTAAAGTGCTTCCCGCTGATCGATCTTCTATACAATTAACTTAGACTAAGTGACAGTTGTTGTGTTTTCTGTTTAACCTGAACTATCTCACCCAACTCTTCGACCACCACCTGAGTGGCTGTAATTTCCACGACAATTCTTTGGTGTCATAAACAGGATCTCTAACTCCAGATATCTGACCCAATCTCCTTTACAGGTTGAACCATACAGCCTTGGTCTGGGATCAGGGAAGCCTAAACTCGCCTGTGACGTAATCAAAATGGGAGGAGAAGCAGGTGGCTGAGTCAAGCCGATCGGACAGACTCTAGGTTACGAGATCCATGAACAAACTACGTGTGGAAAGGTGAGAGTACAACAATTGAATATACATCTGGGACTTAGTGAAGGTTTCTGTGTCTGGGACACGAAATGGCTAAAAGGTTTGGCTAAATGGATGGATAAAAAATTATGGAGATAAACATAGTGGGACAGTGGTATTACAATTGGGCTTCTGGGAAAAATTGACCAGTTGCGAACGAAGCTAGAGGAATATTATAAGGTTAAAGGGCGCAAGAAGCAACGCCCTAATTGGAGTATTTTTGGTATGTGGGAGAAAGAAGCGATAACAGAGAAGAAATGTGTGAATAAATCTGCAGAGTAAAATATCCCTGGCTCAGGCCAGTTATCCAAAGTTGACCTAAGTATAGATGCCCCCGCTGGGAGTATTGCCGACATGCTGCCCACTATACCCAACGCTCCGGTGCTGTATCCGCCATTGATGACAACACCGCCGTCCCCGGCCCCGTCCTACACCTGCGTCCACGAACCCGACCTGACTAGAAGCCATACAGGCCGGAGATACTAGATGACTGATGGATGGATGACCCAGGCGCCCGAATCACTGTCCAAATGCCCATGGTTGAGTTGCCGAGCTGCCCGTAATCACACTCTTGGTAATGGGAACAAAATTTAAAGTATGTGGTTGATTCCAGGGCAGGGCATTCTGTCATACGGCTGTCTGAACTGACGCCCGTCTTGGCCCTGAACAGGAAAACTACTTGCATCATCAGGGCCGGAGGGACCAAGACAGTGGAGCCTTTCACCGTCCCCGTTACCATGGAGGACAGGGAGGGAGAGGGTGAGGGCCGGCGAGTGAAACACTCGTCCATACAGTCTGTGGTTTGCCCCATAAATCCGTGTGGTTGAGACTTAATGTGTGCATTAGCTATTTTGGTTGTATGTAACGGGGCAGGGTTACATGTGCTGAGGGCCTCTTATCAGATGGCCAAATGTGGCTCGGGGCCTCCCTTATTGTATTCTTCCTGGGATTTAGAAATGGATGGTCCAATGTCTGGTCGACAGAGTTCGACATGCCCATAGGGTATGTCGTAATAAGATGCCGCAGAAGATTTACATGTGACAGCATTTTTAGCTTCCAAAGCAGACCCCAAGATGAAGCGTAAATGGTTTGAGGAAGGAAAAGAGACAACCCTGGATTGGGCTAAATATCTCTATTGGGATGCGACACGGGTAACGGCAAGTGTAGGATTGGATAAGGAAGAGTTAAAGTTTTTCGATGTACCAGGAAGCATGCGCACGTGTCGTTACGAAAAAGACCCTGATCAGAATTGGGAGAATCTGGGGAGGTGAACGGATTGGCTGGACAGAACGGGGAATTAGGAGGCCACGGCCCCGGGAGGACCCTCGTAGTCAACCAGGAGCCGGGCCTCCCGAGTACCTATAAACTGGGTGTTTCTCGCCCGCTGAACCATGCACCTTGTGCCAAGTAAACAGGATAATGCCTCCGCCACGGGGCCCCTACAGTGCGTGTTGACAGAGGTTCACGAGATGCTCCTGGCCTCGGTGCCAGAGCAGCTGTGGGCTCAGGACAAACACGATGCAGGCCTATTGGTTGGAGCTTCCTCACTACAGATACATCCAAAATCTTCATACAGGCCATGCAAACCACAATACCCATTGAAAAGGGAGGCGAGATTGGCATCGCACCCCTTTTTGACTCACTGTTAGAAGGAGGAATTGTGATAACATGCCCCACTTCTTCATGTAAGACCTAAAAGGGCTAAATGAGGCTGTTCATTGCCGCACGCTGGTGGTCCCGAATCTCTGTGATTGATTTGGCAAACGCGTTCTTTAGTATACCGGTGGAAGAGATGTCTCAGCAGTGGTTTGCGTTCTCATTTCAATGTAAACGTTACACCTGGGGTACGCAGAGTCCCCTGCAGTATTCAGTGTGGCATTAGGCCAAAACCTCGATGGTCTCACGTTCAAGCAAACAGCACACTAATCCAATATGTCAATGATTTATTAATATGCTCCACTAACCAAAAAGCCTGCAAGGCAGACACTGTATTATTGCTAAATTATCTTCCAAAAAATGGCAACAAAGTAAGCAAGTCAAAATTTCAAATAGCTGAACAGAGGTGACGGCCTCGGCCTCTCAGAGAACGCGAAGAAAATAGGCCCCGAGAGGGTATAGGCGATACTAAAAATACCTCACCCCCGCACTAAGAAACAGTTGGTGTAATTTTTAGGGTGCACAGGCTACTGCAGGAGCTGGAAAACTGACTATGCACGACTGACACAGCTCCTTCCGTACATGGCCCACAGTCATGACCTGAGGAGCCAGGACGAAGTAAAATGGACTGATAACGCGGGCGTGGCATTTGAGGACCTGAAAAAGGGTTTACCAAACCCAGGGCAACCATACACTATGACTGTGGATGTGAAGGGAGGGTTTATGTCAGCGGTCCATATGTAACCCCATGGAGGCAAATTAAGGCCGGTGGCCTATTACTCTCAACGATTGGATGCACTCACTCGGCAACCATGCACTCAGGCTCTACCTGAGTGCATGGTTGCCGCTACAGCAGCGTCAGTCACAGCATCTGCTAGCCTTGTGGCTTACAGCCCTCTGCGGCTATTAGTTCCGCATGCGGTAGCAACCATACTACTTCAGCAAAAAACAGCCCATCTGCATCCGGCCAGACAGCTTCACTATTCTTACATACAGTACTTTCACTTCTTTATATCACCCTAGAACCCTGAACTGAGTTAAATCCAGCCACTCTCCTGCCTACAGAGGAGGACGGAGAACCACATGACTGTGCGGCAGTGATATCAGAACAGACAACGCCCCGGACGGACTTACTGGAAACACCCCTCCTCAACAGAGATCACATCTGGTATGTGGATGGCTCGGCCTCCTGAAATCCAGACACGGGGAAGGCGGAAGCAGGCTATGCGATAGTCCATGATAACAGCCTGGTAGAATCAAACACACTCCCATCTCACTTCTCTGCCCAACAGGCAGAACTGTATGAGCTGACTCCAGCCTGCACCATGTCGGCAAGACACTCTCTTACTGTCTACACCATGGGTGCCCAATACATCGATCGCGATCGACTGGTAGATCGCAGAGGTAGTGCAGGTAGATGGCACGGCATTCAATTTATTTTCTTTTTTTTAACCCATCTGACCACCAAGTTGAATGGGCTAAATTTAGAGCTACAAGGAAAAGACAAAACCGTGGTCAACATGATCAGTTTAGTTAATGCTTTTAAACGAAAAAAATGCAACTTCTGTCCTCAAAGCTGCAGCGCCATGATTTGCGGAACTTTCAAAACCTTGCCTCAGAGCTCAAGGGAAGGCGTGTGTGCAACTTGACAGTGCGCACTACACAGAGCAGATTGAAAATTGTCTTTCAGACTTTGACAAAACAGTTTCAAGATTTTGCTATTCTCGAGCTAATCGCTACATGTATGTGCTACCCATTTAGGGAAGATATTGAGGTTGATTCACTCGCATCAAAAATTGCAACACTGTTTCACCTGGATTTGTCTGCAGTGGAGAATGAGATGTTGACACTACAAGCTGACATTCAGCTAAAGTCCAGGGCTCATGGACAGTTTTGGTACTTACTCCCAGAGGAAAAGTACCCAAACATGAGAAAATGTGCGACTTCCTTGACTGCATTATTCGGCTCTACTTATTTATGCGAGTCAGCCTTTTCCCACATGAAGATTATTAAGTCAAAAACCATTCCACCATGGCTGACGATCATTTGAAAGCCTGCTTGAGGCTGGCTACCAGCAGCTACTGTCCGGGTTATGCAACCCTGGCTTTCTCCATTCAGTGCAAGTCATCAGAGTAAGGCAATGACCATGAATGAATTTAATTGTATTGTGCCGTAAGGGTTCATACAGTGATGCAAGGTACGGCAACATATATTGTATTTATAAGTATACACAGTATATATATATAAATAAATATATTTAGCATTTTTTAAAGCAGGTAGATCATTTTGAGCTGGTCATTTTAAAAGTTACAACAAGCCAAAAAAGTGTGGGCACCCCTGATCTACACCGACAGCCAATACGCCTTCTGGGTCATTCACGACTTTGTTGCCCTGGGGAAGTTACGGGGCTTTTTGAAATCAGATGGTAACCCAATAGTAATCAAATAACAGGTCAAGCTCTCCTTGAAGCCATCGCTTTGCCGAACAATTGGCCATATGCAAATGCATGGTGCACACCAGGACAACTGATCCAATTGCCCAAAGGAATGACCAGGCCGACAGAGTGGCAAAAAATGCAGCACGTAAAAAACAACCACACACAGTGCAAGCGCAGGTTGTAGAAACTATCCCCTCGTGGTAAAACCAAGAATGAAAAGAATTCAAATAAAACGCAGGGACACAAGAGCAAGCCACATGGAAGAAAAATGGCACCCGGGTCAACGGGATATGGGAGGGGCAAAATGGTAAGCCCTTCCTCCCAAAATGTTTGTACCCTTATTATGCAAAATTGACACATGGGAAAGACCTCGTGTCAAACGGGGGGGAATGGTGAGTGAAATTCAGAAGCATTGGGCCATAACAGGAGGGGTACTTACAAATGACTAAAAATTTTTGTAAAAAATGTTTAATTTGTACCATTAAAAAAATTGCTCGCAATCAACGAACGGCGCCATCCACGACAACAGTCCCGGATGCACCATCCAACTGCCTAATGATGCCCTCAACCTATGCCGAGGTAAGCAACATTGCCTCGTAGTGATTGACTTATTTTCAAAATGGATGAAGTTTTCCTGACGGTAAGTAAGGCCGATGTGGCAGAAGTAGCTAAAGCACTGATTACAGAAATCATTCCCAGGTGGGGGATTCCCAGGAAAATCTCCTTAGATAATGGCCCACATTTCATGAATGGGGCCCTCAAACAATTAGCGGCCTACCTACATGTTAATCTCAAAACACACTGCGTCTACCACCCTGAGCAGAGGAATGGTAGAACGCGCTAATTGTACTTTAAAAAAGAAACTGGCTAAGGCAATGGAGGACACGGGCATGGACTGGGTGACGTGTCTACCATTACTGCTAACCGATATACGCAGCCGCACTAACCCCTCCACAGGATTGTCACCATATGAGATAGGGGAGATATCCAATAGGAACTCTGTCCCTGAACGCCCTTAGCGTACCAGCCTTATACAATACAGCCGTGGAGTCCACTACACTGAGCAGGAGGCATGCGGCCAGTGCTAACAGTCCTGACGATCGTGGCAGCCAAGGCCCTCAACAAGCTGGAAGCCCTGGCCATTGAGATGACGGGCAATGCAGGACACGGGCAGTTTGAAGGGACTGGGTGGTTGGAGAATCTGTTTGGTAGTTACGAAGCGATGATTCTCATAGTTTTCCAGTTAAAGTTTTTCTGTTTTATTTCTGTGTTGTGTAACCTCATCAGCTGGAATTTGGCAAATCCAATTGTCTGCCAAAATCAATCTATGCCATAGCACTTGAGTGGGTCCCTCTCTACGTAGACCACGACTGGGACGATGACGGGCCCATGCTGATATGAGTAGTGGCAGTTGTGTAAATGTTATTTTTCATTTATTTGTGTTAATTAAAAGATTAATCAAAGTGGGGAAATGTAATTAATAATTTACAGTAATTAATTATTTAAAGTAAATTAATTTGATGTATACATACTGTAGAGTATACAGTATGTGGGATATGTGAATTGTGTCACAGAATGCCTTCAGTTGTAGATCACAGTGCATTCTACACAGTGACAAAGGAATCACTTGTGCTTAAGGCTGATGAGTTTAGTAACAGCTCTCTTACTTCTCTGGCAGGGAGAGACGTCAATCGATTTGCTGACTGTGAATTGTCCGCAGTGGAAATATCTAAAAGCTTGTAGCGCAGCGTGGATGCTGCAGCAGCGTCTGGCACACTCATTTATCACGCCACCCCACTGGCCGCCGTGGTACAAGCCGCTCCGGCAGACCGGAGCCCGGGGTGCAGGATATTATTAGAGATGAATTGAGGTAACTGCCTTTGATGACCCAGTTCAAACTATCTAACCCACTCCAGGCCGCTTCATTTCCCCCTCTCTCTCATTCCAACTTCTGGATCCTTTGTTTCTTTAAGGAGGTCAGTGTTCATTAAGTCTGGATATACTGTGCTGGGGGCGTGTGCGGTGGTCTGGAGACTGCCCGCTGCAGGTATCCAAGGAACCATTTTTCCACTGAACTCGGGGATGAGCCCATAGTCTAATTAAAGCCAGACATGGAAGCTTACAGATTTCCGCTTATATTCTCATACATGTAATTTCAAAGAGAGACAGTAGATTGGATCCTTGCCAAAACATTGAATAAGGACATAGAGTGAGGTAACCCCTAACAAGAGCCTACAGAGGAGAAACTTCACTCAGGCTGATTTGATGAAGTGGAATATTCTGTACAAAGTATCGCCCAGTCTGTTTTTCCAATGGTCGTCCTTTGAAGAATTTTTTTGGCCTTCGTCTTGTTGTGGTGGGTAGACTTGCTGATGGGCCGGATTAGGGAATCACACGCTGCATCCTAGGACAAGGTTAAAATATGGAAAACACACGACTTCAAAGGCAATACCACAACGCCACATTTACAATAAAAGAGAAGCTCTTTTATTATCACAACAAAAAATGGAAAAATAAAGAACAGGAAAAAATAAGTTGTGCTGCTATTAGCTGCTGCCTGCTTTTAGCTGACACATTGAATATTTTACAAAAGAAATAGGAAAATCATCAATATAGGTCATACTCAAGAAAACAGTGATTGTACCACAAAAATTTAAACCTGTGTGTGGTGTGATTTGAGCAGCCGCACCTGATCTGGATCTATGTAATTGGTGGATGCAGGATCAGGGTAGCTCCATACCTGTTGCTAGTTGGTTGGTCTAACGAGCATCAGGTAAAACCCCCATCCCCACACTCACTCAAGAGAGGAGCCCGCGTCATGGCAAATCTCTATCTGCTCCTGGACTAATTCCTACTAGTCCTCTCTCTACAATAAACTGGTGTCTACAACCCCATCTTCTGAGGTCCCTGAAAACGCCACTTGGGTGGCGGGTGGTAGGCGAAACTACCACACAGTGTATGGTACCATTATAAGAACACAGTGAACACAATGGAGCTCTGAAATAAAGCTATTTCTATCTTCACTTTTCGTTTTTTGTTATCCGTTACTGCAGATGGGGGAAAAAACAAATAGGTCCACAGAGAAGTGATCATCATTAGTTGTTGGCATGGCATTGCACCCAAAAGTAATGAGCCTTTTAACACATTTCACAATAAGAAATGCAAGCATGTTGCAGCAAAAAACAATATGGAAACCGAAATGATTAGGACTAGAAAAGCCTGTTTCAGTACCAAAGTAAAATGTCAACGAGATAGATATCTGCAATAACTGTGTGTTCCCATCCGTCCTAGACTGATAGAAATGACACAAATAGTGATAACATGTGTTGGTTTAATCCGTTATACCACCCATCATGCAATACATCACATTCATACAAAACTTTACAGTTGGTCAGAGTATCATGAGTAACTATGTATGAATGTGTGTGTGTGTGTGTGTGTGTGTGTGTGTGTGTGTGTGTGTGTGTGTGTGTGTGTGTGTGTGTGTGTGGGGGATTTTAGTTAATTCCTTATTATGGTTTAATATGTTAATGGATTCCTACCGACTCTTTCTGTGCGAGCCGAGCCTTTCAGCCAAAATGATATGGAGATTGCAGTGAATGGGACCGAGGTCTCATTTACATACAGTAGGGAAAACATACCAGGCACGGCCGTCTCCGCCGACCGTTTCGATTTAGCAAGGTGACCTCATGAATAAAACATCACATTACTTCATCATTCAGGTGTATTGTATTTAGCGGGCCTTGATCTTATGAAATTTTACCAGAAAAAAAAAGGCAAAAGAAAAAGAGAACTGAATCCGGGCCCTGAATTTTAATCCCAGAGTGCGATGCTGATCTGCTGCTTGTTCAGTGCTCGCTCACCTCATAGGGTCTTAGCAGGAAATCTGTCAGTAAAGGTATTGCATAAGAGATAAGAGTTTATGTGTACACCTTTGGAAAAGTGCGCTTTTGGGAAGATATTAAGCTCATCTCTCGACTATAAGCACCAACCACTCATGACATCATAAATTATTTATAAATTGATATACAAGTACTAAAAAAATATGAATCCAAGCCAGTATTGGTTTGAATCCAAACAAAAAGAACAGGGGGTAGGATCGAGTAAATCATAACATATCTCTTTCACAAAGCCAATTCAAAGACTGTTGGTCCCTGTGGGCGAACGGAGCAAGAGCCCAGTAAATCGTGGTTAAAAGACACATATGGTATATGGTGCAACATAGAAGTCTCTGGATTAAAAACCTGCTCTTTGAGGCTCAGTTCCTTTGTTCGTAGTTTAAAGTCGGCACTCGCTGATCAACACAACATTCACAATTAGTTACGAGAGCCAATCAAATGTTTAGACGGAAAATGCCCCGAAGTAACCCTGTGAATTGAACAAGGGAAGAAAGATTCAGAGCTAGAATTACATTGTATATCTACAAGACAGGGTGAGCCGGGCCCCTCTGGTTCTGCTTTCTGCCCGCTACTGCTCCTGCATTCCACTTTAGCATCTTTGGACAGGGGAGTTGCTTTATTAAGGCTTTCTTTAGCCAAGATGTCTAAGATTCCAGAATAATCCACTTTTTTTTTAGTCCTATGTCTGCGTCTGTGGTTATTATTCTTGAGCCAACAAACTGCACCACAGATCCCCTACATGCTGGTCACACACACATGTAGAACAACCGCCCCCAAAACACACATCGGACTCGCACACACAAGGAAAACAGATTGACCGATTAGCACGTGCAAACATACTTTACAGGCATTGCAAACAAGAAGAGATTACAAAGCTATGTAGTATATTTTCAAAGAAAACTCTTTGAAACACCATATTTTGTACTTCTTAAAAAAACATCAATGCAAAAATCCAAGTCCAGAATCATAAAAATACAAAGCCTTCCGTAATTCTTTGGCGTTTTCATCATAGTCAGGAAAGAACTGGTGCATATGCTTACTACAAACATTGTTCATGTGCACATAACAATAGATACACACTTGGACACGTACAAAAAACTCAAAAACCAAAAACACACCAAAAGGAAATCGGCCCACAAAACTCCCTTGCATTTCCAAATGTGTTTGCTTAAAGCACCACTGGCCAATCATAATAATAATAATAATCCACGGCTCTGAGGGAGGCAGTGAGTTTTCTGAGTGCTATGTTTCCTACCGGGCATGTCTACCGGGCATTTGAACAGAAAACCCATAAAACTGCCAAGTGAGATTGAACAACTATCTCACCCATTATCTTCTCTTAAACAACCACTTTTCATGCAGATAGTTGCTCTGAAAAACAAAAGCCCCAGCGAGTTGAGAGCGCTACGGCAAAGAGAAGGTGACACAGGGCTGGCACGGACCTAGGAAATAGATTCTCTGTCCGCTAATCTGCGGTTTGGCACGGGGCATGGTTGTTTGGCCAGGTTGGGTGACGGGGCTGGGGTCAGAACCCCACCATCCGGGAAGCCCCTTCACAGTTAATTGCTATCCCACTGTGGCCAAGCTGACCCCAACCGTCCAACAAAAGGTCTACGCCAGGTGTCTGCAGTGTACGACCTGCGGGGCAGAGTGCATCCGGCCCCCAAGCCTCCATAATACCATTATATGTACCAAATATATATACCATATATATATACCAAACAAATATCAACAAACAAACAACAAAATATGTGGCATATTAACAATAAAGTACCACCCCAGCCGCTTTTAAAGCATCCAAGCTCTAAGCATCACAGTGGTGATTATCCAGTGCAGTCTAAATGTATTGATTGTGAAGCTATGAATCAAAAAGTCTGTGTGTAGAGTTATCAACATTTTGTACCACAAAAATGTGTGTTGATTTTTGTTTTTGTTATATATCCTAGCAATGCATGACCAGTGATTGCTTTTATGAAAGTTGTATTTGTTTGGACGGAAGGAGAATGCCAATCTGTGGTTTTAGATCAGAATCCCTCTATAGCTTCTACAGCCCTGCTGTAGAGGCTCCAGGCCACAGGAGAAAATTAGAGGAGGTCTAAGTATTTATTTGCTCATAAAACATGAGATACTATATAATACATTATACACTATAAAATAGAATAAAAAATTATTATTGATTGTGTTTTCCAGAACATTATTGATGATTGATGTGAGATGGCTAGAAGAACACAGCTTTGGTTCCTAAACCTCTTCTTGGGAAATTACATGTATTTGTTAAATTCCACCTAGCACACACAATTTAACTTCATGAGGTATTGATTAGTCAAACAGTCAGACAACTGCTTTCATGTTTATTTGTATTTATCCTAGTATTGTATTGCTGCACAGATAAATTGCTTCAAGGATCACTTATTAGTGACAGGGGTGGACAGAATGATGGAAATGGAAACACTTACTACACAATATATTCATATCAATGACCAAGAACAGGGCCAAAACAACTGCAATCCTTCTTGGAATGCTGTCAGAGAAGGCCTGAACTGTGTGTAGTGGGGTACTGCACCATTGCACCACTTCCAATTTCCTGCCTCCTGGTGTTCATGAAACTACTTGTGAATTTGTTTGGTATCGGAATCATCCCAGGATATGGGAACACCATGAGGGAACACTGTTATATGATCCACCTGGAGCAATTATCAGAACCAATGACTTCCAAAAGATGGCTGCCCATACCATTATGGATATCCAGACAATGGGGTTCAAGGTGTCAATTGGTTTTCTCCAAACATTAAACCCATCTGGATGTAGGAAATAAGGTGAAAGGTGACTATTCAGATGATTTCCATTTCAATTGTTCTCAGGGGTCCAACTTTAGTACCCCTTATACCAGGTAATGCTTCTTTGTGCGTTCCCCATGGAAACAAGCGCTTGCTGGATAGCAGTTCTGTCATAAACTCCAGCTTTGTGAAGCATAGGATTTGGCCCCTTTGAAACTCTGATAATTGTCTCACGTTGTGTGGAAAACTCACATATCAAAGTATGTAAAAATACAAACTACTGATCAATCCAGTTTCCATCTATAGCATGCATGAATACTGAAAACCATCCGGGCAAATAATCAGCACATGGCCTCATTTAGTGTCAGAAGGTAGAGAGCGGTATACCCTCTGTGTGCTTCATTATCTTCTATTGCAAGGAGGGGGTTTAGCTCTCGGGCACTCAAGAGGAAATCTACAAACCACTAGGCCTCCAAACCCTATTTAAACTACAACCTCCGTATAACCTGACCCAATTTCATGAGCCACTCCTCTCTAAATTCACTCGACTATATATTTCACTACACCTACTTAAACTTTGTTTTTCTCACTTCATAAATTCAAGGACACAACCTTATGAATCACTATTTTGAACACAGAATTGAACAGAATATCTTGTCAGCCGAACGGCAGTGGCATTAGCCTATATGGGGTTCATATTTTGGGGAGCCTTCTCCGATGGTGGAAAGACCAACCAGGGGAATGGAATGAAAACATATGAACCATTTGGTTGTATCTCTATTTTGTATGGGCCAACAGGTAACCGTAAGCAGGGGCATAGTGTTCAAAAACACATTGTGACTCTGAGATACTACATGAATAATGGACTCTGTGACTCTGTGTTGTGCAACAATGATCTACTTTCATTTCATTTTGCAATGCACTGTGTGGTTCCTGTCACTGCTCTACAGCTCCGCTGTGGGGCGAACCATAATAGTGTATTCTAGAAGCGTCAAATCCTGCGCAGTAATGAAAAACACCCCATGCTGTGAGAGGAAATATGGGATTTCATAATCTGTCTGAGGCTTTGGCCTTGGTCTCTGGTCCATGGAGAGAGTCTCATTAAACTTCTCATTAGGGACACACTGAGCTTCTGTAATGGTTGACTGCATATACAAATCACCTTAGACGGGGAGGGGGTACCGCAATGGACCCAGGCTGCTTCCCTACGCGGACAAATCCCAAGATAAGTACATTTCTATTTACAAATGAAACAGAGACACCGGTTTCCCACTACCTCAACATTCACCTTACTAAGCTGCCCTGACCACAAACACCTGTTGCGCATCACATGTAGGGCAGGGGATCATGGACGCCTGCAGCGATGACTTTCCTAGTACTAATGCGTTGGGAAATCTGATCAATTTCTAATCTCATCGACAACATTTTCACTGCTCAGTGGCATTGTGGCAGTAGTCACTTGTCATTCTCAGTCAGTGCCTTTAAATTTGACAAGCGCTAGAACATCATGACTGTTTTTCATGAGGAGCGAAGGCGCCGATTTCACTCTTGGATGTAATCATAGTTTTATTTCCTCCAGGACAGCACCGCAATGAGCGGGCCATGCAGAGGCCTGCCTCTGCTTCAGTCGCAGCATACTTCAGTAGGATTAAAGGAAAACACTGACTCTCTTTTAATACTAAACTTCATTTTTTGATCATTCAGAATCAACCCGGGTGCTGGGCATCAGAATCTTTTAAACTGATCCAGTATTGAGAGAACAGCTCCAGCCTAGGGCTGTGAAGGTATGATGTTTTTTCTTACAGCGGTGAAAAGCAACATACAACCACGGCACTGCGGTCTACTGATGGGGGGTGGTGAACCGCAGTCAGTGTGCATTACAATAACAGGATAAAACAGATAGAAGCTTACAGAAATGTGCGGGGATAACATTTCAATGAGGAATTATAAATAAGGGGGATCATAGAGATATATTTTTGTGTGTGAATCGACGCGGACACAGCTCTCCGTGCGCTCCGATCGTCGAGAAATGTGCCCCGCTCTTATTCGCATTGAACAGCGAATCCGATTTGACTGACAAAATTCTGCGTCCGGTACAGCCCTAGAAATAATAACAATCGGACACACACAAAATAAATTCCCCATATGTTTTATGGACTGTTCCTCCCCTTCACGCGCGGCGCGTTAAAGCTCAAGTGACGAGCAGGAGCGGTTTCTCCAGGAGTCCTTGAACAAAGAATGGAAGACAGTCAATGATGATAACAATGGTTATTGTTTTTATATTTCATATCCTCCTGTTAGTTTCCCCAGAAAAAAAAATGAAATACAAAAAAAATATATGTATATATTATTTGTGGTGATGACAGTAATGAGCTCATTACCACTGTGGTAATGCAGTTATTGTCACAGCCCTACTTCAGCCGAATCATGCTCGGCGGAGAAGACAGCCGCAACCGGCCCATTGTATAACATATTTGCAGCTCGGTGAAAAGAAAGCAGAAAAGGTGTGTGAAAATAATGTTAAAGGTAAAAATTAAATGAAGCTAGTAAAATAAATATCTGCATGTTCAATTAGCAATCACTCAACAAGATAATCGACCGAAATGAGCGTTCGATTCCGAACTTTGAAATCACTATCAGGTTTGAGATTCTGCTCATATTTTTGTGTGTAATATTGTCCAACATGGTGGACGGATCTGCGATATACAGTACTCCGCAGCAGCAGGAAACTGAGTAAATTAAATACATCTACAGTTTGTATTTGCTTTGTTTGGAGAAAAGATCGGTCTGATCGGCGCTGCATGTAGTAATTTGCCTTTTAGTACCAGCGTTCCCCTCTGGCTAAAATAGCATCCGTTTTTCTGTGATAATTTGGGGAGTAACTTAGAAGTAGTGAAATAAGTAACTTATTGTTTATTATTCTAAAGTCTAGTTTTTCTAAAGCTCTTAACTGTTTAGGTGTGCTGTTTAAATATTCCCATAATTTTGGAATTATTTATCATTTTTAATATTCAAATAAAAGTTACTTATTTGGAAACAAGTTTTTTTTTGAAAAAAAAAAAAAAAAAAAAAAAATCAAGACTCGATAGTCTAACAATGGCATCGCCGTTGAAATCTGAAAGTTGAAAGTTGAAATCTAAAATCGAATCGTGACATGGACATAGAAAGTCAAATTGAATCGTGGATTTGGAGATTTGTGACGCCCCTAAATATTACAACGTTTTTGTTTCCTACAAACAAGCCACAGTAAGCAGTTTTCACTCGGACATTAGTGGCATAATTAGTGGCAAAGTCAGTAAGACAGATGGCACGCTCTTTCCCCGCGCTGAGGGCGGGGGGCAAATTCCGATAGGAAATGAAGCCATCACGCTCTGCAACGGCGTCGCAGGGTGCGGACGCTGTGTGAGTGGGCTTGCATGTGCGCACGGCCCACATGCCTGTGTCCTGCGCGCCTGCTTTGCTCAGCAAATCAAACTTTATATGAACACTGAGATCAGTGCGCGGCTTGGCTGGAGAGGAGCCCGGCTATGAATATCAATTTTGCATTCATCGCCAGTCGTTCCCCCCCACTGATGCTGCACCTGACACAAAAGCAAATCAGTTTTCTGTTTGTGTCAGCATTTACCACAAAGTGCTCCGCTGCTCAAAAGAGAGAGGCTCCTTCACAGATGGGCTCACTTACCTCCAAGGACGGGGCAAGAGTGTGTGTTGTGCTCGGTGTGATGGGTGTAAAAGAGAATACAATGGATGGCTGTCAGCCCGGGCGAGACAGAATCCATGTTTGTGATTCACAGCTCCTATAAAGGCCAGCCACAGGGTGCCCATCGGTCTTGAAGAGATCACAACGTTGGTTATAGCTAAACACACACAGAAACGTACTTGCACAAATACAAACATACACTTAGTACGTTCCTGTGGTATTTATCGAAAGAGCAGCTCGTCCAAGACGGACCACTTAGGGTTTGTATTCATCAGCTGTATGATTATTATTTTCCTGGGCCACTGTGTCAGCCTATCTTTACAATTTAACCAAGCGGTCTTTATCTCCACTGCATTCGACACATTTGTCTATTTTGGGCCGCGTTTCAGGCGCCGCACTTTCGAGGTTAAGAGTCCGACATGGCCGACGGCTCAGATTTACGGGACCTCTCTCCAGAATCACAAAGGATCAACACCGGCGTCACCCAGGGCTCTCATGGTCCTTCTCCCCGCAGTCCAACAACACACGACGGTAGCTCACCTCAACCCATCCAGGCTATACCATCCCATCCCTACTCAAGTACTTGTACCGCGGCAGTGCACGGAACCTGCCCCTCTGTATCTAAGAACAACGGTCCATCACTCAGTAGTTCGACCTTTTCTATGCCGTCTAGCAGCAAAGCCATGATGAAGAGTCAATGGTTATTTTTCCGATTCGTTTCCTCTCATCCCGAGCACTCCAGCTGGTGGAATGAGCTTCCCACTACAGTCAGGATGACTCGACCTCCATACCAGATTCACTATCCATCTGTTTTAAGTTGAAAGGTCCATCTCTTCAGGATACACTTAGGCTATATTCACACTGCCACCGAAGTGGCAGTTTTTTTTGTTTTTTTTTTGCTCATATATGACTCAGATCTGTTTATTTTCATGACAGTGTGAACAGCACAAATCCCATGGAATCTGATCTTTTCGATTTGGAATTGGGCCACTCTCATTTATGGTCCTAAATGGGATTCAGGTCCAATTTTTTTGCAACGCGACCTCAGTCTGAACTGCCAAATCGGAATTCATGCAACTTTTACGTCACTCTCGAGTACGGACCGGGCCGCAGTGCACAAAATCTTCATGGGCCGGGTACGCAAAAAAAGATAAGTACCCCTGTGTTTCCAGAATAAACCGGCTGCCCGCACCGTGGCACCCCCATGGCGGCACCCGCAACGCAGTCGCCCGCAGAGCAGGGAGGGAAAATAAATAATAGATAGATAAAAGCATAAGTATACCAACAATATAACAATTGTATATGTGTGTGTGTGTGTGTGTGTGTGTCTGTGTGTGCGTGTGTGTGTGTGTGTGTGTGTGTGTGTGTGTGTGTGTGTGTGTGTGTGTGTGTGTGTGTGTGTGTGTGTGTGTGTGTCCTCTGAGGGAGCTATCGGCCGCAATTTGCCCAGATGCTGAGGTACACAATTCACAAATGTCGATACGTGTTTTTATTTCTTCCATGCTGTCTTCCTTGTCTCCGCCTTCCTTGTTTATTCTGCGAAGGCTTTACCGGTTATCGCATTCCAGTAAGCTCTGGATATGGCTACAGCCGATGCTTTTGCGATTGTAAATGTGTGTGTAGAGGCAGGAAAGGAAACCATGTAAATGCTTCGAAGCACTGATAAATTCAGACACTGTCACTTTATATCAAAGCCATTCCCTCTGCTGTCTACACCATGGAGGAACATCTTTCATGGTGCTAAATGCTTGGCAGCTTCCTCGGACCCATGCGGTGTGATGCAGCCCGATTCCTCCCCTATTCTCACTACTGCAGAGAAGGCAGACCTGGGGGATCTGGACACATTTTCAGGTATACCAGTATGGTTTTCACCGTACAGTCATTGTTTTAACACCTTGGTCTTGATATGTCATTGTTTCCTCACTACATTTTAAGAATTGTCTACCGCAGCAGGGTCAAAATATTACCCAGTGCCACCTCTTGAGTGGTGCTAAACATGCTATTTAGTAAGTCAAATTAGTGTTGAGTATGTTCAAAACCAACCAAGTACCAGGACATAGTACATCCGATGAAATATTGTAGTATTCAAACACTGCACACTACCCTGGGAAGCCTATGGGCAGGACTACACCATGCAATACGCTATATGACGATATGATATGAGGTAGTACGCCCGAAAAAACGTTCTTTTTACTCACATGCTCATACGTACACTCGCCGAACGTACGCACATGTAGCGCGTAGTCTGCTGTTCCGGACGAGGCCCATATCATTCAGGAAGGTTTTCATTCAAAAGATTGTCGAGAATATATCTAGAATGCTCCATATCCATTCTTTCAATTTTCTCCCGGTACGTGCACCCTACCTTCTGCCGGATCTCCTCCTCCATCTTGACGGGGGAGCCCAACTCGGCCACCTGTTTGACCCCTTCACTGGCGTAGCCGCCGTACTCCCACAGCACGTAGTTTTTAGAATGGGACGATCCGATGATAGCGGACCAGTGGTTTGCACGACCTGTGGGGGGTTAGACAACACAACATAGTATCTAGCAAACCCACCCTCCTTATTTTGGGTTTGCAGTTGCCTAAATCAAACAAGGATTAATAAGGACATGCAATGAGCTTCAGACTAAGTCTCAATTGTAGAACTGCCCGGCGGTTGATGCGATACAATGGGGCGTGAGAGATTAGATGGTGGATTTCAGCCACTTTCTATCAAAAAAATCAAGAAAATGCATCCGTTGCATTGGCTCCATGTTCCATTTATTGCTGCGTTCGCTCATCAATATCAATTGCTATTTTGAAAATATCGATTTAAACCACGTGGATCGCTGCGCTGCTCCCTCAGCAGGTCTACGGTGCGACAGTCAGGAAATATCAGAATGAGTTTTTACTACCGACAGGACCCTTTTCCAGGAAGCGCTGTCTCGTTTCATTAACTTCCCAAGGTCAAGGAGGTCTATAAGGATACATTGCTTTTTTATTGGAACATTATATTGCAATCCCCATTCCTCCCCTAGGCTCCGTTACGTCGCCACAGATTATATGAGACTCTTTGTTCAATGACAAGAGGCTGTTTTTGAGCAGTTGAGGTGAAAAAGAGCCAAAAAATTTTTTTTTGGTGTGAAGGGTACTGTGGAAAACTGTCCCTCTCTCTCTCTCTTTTACTCTGTTGTTTTCCTCTCCTCCCCTTTGTCTCTCTCGCTCAATCTGTATTCATGACTAGATAGTGTTGCAAAGTACACCAATCTCTACCTCTATTTTTTTCTGCCTTTTTACCAGGAAATGGGAAGACTGAAGATCTATCCTCTGATGACAGACTTATAATGTGGAAAATAAGGGATTAGGGAAGAAAATAAAAACGGTCAAGGTCTTCGTGTCATGAGTAAAACCACGTCTGTTTTTATCATGAACCCCTGGTCAATGAATGTGTGCCACAACAGCCTGCATGTTCTGTCCCTGGGCTGGAAGGACATGCTGTAAAAATAGAAGGTGTGGCACGTGACTCTGGGATATTTCCAGCCACTAAGAACTGAAAACTTTCAGTTGTTACACAGGAGCATTATACATTCTGTGCATACGGCCAAATGTTAAAGTTCCTCAGCAACACTTTCGTCCGGGTATAATCACTGCGGAAATAAAACTAACCAAAGATCAGCAAAGGCTACATACAGTATACTGATCGGTATTATACAAATAACATCAACTGCGGTCTATTCAAGTGTGAATCCATCAGATTGTCTGTGTTGGGTTTGACGACCCTACAAGGCTACCCGACAGAATTTGGAACTGCAACGGCACTCTGTTCTTTGCACTGGTCCTGGCTCTCAAATGGTCAAATTCTTTCCTCCAACGTTTGCTTTCTTCTGATTAATTGATTTGTTTAGTCTTTCTGGGTCCATTGAGGCGGTGGGATTTTTTTTTTTTTTCATCCGAGGCTGCTTTTTTGTTCTTTTTTTGGGGTGGCGGGGTATTCATCCATATGGCCAGTTTACTGACCACAACTCTCGATGCTGGTTTGTTAAGGAAAAGCTAAAAAGGCTGCCTTTCACTTTCTTCTGACCCCGCCACCAACAATGGAAACAGCATATAGAGGAGCACATGCAGAATGCAAATACATTGAATGGCTGTTCCTTAGAAAGTGGCAACTAAAAATATGAAAAAAATGATAAAAATGATGATAATAATAAAAATATGACTAAATATGATTTTTTTTTTTTAAGCAAAACAACTAGAATTGGTTAAATTACTGACTGGAAATATTGTACACGAGGAGAATCCCTATCCCTATAGCCTATTAAACCTGTGTGTGTGTGTGTGTGTGTGTGTGTGTGTGTGTGTGTGTGTGTGTGTGTGTGTGTGTGTGTGTGTGTGTGTGTGTGTGTGTGTGTGTGTGTGTGTGTGTGTGTGTGTGTGTGTGTGTGTGTACGTGAATGTGATTGTAAGTGAGACACATACCAACTACTCCATTTCAATAAGCCAGTAATTTAGGGCTCTTCTCAATCTGTGGGGTTATCTCACTTGGCTCTAATGAGTATATTGATCTTGCCAGTGCGGGCGAGGGGAGCCAGGGTACAACCCTCAAGGTTGTACATACATCACACACACACACACACACACACACACACTCACAATGACACGCGAGCAGGCACGCACGCACGCACGCACACACGCACGCATACACACACACACACACACACACACTCACACATACACACACACACACACAGGCAGGTAGGTCCCATACTCGGTTTGAACACATATCCCAAATGCTTTATTTTGTGGCCTGAGCAATACAATCAAGATTGAAAGGGCGCTACAGCTAAACAGTGTGGTGAAAGAGGGAGCTTTCGCTTACGGGGGTAATCTTTGGGATGAATCTTCTCCGACCAGTTTCCAAAGAAGGTGACTCTGTACTTGGCCGTTCCACAGGCGCAACAGTCGAGCAGAGGCTTATCTGTGCTGTCCCCGTACAGGGACTCTGTATGGAAGAAGAGATACGATGAGAGAGAGAGAGAGAGAGGAGAGAGAGAGAGAGAGAGAGAGAGGGGAGGAAGAGAGAGAGAGAGAGAGAGAGGGGAGGAAGAGAGTCAATCGGTCATTAGTCTCCGGAGTGCGTATCGAAGCCGCACTAAGTGACGCTGAGGAGCGTCGTTAAAAATGAAAGGAAGCCGGATATGAGAGTAAGGGGATGGGAGATGAAACACACGGGATGTTCAGAACTGTTTGTTTGATCAGTCACTCAGCGAGGTCTCCAACAGCGCGCGCGCACACACACACACACACACACACACACACACACACACACACACACATTGCTGGGGGGGGGGGGGGGGGGGCACTCACTTAAGATCATTCACATGACAGAGTGAAACACCGCAGATGATGTTCCCACATCAGAATCAAAGGACAGACGCTGAGAGTAAACCACGGATGACAAGAATGAAGTAATGTGTGTGTGTTAATGTGGCTGTAGGAATAGTATTGATCCCACCTTTCTCACACATGCGTTTGGTGAGTGAGCCCTCATCCTGGAAGTAGATGATTCTCTTCTGCACGATGCTTGCCCTGCGAAGCGAATAAGGGGGAAAAAAAAACTGAAGTGGCAGAAGACAAACGATTCGGGTGAAGGATATTATGATTGTTGGAACGTAAAGTGCAAGGGAATCAAGCAAGGACATTGAGAATTTTGATGAGAAACTCTGGCAAAAGGCGTGGGATTGCAAGGAACGGCAAACAATGAGACTGAAGCGGCGTTGGATTATTTGTTCAACAGACTGTGGAAAGTGGATGGTGAGGAGCTATTCACGACTTTAGTCATAACCATCTTTTCTGGGCCTCAAAACACTCCAAAAAGCAGTTAATAAAAATGTATTGTTTACTTTGTGTACTTCTGCGCTAAAAAACTAATTTGCCTATGCACGCTCTATAATATTTTTAGGTATAATGTATACCAGAGGAACTTGAATGATGTCAACGAGAGTCGGGAGCTGACCAAGAAGTAGTTTCCGAGCCAAGGGAGTAATTCCATTAGACCGGGGCACTTATAGCACAGCCCATAGTGTGAGGGGCACTGTGTGACAGATAAGACTGATTGACAAGCCACCGATTCCCAAAATGAGAGGCCAAGCAGGAGTCCGCTTTAGATTAAGACGCCGGAGGCTCAATCTGCTGAATGGTGGCCCACACAGGTCTGAGAGGTCCCTGACATGTAAATCAGCTACTAACAAACCCCCCGAGCCAAAATAGTTCCGAACACAAGACTCCAGGCACCCTTGTTCCCTGTTCACGTTTTTACAAAGATACCATCGGCGCAGAAAGGTTCCTATGGTGATTAAATAGAAACCTCTGAGGTATCTGATGAGAGCACTGGTCTGAAGTCCGCCAAGTTCGCCTTGAGATTGATGATTTGTGACAATTTATTCTGATTTATTTATTTATTCTGGGATGTACTGTTGTACTTTGAACTTTCAGTTTTACAGAGTAGCAACATCCCTCCTTTTACCAGCATTCCCCCTGTTGCACACTACCACTAGACAAGAAAAGCAGAATATTCTAAACAAACCGAAACATTCGTGCATTTTGCTGAAGATAAAAGAATTCAAGGCAATAATAATAATTATGGTGTTTACCATCCTAGGTGATATTAGGCATTGTGAAGGAGTGAAATAATGGAGACGTATAACAAAGAGGAAAAAGGCCTTTCGGACAGGTCAGATAGCACACCTCAAATTGTTCGCGGTTTAATTCAATTGCAAACACCCCCACTCACTAGCTGCCTCGCTGCCTTCCCACTTTCCTGGACTGGTCAGACAATCAGGCAGAGTAATGCTTATTTAACATCCAATTTAAATTCTATCAATGAGATGCTATTAAAGGCCAACCCACTTTGCTGGCTCCACACCACCGATCCCAATCATGCCAAAGACAGTCTGATGTGCATGTGTGGGTGTATGTCTGTGTCTGTATGAGCGTGTGTGTGCGTGTGTGTATGTGTGTGTGTGTGTGTGTGTGTGTGTGTATGTGTGTGTGTGTGTGTGTGTGTGTGTGTGTGCGTGCGTGCGTGCGGGCGTGCGTGTTTTTTCCAGGGCCATCGAAACAGAGGACGGAGAGAGAGAGAGAGGCATTATGGGAGAACAAAGAGCAAGAGAAATTTTGCATCTTTCCCTGGATGTTTCCGTTTGCATGGTCAATGGTTTTGTAAGAGGACATATGGATTTTGCATTTGGGAGTGCGCCTTCAGTCAAGCCATAAATTACAGGGAAAACAGGGCAAATGTACAAATTGTTTCTCATTCCCTTTCTGTAGCATTGCTTGGTACTGGCGTACCCTGCCTAGTGTGAGCTGACCTATCAGTGCGTTTCAAGGAGACAAACAGATTCTGACAGCTGCTTGTGGGTGTGCCTCAATCAGGCCGTCCATCAGAAACACATTGTAAAACCTTCTTTATCACACTGATGAGGGACATCTGATCGGCTCCCAGTCACTGAAAAGAATTGCAACCAAGGATGGCATCTCACAGAGACTGACGAAGATTGACGAGATATGCGCGGAACGTCTCAAGTTGTCCAGGATTCATCTCCATGGCAGACCCACACAGCTGCTTCAAAAGGCTTTGGGGCAGAATATACTCCCCTCAAGGTGATAATGTATTAATGCTGCTGATTATGTTTTACATAGCTTGCCATGTGCACTTCCTTTGCCCTAGGGAAGCTACGGAGAGCAGGGTGCTCTGGGTAGACCGAAGCAGGGCAGTGGCATGACTCCTCTCCATTCTTGAGCACTGGGGATGGGCCCTCCGATAAATTCACAGCAATGTCACAGTTTACTGCCTTGCTGCCAACCTCTGGGGTGCTATGAAACCCGAACAGCTCTTTCAAGGAAACCTCAAGGGAGCAACTGGAGGGTTCGTTGAATCGATTTGACTGTGCTTGTGAGGAGGAATCAGTCATGTAAACTGTCATTCTCCTTCTGCGTCCTGTAAGCCTTCAGGATTATGTGCCATTTTCTGACCAGCTGTGGCTCTCGATTACAAAACTCCATTGGAAAAGGTGGCAATGATGTTTTGTTTGGTTGCAGCCTTATTCTGGCTGCCTGGGGGTTACAAACAGGCCCGGCTCCTCTCGCAACCACTAACTCACAGCTTAGCAACTGCATAAACCAGATTCATAGCAACAATGTAGGAGGCTTGACCATTCCATAGCGAGCGACTAGAGATTGATCTGAAAGACCACTGCCAGTTGAGCATTGATACTGTTCGTACACCAATCCTAATCTGTCAGTTGTAGTGTAAATGAAGACAGCCACTCCAAATGAGAACATTAGTGTATTTAAACTGAAGAAATCACTGCCATTTCTTATAGTGATAGTTAATTTATGATAAAAGTGTTTTCCAAAGGCAACTACACAGGCTCTACCATTCAGAGATCAGAGAACCAGCATATAAAGCTCTAAGAAGTATGTATGGGAAATATGTCCTTCTGGTACTTAGATAGTTCACCTCAATGTAAAGTGTGGGTTTATTAATGGACAGTCAAGGAGGTATGGTTCGGGGCTCACTGGAAAGCTGCAGTCATTGAAGGTCTTGTACAGTGAACACTTCCTCACATCAAGGGGAGGTCCTGACAACAGGGAATGGTGCTTACATCCAGACATATCACACTAGATGTGGAGTCTATTCTGGGAGGCCTTATTTATTTGTTGGCCATCAAACACAGTACACATTGCCCCAGAGCAGCAACACTCTCATTAATCAACGTGACATATTGACACCTACTGTATAAAAAAATACATACACGTCAAATAATGGATGAAAATGTATATTAGATTCTATACTTATATAAAAGAACTAAAGAATCAAACCATATTGTATATTTCTAAAATATGTGGATTCACCTTTCAAAGGGAAACCAAAATCAAACATGTATTGCACAACAGGCAAAGCTGTATTTTTAGCAACATTTCAATGGCATTTTGCTGTGGGAGGGTCTGTTGCTATTCAAAACCAGGGACGCTTTGAGGGGTGCATTGTAGCCAAGTCACTTATTTCCTAATTTTCTTCCTTCCACTCTGGCTATAGTCAGGATTGCTGCCTTCGAGGCATGGCAAGAGGGGCAATTGAGATTCTATTCTTTTCCTTTTTTAGGGCCGATCAGGGTAGGCTCCCGGTGCTTGGTTCGCTCCAACATCATCATTAGTTCTGCCTTTAAGTCAATAGAGTCTTAACATTAGCTCCATCCTGTAACTTATGCTGTGTCTTTATAACTAATGCTAATTTGGCCACAAGCAGAGTGTTTTAAGCACTGTAGGAGTGTAAGAATTTAACTAATTGTCGCAGACGAGAGGACGTGGTTAAGCCACGTCTGCAAGGGACAGGGCTGGCTTGGCTCCGTGGCGGCGCAGCTTTACCGGGTCTGCCCAATCAGCCTCTTTAGCGCTGATTGGTCGGACCCAGCTGGGAGAGTTTTAATATATGTTGTTCTGTCTTTCAGTGAGGAAGCTGAGGAGCATGACGTGGAAATGCCTGCGATCCGCAGCCTCGACCACGAGAAACAAACTCTGTTAATCCCTTTTATATAATCTTCCTGTTGTATCAGCGGGCCTTTGTATTACCGCTATGAATAAAATCCTCGCCATGTTGGTGCTCCACTGCCCTCCCTAAACCCATACATGTCAGTAGAGACTCCTACAAGCGCTGGAGGAAAGGTGCCCAGGAGCTGATCCGCTGGCTGCAGGAACGCCTCGCGGACCTGGAGAACTAGTGGGACTTCCTCCGCTGCCAGCTGCAGCGTGTTCTCGCCAGCGTGCATCCCCAAAGGGACGACACCAACACCTACACCAACTGCACCGTTGAGGCACTCCCTTTGGGCTGCTTTTCGGCAGGAGAGCCGGGGCAAATTATACCTAATGAAAGAAAACTGGGAGGTGTGTCCCAGTCCCTAGCACCAGTAAGAACGAGATACAGTACGTTATGGACCTGAGAGCAAAGCTACATGCGCTGGAACAGCATTGACGGGAGAATTTGCTCCAGGCCCAGGAATGGCAGCGCCACTTACAGTATATGACAGAGAGGCCAAACTCAGACAATTTGCACTGGGAGACAAGGTGTTAGTGTTGCTCCCTACGTCCAGCTCACTCATCAAGTGGCATGGGCCCTTCGTGGCCACAAGGTGGCTTGGGGAGGTCGATTATAAGGTTGCACGGTCAGACGGGGGCGGCGTGGTGCAGATCTATCACCTGAACCTCCTAAGGCAGTGGAAGGAGACAGCGTCTCCGCACGTCCCTCATGCACCATGCAGGACTGGTCGGGCCCCAGATGAATAAAACCGAGGCAGTCGCGAACAGTCTGAGACCCAAGACCAAGAAGGAGGTAAAGCGGTTCTTACAGCTGGCAGGTTACTACAGAAGGTTTGTAGCTGACTTTTCGGCACTGACCAGCCCTTTGTCTGATTTAACTCAAAAGGGTGTGCCAGATCGGGCCAATGGAGGTGTGTCAGCAGGCGTTTGAGAAGGTAAAATTAGTGGGAAGCCGTGCTGGGTATGCCTAACTTTTCTCTCCCTTTCTGCTTGTAGACTGACGCGTAAGACAGAGGGCTGGGGGCTGTCCCCGCAGGTGGGGGGCGTTGACCGACCGGTGCGGGCAGCCGGACGGCTCCCCGGCCTAAGTCGGGCGGTGGGGGTATGTAGCAGTATGTAGCAGGGGGCGTGGTTAAGCCACATCTGCAAGGGACAGGGCTGGCTTGGCTCCGTGGCGCCCAGCTTAACCGGGTCTGCCTAATTAGCCTCTTTAGTGCTGATTGGTCGGACCTGGCTGGGAGAGTTTTCATATACGTTGCTTTGTCTTTCAGTGGAGAAGCGCATGATGTGGAAACGCCTGCGGTCCGGAGCGCAACCACGAGACACAAACTCTGTTAATCCCTTTTAGTTTAGCTTCTTGTTGTGCCAGCAAGCATTTGTGTTACTGTTGTGAGTGAAATCCTCGCCGTGTCGGCGCTCCACCGCCCGAACGACTCTGTCTCCTTCCCAAAACCCGTACATGTGGGTAGAGACTCCCACAATAATGTTCATATGTATAATGACATATACTGCACAGTGTAGGCACATTAGAACAAGTACCCTGCTGCTCCAAGTGTATCACATGGCTAGAATTTAAGATTTATAGCATATGGACATGGTGAAGAGGTAATTGCTGTTGGCCCAAACATTACAATTGGCAAGAGGTGTGATGTTAGTGGATTTGACCATGATGCCATTGTTGGTGCCAGGCATGTTGGTTCTGGTTGGGTTGGATTTTCCCCAATTATAGTTTCTAGAGTTTAGAGAGAATAGTGTAATAAACAGTGAGCAACAGTTATGTGGGGGGAAATACCTTGAGGTCAGAGGACAATGGCCAGATGCATTAAGAACACAGAGTCCATGAAGGCTCAAATAACATCGGTTTACAACAGTTGTGTGCAGAAGGGTATCTCTGAAAGCATAACAGAGCGGGCCTGGCGTAGCAGTAGAAGACCACACAGTTCCATTTCTGCCAACTAACAGAAAGATGACATTATAGTGGATACATGATCAGCAAAACTAAACAATTTAATATTTCAAAAAGCAATGGTCTGGTCTGACGGATCTCTGACAGATCTCCATTTCTGCTGTGACATACACATGGCAGCTTCACACTCAACAAACCAACATGAATATATGGATCCATCCTGCATCCAGTGCCAATAGTGCAGACAAGAGGGAGAATTTAATTTTTAATTCAGTGAATGGGCAGCAGATGATGCCGGAATGTAATCTAGATCAAGTTTTTGTGTTTTCAAGATCACTCCCAATTCCCTATGAATGGCTAATAGGTCCACAACTGATGTATTAAGGTAAAGTTGTGTCCCTCTAGCTGGTTTCAGTTGTCACAACACACGAGTATGGACACCAACTGCTCTGGTCAGAAGCCAACTGTTACAGCACAGGTTGCAGAAAAATAAAATACCAATACTTATACCAACCCTACTTTGCCCCTACTATAATGATCTATATCAGCCCAGTGTGTGCTTTAGGCACATTGAATCAACATCAGAGGTGAGCAGATTTATATGTTCCTGTTGAATATTTACATTTTAAGAAATCGAATGAAAGTTCTTAGCTAAATCAAAATCATTTCATCTGCAGTAGAAGTCCAAATTATAAGCCACCAATTTTTAAGTATTACAGGGGCAAAAGCCACATTACTCAGATGTAAAGGAACATTCATTTGTGTAGATGTAATGGTAAGAACCTCCAACCAAACTCCAGAGCTCTGAGTTCAAACCTCAGAGTTTTCTTCCTAGCCTGACCCCATGATCAGCAGCCAACCTTAGCCAAAAGCAAACCACCAAACACAGCCTTTCCATCCAAAAGGAGATAGTGACTGCTCCTCAATTATACTGCTGCGAAACCACGTGGGAGGAGCGGACTCACCAGGACAACTTGTGAGTCAGATAAACATATACACAGGCAGACAAGAGGACATACACACACACACACACACGCGCGCCCACACACACACACACAGACACACACACACACACACACGCACGCGCCCACACACGCACACACACACAAGCACGCACCCACACACACACACACACACACACACACAGAGTCATGCGCGCCCACAAACACACACACGCGCACACACACACACACACAAACACACACACGCCCACACACCGTTTCACGAAGTTTGTGACCAGTGGTTGGCCTTTTCGCTGGGCATGGTGTCCCTTAGGGTCAGCGAAACGGTGACAGTGCTCGTCCAGGATATTAAATGGAATTAAAAGCAAACATGGCCCTGGTAGTAATACCATTTTCTCATGATGTTGTCAATCATTCCGTTTTGTGTGTCCGCCTGTCTATGTCTATCTCTCTATGTATGTCTGTATTTGTTGTAGTTTGTGCTTGTATGGCCCTTGTGGCAAAAAGTGCAGCAGAATCATAACGCGCGAACCAAACTCCTTGTGTTTGTTCGAGCCACGGCCTCCCTCTACTAATGGAACCGTAAAAAGACTCTCAATATGCTGCAACACAGAGACGGACAAGTTATCATACGTTAAGTAAGGGAGAGAAACAACAACTATTCCCCGCAGGCATTCCAGTGTTTCTATGCTAATGATTGTATATGTTCCAAACAAAAAACACAGTTGAATATTGGCATAACTTGGCGCAGAAGGCTGCAAAACAAACCTCCAGGGGTGCATTTATTTTTACCGTCAGCTCATCCTTCGTTGGTCAACTGACGGCTTTGATCCAGATTCAGCTTTTCCTACGGCATGCTGTATACGGAACATTCCTAGAAGTGTTCCCTTGAAATCTATATTTAAAAACATTACTCTTGTGTTTATTTTGACACAATGGCAGAACCCCACCACTTTACTTGTGATTTGAAACTTTCCGGACAGATTTGCGTTGGAAGTTGTGAAGTCATTTACCAAAGCCCTGATGGGAAAGCTTCAAGGCAGTTTTCCAACCGGTGTCCGATTTACAAGCATTTTACAAGCAAATACATGTAGTTCCATAAAGACACTGGCTCTGCTGTACGAGAAAACGTTGTATACATACTTGAGGATGACACAGCCGGAGCCACTAGGGGGCGCCGTCCAGAACACTTGGATGCTCGTGCGCCGACGGGGCGTGCTTTCCGTCACGGCAGGGGGGCAGTTGGTCATGAACTGCGTGTCGTCCTCGTCTATGATCTGCGTAGACACACAGATACACAGTTAAAACCGGGATCTTTTTTTCGACAGGCACCCACGTTTCAAATGCCTTCCTCAAGGCGCTTTTCCACCGAATGGAACCGGCTCAACTCAACCGGACTCAACTAGACTCCACTCAATGTGGAACCAGGTACTTGTTTTTTTCCGCTGCAGATAGTACCCATAGCGACGCCGCGTGACAGTGCCACACAGGAACAATGGAGGCTGTCGACGGGACGGTGTTCTTGAATCTCAATGTCTGGCTGGATAAGCTTTTTTGGTTCTCTGGGCATCCTTTTTTATGAAGACCCCGAGGACGATCACCCCCAGGACTTAATTTTAACCTTTCTAAAACCAAAAAATCTCCCCTCTCTCGATCTCTCTGCTCAGCGCTGTCTCTGAGCGATCCCGCACATCCCCTTTGCCCATTTCTCCAAACAAACCAAAATAAAGTCATAACAGTGTGTTTTTTTTTTCGTTTGTTGTTGTTTTTTTTTATCATAGTTGTATTTATTTTCCAAATGAGGTGAAAAGCCCCGTGTGGGGCGACGTTCTCAGCCCTGTTCTCAGTCACCCGTCCCGCACAGTGATGATGCAGACGCAGTGACCATTCTATCTGACTAATCAGTAGGCTGCAGTTTTTTCACGTGACATTTTAGAACCTTGAGCGAGGGGGTACCAAAATAACTACCCGGTACCAGGTCCTATCCACAACTTTTGCCCGATGGAGAACCAAAAAGGCGAGTAGAGTCCAGTCGAGCCAATTCCATGCGATGGAAAAGCGCCATAAATGTTTTCCCAGTGGCTTTAAGAATTTGTCTCATTAAATTCAAGCCATCCTTATGTGATACTCCCTGACTAAATATTAGATCGGTAGCAGATTAATACCGTTTTAATTTCCTTTATTCAAATACCCACACACATTATTATTATTACCTCCTACTGGTGTTAATTAAAAATGCTCAAAGAATTTTTAGGTAATAAAACAATTAAATATTCCAGAAATCACTCCAAAATGAATATTGGCTTCTGCAGTTATCTGCAGATGCACAATTTAACAACGGTAAAAACAGCCTTATCACTCCAACGGAAATTACAGTCATGCATTTACTTTGTTAGATTTGTTTAAAAACTGTTTTATGTGCCAAAAAAAGCTATTGGAAACAACAACGATTTCATACACACACAGGCATCTATCTGAAAAGCACACAACGTTTTACAGCCAACAGTGGCTAAATTAGATTGTGTGTGTGCGTGCTTGCGTGTGTGTGTGTGTGCGCGTGTGTGTGTGTGTGTGTGTGTGTGTGTGTGTGTGTGTGTGTGTGTGTGTGTGTGTGTGTGTGTTTTCGTGTGTGGCTGCAAGTTGAGACCCCCCGACCCCCCCCTACTGTGATTGCCAGAGAAAATCTGTCACTCCCATTGTATTTGAAACGTAGGCCACAGGCCGGGGAAGACGGGACAATGGACCCAGATTGGAGTTTGACCCCAAACAACCAAGTGATCAATCCAGTGGAGTGAATGGGTGGCACAGCGTTGTGCCTGTGCACGGCTCGTTTCGACTGAGTCCTAAACTGCATGTTTCCTGCTGTTACCACCTTCAAACCGAGCACCAAGCATCCAATTCATACTGTAGTTACTAGTTACTGTAGTCACAGCACTGTATAGTTTTGGGAGAAATACCGTTGGCTGACAACCAAAATCAAGGCACCTAGAAGTCAGCCATCTTCCTCTGGTGGTATTGGGACCACCCCTGAGCTGCAACAAAGGGGGCCGCACTAGAAAAGCATAGAGTAGAAGAGCCTTGAGTTCCCACGTGGTGGGGTCCAGCATTCACACTCTGTCCAGACACCGAGGATCCGTTGTGTATGACAGGAAGTCACATCAGGGCAATAAAACCCCAAGGAACGTTCTCACTCCATAAAGATGTCAACGGAGATTTTCCCTTTGTCATGCCGTGTTATGAATGGCTGAAGTCGGTGGTGGACGTGTGTGCGTGTGTGCGTGCGCGCGCGTGCGTGTGTGTGTGTGTGCGCGCGTGTGCGTGTGTGTGTGTGTGTGTGTGCGTCAAGCCGGGACCCAAGGAGAATGAGGGATTGGGGCTTGTTGACGTACACAGAGGAAGAGATGGATGGAGGAAGAATTTGTGTGAGAGAGGGGGGGGTGGAGGTGGAGGGCAGGCAGAAAGAGGGAGAGAGAGAGAGAGAGAGAGAGAGAGAGAGAGAGAGAAAGAGCACAAGTGTAAGAAAGTGTAACCAAAAAGATGCAGGGAGAAAGCGAAAGAGGAGAGATTTTGAGCGGAAGTAAAGAGAGAGGGAAGGAGAGCGAGATAGAGGGAAAAAACGCAATTAGGTCTTTTCCTAAATTTTTGACCGTGTGGTGTTGCTGATCGCAGCCTGAGAGATTATAACCCCCCCACCACCACCCCTCGACCCTCCACCCTCCGGGGTTCCCATGGTTTCTTACAGGCATCCCTGGACCGGCCCGTTCGGCCTGCGACACGTCTTAAGACAACAACGCTCCATGGGAAGGAGCTGAACGCCGTCAGTGGAAGGGAGCAAAGTTTGGTTTATCTTATCGTCCAAAATGTTTTGTTATTGATCCTGGTTGACATTTGGGATGTCACGATAAGAGAAATGTGGTAACATATACCCAGGCCAGTGAAATTCCACAACTCACAATTCTCAATTTCATATCCGGGTATCAGGGAAAAATAAAAAGAGGAAAAGGCTCTTCCAGCCACTTCTGGTTTGGCGTCGTTTTGAGATATTTAAGTTCCGACTCAAAGCAGACGGTAAATATTGATTGAGTAAAATATGTCGATGCACATCCCGACAAAGACGCACAAATCCACAAACATTATTATTTATTTAGAACCTAGTTGCCACATTTATTTTCTTTTTGATTTGATCAAAATTGTATTTAAGTGAAATGATAATTAAAGTATCTGCACTTGTTACTAATTGTTCACGAACGGAAATGATTCGATTTCCAGGAGTAACATTCATCATTTTTATTTTTTAAATACTATTAACTGACGGGAATTATTTTATTTTTAATATTCAATAAAAAACGACTATACGTATACATGTCTTGATGATTTCATTCTCTATAGAGCCTACTAAGCATTTGTTTTTAAGCTCAATAAACACAGATAATATTTGACCGGAATCCGGGGAGTTGAAATCGCCCAGGACACGTTGACCGGCACCAATCCGCCTCTGTTACAGTACACCTGGGATTTGGATAGGACAAGTACTTTTACATTTAATACTTAAAGTACATTTAAGAGAAAGTACTTGTCTACTTTCCTTGAGGTAGAAATGTCAATGTGCATTCAGCACTTCTTCCATTAAAGATTGAATAGAATGGAAGGTATGTGATGTGAGGGACTGAAACAACTTCTTCACAATATCCTATTTTGGACTCGGAAGCAGGTCCTGCACTGCGATCATTCCCTTGGCAGGCGTGATCTCACGGATGATTCCAGCCCTCGAGCCTGTTTTTTCGCCACAAAACGCGCGTCCCGCTTCTCGGGGTGGGGGTGGGTGGGGGTGGGGGGGCGGGGCGTCGTATTCGGTTGGTATTGTGTCGCTATGGGCTGGGACGGGCTCGCTGAACGCTGCGCCGATTACACGCAGAGCACGCCGATACACTCAGACGCATTCTGTCCTGCCGTCCCGCCCCAGCGAGAGGTGACGGCCGGTCAAACAGCGCCGAGCGCGGGCGCACACACACACGCACGCACGCAAGCACGCACACACACACACACACACACACACACACACACACACACACACACAAGCACACGCACTCACACACGCACACGCACAGAGGCAACTGACCTCCCCAGAGAGCTTAATAGAAGGGCTGTCCAGAGAGCGCTGAGATGGGGCACACCAGCAGATTTCAAATGAGCTGCATGTTAAATACAGCCTGACCGTTGAGTTGCTACTTCTTTTCTCTTTTTTCTTTTCCTCTCAGTGTCTGGAGGACAGCCCACCCAGAGCTCTTTCAGATAGGACGAAGGGATTTGTGCGTGTGTGTGTGTGTGTGTGTGTGTGTGTGTGTGTGTGTGTGTGTGTGTGTGTGAGAGAGAGCAAGAGAGAGAGGAGAAAGAAAGAGAGAGAGAGAGAGAGAGAGAGAGAGAGAGAGAGAGAGAGAGAGAGCATGTGAACATACGTGTTTTTGAGATTGTGATTATACGGTATACTCTATATATACATATGAGTGCACATTTTTCGAATTACGGGGGGAAGTCTGACCCCCTAATTAAGTATTGAACCCCCCCCCCCCAAAAAGAGGTAAAAACAACAGGTCAGGGGGTCAAACATTTCTTTATCCTTCTTACCTGTTCTTGTAAACAATGCAATATTTTTCCCATATTCATGCCTGGAAGAATCTTGTTATACGATTTCAGACACCTCTCAAGTGGACCGTACCAAGACGCTGAGCACCGTGCTCAGCGGTGGACCAAGGCAAGCTGGAGCACCTCCAGCGGGAGCAGCTCCACAGCGGAGGGCATGAACCACAGCTCAGATCTGAGTGATCTGAGCTGTGATCCCCCCACTCTGTGCGTGTGTGTGTGTGTGTGTGTGTGTGTGTGTGTGTGTGTGCGTGCGTACGTACGTGCGTACGTGCGTGCGTACGTGCGTACGTGCGTGCGTACGTGCGTGCGTGTGCACATGAAAAAGAAGCATAATTGATAGAGATAGAGGATTGCTTGAATAAACAGAGGAAGATACATTTTGGATACCTGTTTTTTTTTACAGAAAAGGTACAAAGTGAGCGTGCGTGCAGGTGAAAGTGAGGACATTTCTTTGGACAATGAGGTTTATTTATACCTGCTTGGCTGAAGCTCTCTGTGACGAGACGAGCCATCCTGCAGCAGCTGCACAAGCCCAAACCCATTAAGGTACTGTAACTCACATTTTAAAATTAAAGACTACAGAGGCTTCCTTGTACTTAGTCGAGAAAACGCTCAAACGAGTGTATCCTGTATCCTTGTCGCAGGAACATCGAGGTACAGTGCATCACTCACAGGGTGAGACACAAGCAGAGCCCTTGATTCTACCTCAGTGTGCGGACCAGTGAGATTGAATACGATTGCGATTATGGTGTCCCCCACTCTGACGCCACGATGTAATATCCATACCTCTATATCCCCCATATTGAGGAAGAAATAACTGCATGAAATCAGTCGCAAGGGCGAATTATATTGGACAAAAGCAAGAAAAAAACACACGTGTAGGAAATATTGTATGTGACTAATGTGAGGTTAGTGAGTTGCTCTCATAACCCAAGATGCTTATAACCCTGCTGTGAATAACCCAGGATGCTTATAACCCTGCTGTGAATAACCCAGGATGCTTATAACCCTGCTGTGAATAACCCAGGATGCTTATAACCCTGCTGTATACAACCCATGATTCTGATAAAGGATGCTTAGAACTCAAGATGCTTATAACCAAAGATGCTGACTACCCAAGGTGCATATAACCTTAGATGCTAAGATGCTTATAACTCAAGATGCTTATAACCTGAGATGCTTATAATCAAAGATTTGTATCACCCAAGATGCTAATAACCCATGATGCTAAGATGCCTATAACCCAAGATGTTTAAAACCAAAGATGCTTATTACCCAAGATGCTTATAACCCAAGATGCTAAGATGCCTCTGACCCAAGATGTTTAAAACCAAAGATGCTTATTACCCAAGATGCTTATAACCCAAGATGCTAAGATGTTTATAACCCAAGATGCTTATAACCCAAAATGCTTATAACCCAAGATGCTTATAACCCAAGATTCTTATAACCCAAAATGCTTATAACCCAAGATGCTTATAACCCAAGATTCTTATAACCCAAGATGATTATAACCCAAGATTCTTATAACCCAAAATGCTTATAACCCAAGATGCTTATAACCCAAGATTCTTATAACCCAAGATGCTTATAACCCAAGATTCTTACAACCCAAAATGCTTATAACCCAAGATGCTTATAACCCAAGATTCTTATAACCCAAGATGATTATAACCCAAGATTCTTATAACCCAAAATGCTTATAACCCAAGATGTTTATAACCCAAGATTCTTATAACCCAAGATGCTTTTAACCCAAGATTCTTACAACCCAAAATTCTTATAACCCAAGATGTCTATAACACTGCTGTGTATAACCCAACATGCTTTAAAATGAAGGTTTTTATGTGAAATTGTTATGTGAACAACAATTAAGATAGAGTTGGATCAGAAAAACTACAGTTCACTCGACATTAAAGTACCCTCTTTAAACACACACACACACACACACACACACACACACACACACTCACACACACATACGCACACAAACACACACACACACACACACACACACACACACACACACACACACAAACACACACACACTTCTATTTAACAAGGTTTTGCTAAATTAACCAATTTTAATAGGTTCAGCAACTCTGTATCGCAAGAGATTTGTCAAATTCATGTGTCTATGGGGATACTATGTATTCCCTAAATTTAAAGGAGAATCTATTTATCACTATTTCTGTCACTCTATCCCTGTATATGTCTGCCAAACACAAAACCAAAACTACTCTCCACTGACTAGGATGACATACAAAATACACAACAGCCCTGATGTTTTGAATCTCAAAATATCCTTCCAGAAACAATGAAATTGCCTCACATAAATTATACAGTCATAAAAATGTGTATGAATTGCACCTTCATTTTCCACCATTTCACTCTTTCGTTCACTCTTTCTTTCTGGTTCCTTACCCCGTTCCCCGGTTTCCCTTTATCCTCCCCATTTCGGCAGGAATCCAGACATTAAAAACAGCCCGGCTGCCATGCCAACCATGTGCTTTCTGCAAAACTACTTCCCTTAATTTTACACACCTGTACTTTCACGACCTGGCACGCGCGGCACGGCTGCATGGACCTCCAGAGCCCATTTCATATCTAATTCCTCTCATAAATGCAAGACAACATATAACCGCTGCACTTGGGTCTCCTAAAGATGGCTATTAGCGGAGGTGAGGTGAGAATTATGGCACTTTTTTTGGACTGGGCTGAAACAACAACAAAATGACGAACAAGAGCGTGTGGTGTGAAAGGAAGTCTGTCACAAGGTCTTTCTATCGTATCTGTGTGTGTGTGTGTGTGTGTGTGTGTGTGTGTGTGCGTGTGTGTGTGTGTGTGTGTGTGTGTGTATCTGTGCTTATCCCTCTCTTTTTAGACTAATTTCCATCTGTGTGTGTTGTCTCTGTCTAATTTTGTTGTGCTTCTTTACTCACACAGAATCCATACACACCTGCACAATCACACACAAACCCAAAGAAACACAGACTTACACACATAATAAATTAGGCTAGTGTGTGTGTGTGTGTGTGTGTGTGTGTGTGTGTGTGTGTGTGTGTGTGTGTGTGTGTGTGTCTATAAACAGCTTATGCTGTTAATATGAGTGTTGTGCAGGTGCAGTTTACTGAGTTGGCTCGGTCTGACACACTGATAGAAAGAGGATTTCAGCACACCTGGCCAAAACAAGAGTATTTGGCAAACTACGCCCTACAAACGACGGCTGTAGTCCAACACAAGGTTTTTCTCCTCAAATTGAAATTCATTAACGTCGGATGGATTAAGAACTTAATTTAATTTACCACAAAAAACATTCTGACCAAAGTGACGGTTCAGCTTGTTCATTTAAAACCCATGCATTGAAAGCGATGACACAATTCATCTCCGCTTTTGGGAGCTGACCTGAAACTTCCCAGCGTAGTCCTCATCCCTGTCCCCTTCCAGGCCCTGCTTCAGGGCGATGAGGGTGAAGCCACGGAAATAGGCCGGACTGGATGCAATCAGCATGACTGAAGACAAGCAAACAAGGGTCAGAGCTGACTAGAGGAAAATGGATGGCAAGAAAAAAAACACAGAAGAACAAAACCTAGAGGACAAAGACAAAGGAACCGTGGAGACTTTGTATTTAAGAGAATAAAATATATATACAAATAGCGCTGCTTCTAATTTGGTTTCAATTAAAAAGTGTATGTAGTTGTATGTCGTTTGTAGCTCCGATAAATTGACACTTTTATTGCATAATCGCAAATTAGTGCAAAGAAATTAAACGTGCAGAATTGTGCCAAGATACAATTTGACCACTAAGACAGTGGTTTGCTTTGTGGTAATGATGAGGGATTCAATGTTCAGAAGACTGTGAAGTTATTATTGTCTGACTTATCATCTTAAATTGGGATGGAAAATATCACTGTTGTGTTCGTTAACCTGACATCCATGCCAGTGGGCATGATAATGAACAATCACAATGCACTGAGAGAATATTGATTATTGGATCTGAGGCCATCTGATTATTTGGATAGTTAACAGCTGTAATGGCTTTTTACTTAGATCACCGTATATCCTTAATGGGTCACCTTCAGGCGTTAATAGCGCACTACAATAAAAACCAAGGTGCGTGTGCACACTTTCTTGAAACTTCCTACAAGTTTTAAGGTGATCGAATGCCACCCTTACCCCACAGCCTCCACACAACCTGAGCGCCCCGCGTCACCCACCTCTGTAGGTGCTTCCCGGGCGGTAGCTCTCCGGGTCCCCTTCCACCCGGAGCCGAAACTCGTTGTATCCCTCCTTGCGGGCGCCCTGCGCCCGCAGGATGCGGCTGCAGTGTCCGTCCCCCCTGCCCGCTCGGTCCGACGGCTCCTCGGTGAAGGCGAACGAGTTGCACGTCGCGGTGGAGACGAAGCAGAGCGGCAGCAAGATGCGCAGACAGAGCCCGGCGCCCCGCATGGTGCACGGCGGAGGAAGAGGAGGAGGAGGAGGAGGAGGAGGAGGAGGAGGAGGAGGAGTAAGAGGAGGAGGATCAAAAACGAACAAGTTGAGGGGAAATAGAATTAAAAGTGGTCTTCACCCCCCCCCCACCCCCACCCCCCCCCTCCCCTCCAAACTCCGCAGGTGACGCAAAGTTGTCAAGTTGTGCTGCTCGAGCTTACGACGACGGATCCATCCCGGTCGGAAGCGGCTGGACAGTGCACTGTGCTGCGCGCTCCGCTCCGCTGCGCTCCCTTCTGCGCCCGCGCTCCGCCTGGTCTGGTGCGAACCGGGGGTCCGGGGAGCGGCGCGCGTCGCTCGGCTGTCTCCAAGGTGACAACCCGGCGCTGGATCCCCTGAGCCAACACGCCGAGGACGAAAACAAACAGATCCCCGCGATGTGCGCGCCCCTCCCGCCGGGATCCTCCCTCCTCGTGTGGACTTTAGGAGCCGTCTGGTGGCCCCTCGGAAGAAGAATAAAAAGTCATTAATAATGCGTGACGGAGGGCTGGAAACTCTGAAGTGTCTCTCCCTCTCCCTCTCTCTCTCTCTCTCTCTCTCTCTCTCTCTCTCTCTCTCTCCCTCTCCCTCTCTCTCTCCCTCTCTCTCTCTCTCTCTCTGTCTCTCTCTGTCTCTCTCTCTCTCTCTCTCTCTCTCTGTCTCCCTCTCCCTCTCTCTCTCTCTCTCTCTCTCTCTGTCTCTCTCTCTCTCTCTCTCGCTCCCCCCCCCCCTCTCTCATTTGAGGGGAAAAAGTAAAAAAAAAAAAAAAAAAAAAAACATTTTTTTTTTCCACGATAATTTATTTATGTTTTTTTTTTTCAATTGAAATATTCACATTAGGTTTTCTACGTGTGCACTATTAGCATTGATACTGCTAAATCAATTGCAATTTTGTTGAGGTCCCTAAGATATTAGAGTCAATCTTGTTCCTAGAATGAAACACTTCGTAGTTATAGCAGAGCTGCTTGGGGGAGCGGGGTTAATATGCTTGATTCCAACTTTATAAGCTCGAAAGAACACCTAAGCGGGCCGGTGGTAACCTAAAATGAGTTTGACATGTCTGTCGGTTCACAATAGATATTTTAATAAATAGGTAACTAATCTACTAGGACAGGTTTATGTAACTGGATTATCTCTCGGGTTAACAGTTCAGCACCTAAAAGCAGCTCCAGGTAAAGAACCTATTGTATAATATTTAGTTTACTCCTATGACCCATATCACCATCATCTCCAGTCTTATCATCTCATCTACATGCTACAGCAGATATTTTAGTGAACCCATGAGATGCCTTACATAGAATTTCTTGGAATTATATCCTGTAAGTATCAGAATCCCTGTAATAGAATGCATACAGAATATTTTTGAAGGACTAACGGAAAAGTGAGCAGATTTAAGCTTTTGAAGTTGGACTGTTATTGTAGATATATTTGATATTGTTGATATATGCAGTTATATTTTATTCCTCTTATTCATCAATTTATCAAGCTGTAATGAAGGGGCCGGCATTATTTGACAGCTGAACACGAATAATAGATGATTATTTAAAGACGGTGATTTTGTATTTTTGTGTATTGTATATTTTTGTTATTCCCTGGAAGAAATCTTTTTCGGGAACATTGTGACAGAAATTCTAGCCCGGCCCCTTCACAGAGAGGTCAGGGCACAGCATCACATCCCCTTAAATGGATAAGGATAGATAGAGATAACTGTTCTTCATCCCTTATTTTATACCTGCTGCATTCTGTCAGTGGTGTCGTCACCCCTGCACAATTTATTACAGTCTCCAGCAGAGTGAAAACACATGGAACAAATGTGTCCCGTCCTGGTTGGACAGTGATGAACTGGGAGCCAACATGGCCCTTGGCGGGGGCCGCACTGGGATAATGGAACTATGGCGGAGGAGGATGGAAAGGGAAGCTAGGAAGCAGAACGCTGCACCAGCAGGTGTCATGAAAGCAATCTCTGTCATGGTTCTGCTGGGACGCGACATCCCTCCACCCTGCATCCACAGGCTTCTACCCCTCTAGAACATCTCTAGACAGAGAAAAGGCGTCACGATCATATCGGATACCATCTTCAAATTTCTTTACTTCACCTAACGTTATTTTATCTAATTATTATTTTTTTACACATAACGATTTGGTACCAGAGAATTTCAATTGCCAAGTTGGGAAGTCAGTGAGCAGCATCTGTACCAACTATCAGCTGTCAAGGAAGTTCACCAAAAGCCTTGTCATTATTAATAGCACAAGGTAAAGTTGAACCTCACAGTATATGCCCCAGTCAACGTTAATTTTGTTTGTAAACACACACACACACACACACATACACACACACACACACACACACACACACACACACACACACACACATATATACACACACATATTAATATATTTACGTGATATTAAATTGTTTTTAGAATGGAAATCATTTCTCATTGTGATAGGGCCGGAGTTGACACTACAATAACTCATACAATAACTGAAATGTCTGTATATGTGGGTACATACATATACATATACACACACACATAAACATACACACACACATATATACATATATATACACACATATATACATACAAACTGTGGTGTGGATATGGTGTGGTTTGAGTAGCCAGACCTGACTTGGATCTAGGTGATTGGGATCAGGGTGGCTCCATACCTGTTGCTTGTTGGTTGGTCCAACGAGCAACAGGTAAAACCCTCATCCCCACACACACTGAGGAGAGGAGCCCTGTCATGACACATCTCCATCTGCTCCTGGGCTTATTCCAACTCGCCCTCTCTCTAAAGATATACACACATATACATATACATATACATACATATATATACAGTATATATATATATATATATATATACATATAGACACATATACATAAATATATACACACACATATACATAAATATATACACACATATACATATATACATTTAAATGTAGGAGCAGATCTTTATGCACCTCAACTTCAAAGAAATGTAGCACAGTGCATACTTTACAGATTAAAACAATTGGATGTATGTTGCAGACTTATATTGCTTTTTAGTCAAGTCAGATTTTGTGATATTTAATTGTGTTTAGAATGGAAATCATTTCTGATTGTGGTCGGGCCGGAGATTTACACTACAAAATCTCAAATGTCTTTGTATAGAAAGGTATCACGGATAGAGAAAAAAAAGTTATAGACCCCTGAAATGTTCCCTATCCTGTCCTATTTTAGACAATAGCGAATAGAGATCAATAATCTATTAAAATAAAATTAGACCTTTATTTCATGCTGGCGGCATTTATGGTGAGCTGGAAGGGACAGAGCAGGTTCAGGAAAAGGCAATCAATCAGTTACCAGAGTTTTCTCACAGTGGGCACAAATTGCTTTTGGATACTATATTTTTGTCACTTACCTTGACCAAAGCAAAATAATGGGTATACCTCCACGTCGAGTAGTTATGTTTATCGCCCGTACGTATCCTCCTTCTCACAAGAATACAAGCATCGTAAACCCACTGTTACATCATAGTCTATAAAATGTATACATACATATATATATATATATATATATATATATATATATATATATGTATATACACACATATATATACATATATACATATATACACACATATACATAAATATATACATACACATATATATACACATACGCGCCTATATATACATACATATATATACACCCATATACACACATATATACTGTATACAGTATATACACACACATACACACATATATACATATACACACATACACACATTTACATGAAAAAGAAGAAGAAGAAGATTCTTTATTTATCACACACACCACAACACATGCACTCATGCGGTGATGGCGACCAACAAACACACACATACACACACGCTTCAAATGGTGGCCGGTGAAATGAGTTCTCTGCATTTAACCCATCCTGGCTTGTCCTTCCTCCGGGGGGCAGCCAGGAGCAGTGGGCAGCATACAGCGCCGCACCCAGGGACCAATTACAAATGTCCATCACTGGTCAGACGACGATGTTATTCATATTTTTTTGGTGGGGGTCCTTAGTGATGTTACATGGAGGAAACCCCATGTGAGCACAAGGAGAACATGCAAACCCAACAAAGAAAGGCTCCTAATCGGGAGATAACCGGCCGGAGGATGGGGCCAACAGCTCCTCAGGCTGGAATTAAACCGAAGACCTTTTTGCTGTGAGACAGCAGTGCACTGTGCCTCCGTACCCAGTTATGTACCCAGTTACCTACATGTATATATACATTTACATATATATACATATATACACACACACACACACACACACACACACACACACAAACATATATATATATATATACATGTATATATATATACATGTATATATATATATATATATATATATATATATATATATATATATATATAAAAAACATATACTTTATATGTGTGTGTTTGTATATGTACATGTATATAAATACACTACTCACAAAAAGTTAGGGATATTTGGCTTTCGGGTGAAATCTATGGAAAATATAAAAAGTTCACGCTACAGTGATATTATATCATGAAAGTAGGCATGCAATGGGGATTTCCTCATCTCAAACAATTTATTGAAACAAAAGCCAACAACACTGGTGGGTTTACCACAACAAAAAATGTCAATGTCTCAATAACTTGTCATGTGCCCTTGAGCATCAATTACAGCTTGACAACGACGTCTCATGCTGTTCACAAGTCGACTTATTGTCTGCTGAGGCCTGGCACCCCACTCTTCTTGAAGGGCGGCCCTCAGGTCATTGAGGTTCTGGGTTACAGAGTTACGAGCCTCTACACGGCGACTCAGCTGATCCCATAGGTTTTCTATGGGATTCAGGTCTGGAGAAAGTGCAGGCCACTCCATTTGAGGTACCCCAGTCTCCAGCAGCCGTTCCCTAATGATGCAACCTCGATGAGCTAGAGCATTGTCATCCATGAAGATGAAATTAAACCTGTGTTGTTCATGCAGGGGCACAATGACTGGATTAATGATGTTATTCAGGTAATATGGGCTTGTCACTGTACCATTCACAAAGTGTAGGGCAGTTCTGTATTGACTACACACACCTGCCCACACTGTAACACCACCACCACCAAAGGCTCGTCTGGTGACAACAGTGGCTGATGCAGTGCCCTCCTTGACGTCTCCAAAATCGTTGGCGGCCATCATTCTGCTCAACGGGAATCGACTTTCATCAGAGAACAGCACTGAGGCCCCCTGGTGCCTTGTCCGGGGTAAATGCTCCCTGGCCCGTGCAAGACAATGATGCCTGTGGCTGGTGGTGTGGTCAGGTACCCTTGCAGATCGTCTAGCATGCAGACCAGGCTGATGTAAACGGTTTTGAATGGTCTGACGTGACACTTGGGTGCCTCTCACCTCCCTTAAATGTGCCTGGAGTTGAGTGGCATCATCATCCGCCTCCGCAGGGCACTGTTCATAATGAAGCGGTCATCAGTGTGGGATGTGGCCAAAGGACGTCCACTTCCATTTCTGTGACTCTTCCAGTCTCTCTGTATCTCTGTTGCAACCTGCTGATGACACTCTGTGACACTCTAAGCTCAGTGGCCACTTACCTCTGAGAACATCCTGTTTGAAGCCTCGCTATGGCGAGGTACTGTTCATCAGTTTTTAGGTGTCATCTTGGTCTCATGATGTCAAAATGTGAACAGCATGATGAAGAGGACTGTTTAAATACCAATTCTAATTGAACCAGGAAATGTATTGGTCGATTCATGAATTTTGCCGTTCAGCTCCTTGTTAGAGAACAGCAAGTTGTGCAAAAAGTACTAAAACATTGAACAGTTCGACATGTGCTTTCAAAAATTTAGAGAAGGTCAAATTAAGTTCACTTGTAAAGGTTATAGTGCATTTTAGGTTCATCCTGAAATTTCACCCGAAAGCCGAATATTCCTTAACTTTTTGTGAGTAGTGTATATATATGATATATATATAGCCCTATATATATATATATATATAGCCCTATATATATACACACACATATATACTGTGTATATATATATACATACATATATATACACATATATAGACATATACATATACAAACACACATATGTTATACACATTTTATTCACACACACACACACACACACACACACACACACACACACACACACACACACACACACGCACACACACACACACAGAGGAAGGAGGCAAGAAGCAGGAAACCATTCCTTGTCTCATCATTCAGACAGAACATGTGCTCTCAGCATGAAAGCTTGCTGCTGTCAGTGGAGATGCCACCTGAGTGAGGTGTCCTCACTGCGCTGTCACACTCTGGGACATTTCCTGAGTCGTTCCCTGACACATTGACAAGATCAAGTAATGATGGGAATGGCTTCAAACATAAGCCTAACAAAGACGTCAACAATTACCAATTTTAATCCAAACCATTTTTTTATTTGTAGTTTTACACAATGCCTTCACATGTTTAAATCATCTACCTCAATTGTATGCTTCTGTGCGAGCATGCTTGCTGCTAGGGTGTAACAATGCACCCATTTGGATAATTGCATCAATCGAAAGGGAACAATAAGAGTTAGATGATGATGATTATGACAACATTCACAGCAACATAATACATACTGTTCACAGCATTTTTGTCACTTACCTTGACCAAAGCAAAATAATGGGTATACCTCCACGTCGAGTAGATATGTTTATCGCCCGTACGTATCCTCCTTCTCACAAGAATACAAGCATCGTAAACCCACTGTTACACAATAGTCTATGAAATGGATATCAGAGTAGGCTTATCAAACAAGGGAGTGGTGTTTTCCCCAAATAAGATGAATGGTAAAATAAAGAAATACCAAAAGTTAATAGTAATGCTCCTTTTTCCATAACTGGAATTTAGTTACTCAAATTCTAGAAATTGCGCATTACATGTACCAAATGACGAGAATGTGTTACTCCCAAAACTGCTCTTTAATAGACATGGTGTGTGTGTGTGTGTACGTGTGTTTATATATAAATAATATACTCTACGTACATATTATATATATATATATTTTGGAGGGCGCAGGTTCCTGACATGTGCTTCTAAAAAAAGTCATGAAAGCATCAGCATAACTCAGGAGCAGCTGGGGAACAGCGGACATGTCTTTATTTATGGCTTCACACACCCAGGCCTGCGCCTCCTGCTCTGGAGGTAAAAAGGGCGTGGCGGTGTCAGTCTAAAAACCCTGAGTGAAACGTGCTCTGCTGGGAGCTGGCGAGCGTACGGGGGCCATCAGGAGTCATTAGAGCCAGCCGGGGGTGATGGGCTGGCCAGGTGCCTCAGGCCTGCTGAGGCGTCACATGCCGGATCCTGTCTTCCCCTCCTGAGAGAAGCTGACCATATCCAAATGGCTTTGGGAAAATCACACACTCTGTTTGGCATCGCTCAGAAACAGACAGACTCAGCCAGAGTTGGCCGCCAATATATACCGGGAAGCAAAGAAATACTATCGCCAGCAGTAAAAAAAAAGTTGTTCGGTAACTCGGCTGTAAGAAGAATATAAATGGTATCTGATACAGCCATCCAGTATGTTCATACAGATCTAGCCATTACTAAAGAGACTTTCCTTAAACAGGACCTTCTCTGTCCTTCTCAAGACAAAGAATATCAATATAAAGAGTGATAATTCATGCTAAGTGTGGCTTTTTATGTTTCTTCGACCGAGGTTGCAACATTATCGATCATCCAAGATGATCGTGCACGTGCTCAACGCGAGGCTCAGCGTCTCTCAAGATTCTGCAAATTAGCAGTTATAAACCTACTTGTTTTAAGTTTGTTCAGTCAGAACAGCTTTGCAAAACTATTGTAAACCTGTCAAGAACTTCTGGATCATGAAGTGCTTCGAGAGGCTGGTCATGGCTCACTTCAAATCCTGCCTGTCTCCTACACTGGACCCTCTCCAATTTGTCTACTGCCAGAACAGGTGCACAGAGGATGCCATTTCCATGGCACTACACTCTGCCCTCTCCCACCTGGACATCAACAACACCTACATGAGAATGACGCTCATCGACTTCAGCTCAGCATTCAACACCATCATCCCCTCCAGACTGATCACCAAACTAGGTGGCCTCAACATCAACCGCTCCCTCTACAACTGGATACTGGCCTTCTTAACCAACAGACCCCAGCATGTCAGATTAAGCAACCTCACCTCCTCAATCTTTAGCCTGAAGACCGGCGTCCCACAGGGCTGTGTCCTGAGTCCTCTCCTCTACTCCCTCTTCACCCACTTCACTTCACTGAACTCCTGTACATGGCTCCAACACTATTATCAAGTTTGCAGACAACACTACAGTGGTTGGCCTCATAAACAACAACGATGAGACAGCCTACAGGGAGGAGGTCCAGCACCTGGCAGCGTGGTGCGTCATTAGCAACATGGCCCTTAACATCATTAAGACCAAGGAGCTCATAGTGGACTTCAGGAAGATGAAAAGTGGCACACACAACCCCATTCATATCAACAGGATGGTGGACGAGCGTGTCACCAGCTTCAGGTTTCAATCTTGAAAACAGCATGGAAAAGCAGATACCACACAAAGACCAGAACTTACAACTTCGCAGTCCACTGAAAATTTCACATTAACATTCATTATCGTCTGCAGAATACAGTAAGCGCTGGCCAATAGTAACCAATACTGCTATGGCGTCCATAATATCTTATGTTTTAAATGTTGGCCATACGAATGATGTGATCTCATAAAAAGAGTGGTATATTATATATGGGTATATATGGGAACCCTATTGTTTTTGCTATTATTCTTCTGCCATTATCACAGTGTCTGGTGCTCCAACACCATCAACCCACGGAATCAAATTTATAAGATTTGTATATAATGCAGTCCACACATTCTGTGGTCCAAGTTTGATCAACATTGGACTATACCTGTAGGAGTAGTTAGTAAAAAAACGTGTTCCTGTCACCTCCTGTGAGCGAGCTATTGCTTGGTCACAAAGAATCTTCACTGCGTCCTCATTGCAGGACACAGGACATCCTGCTTGGTGTTTATATCCCAACGCAGGCCAACCCGCAGTAAGTACAGCGGCTGCTGCTACTGCTGCTGCTCCTCGCGAATCACATACTGGATGCGGAGAAAAAGCACCCAGACTCTGTAGTAATCGTCATTAAGACACAAACTCCTGAAATACAAGCAGTTTATTAACTGTCCAAGCAGAGAGGAGAACACACTGGATAACCACTACACCACCATCTGCAACGCATAATCCCAGTCTGGATGAATACGCAGATGCTCCGTCTAAGAGACATTGATTCATGGCAAGAAAATCAAAAAAAGATTAGAACAATTTTTTGCATACAAACTTCCCATGAAGAATTTTACAATGGCGTAACATCTTTTCCAAAGCAGCCAACAACCAATCACCGGCGAAGCTGCAAAATCTTTGCAAGAGTTCACCTAAATTAACATATTATTTGCAGTTAATGAGGGGAGTTTCAGTTTATGTTGTGTAGTAGTACGACACTTGATTGTTGTTTCCTTTATTATCATACTAGGACAATGACCAATTATGGGGGAGATGTTATCAGTCCTTAGATATTAAACCAAATTCCAAATTAATGGTAGTCTATAATAAACATTATATTTCATAGTCAAGGCTAGATTTGTTGCCATTACAACATAAGAGTGTATTCCATTACATACAATTAATTTGTCTGTAATGGAATACATTAACATTAACCTAAATACATTTTTCAGTATCACGAATAGAGCTTCTACATTGTTTAGTCACCCACGTCACACTGACTAATCTGGACCCCATGCATTGCTGCCTGCAGCTAAATTTCATATATATATATATATTTATTTTATCTTACTGGGTGTGTTTCACTCGTCTATGATTACCATGACGCTGTTCCTAGGCCTTTCAAGGAGATTCTGACCTTTCATGGAGCACAGCCCTGCGCTCGCCGCTGACCTTTAACGTGGAAAGTGTATGTTTGCTGAAGACACACATGTTCTCCCTTCACAAATAACAAGTCTAGGGGCACAAGATACCCTGGATCTCTCATTAAGATACACCCCACTTTGATTCCACTCCAGGAGGAATTTAACTTTCAAGTACAGTACCTGAATCACAATTACAAATGCAGCTGCAATGTTGAGTCAGTTTAACTTGATTCCCAGTTAGCAGTATGGGTCTGCTATAGAATAGCACAGTGACATGTGAGTTTTCAAAGACAAATAACAGCGCCACAATGAGTCAAATACTCAGCACCCAAATTGTAGGTTCATCAATCAAAGAACCTGCAGAAATGTTTAATGTGTCAATAGAAACAGTCTCACAAACCATGACGCCATATGCCGAACATGGCGAAAACTGCATCAGAAAAGAGGCTCGGCGTCAAAACAACACTGAGCGGCTGTGAGGAAGCCTGACCAGAATGGCTTGGAAGGTGGTAAAAAATGTATCCAGGTATAACGAAGGTGTTTTATTTACAAAAAAAGTGGCACCATGCTACACAAAATATACAAAAATATGTAGAAAAAAAATATATGCTGTGAGATGACTCAGATCTGGGAACACTGGAGTCCGAGTTAAAGATGTAAAATACTGCTCCTGAAGCTCTTCTTCATCAACCACTGTGCATGCCCACAAGGTTATAGACTGCTCCGGTTGGTCTACACATTCTTTCAGAAGGTTTACATGGAAGACTTGATGCTTTTTCCAGCAGTCTGGCAAAAATAGTTCATATATGTCTGGGTCTTTTTTTTTTTTTCTTAATCTTGTATGGCCGTGCCACTTCGCAAGGAGACCACTGTCAGATATTGCCAGCAGTAAGAGAACTTTCTGGCCCTCCTAGAAAACTCTCCAACTAGAAGCCTCCTAATAATTATGCCTCTGTCGCTGCTGTGCTTGAGCCAGATAATTACATTACAATTACATTACATTTACATTTAGTCATTTAGCAGACGCTTTTATCCAAAGCGACTTACAATTGTTCAAACACCGACGGACGCAGCCATCAGGAGCAATTAGGGGTTAAGTGTCTTGCTCAAGGACACTACAGCATGCTAGCAGGAGGAGCCTGGGATCGAACCAGCAACCTTTATTACTAGATTACTAGACGACCAGCTCTACCTCCTGAGCTACCATCCCCGCTGATGACCATTGGCAAGCTTTTGAAACTGGTCCTTTTGTCTCTCATTTTCAGGACAAATGAGAGCTCACTGCACTGCTGTTGTGGCATAGGGTCCTCCCAGGATTCCTTCAAGACATTCATTGGATCCCTCACTGAATGCCCATTACTCAGCTGGAAGGGTGAAAACCCAGTGGATGCTTGTGGGACTTCTCTGTATACAAACAACAAGAATGGAAGCCATTGGTCCTAGTCTGACCCTGCGTCATTCACAAACTTCCTCAGCAGGTACTTGAGGGTCTTGTTAAAGTGCTCAACAAAGCCATCTGTTTATGAATGGTAAGGGCTTGTCTTCATACCTTGAATTCCCCGCATGCTGTTCACCTCTTTCAGCAGGCTTGACATGAAGTTGGCGCCTTGGTCGGTGATCATCCTCTTTGGGATTCCGACCCTGGAGTACAGCTCAATGAGGCAGTTGACAATCTGGCGGGCCTTGATATTTTTCAAGGGGAAGGCTACAGGATATCTTGTGGCATACTTGCAGACTACCAATATGTACTTGTGACCTGCGCTTCTTCTTTCTAGTGGGCCTACAATGTCCATGTAAATGCGGGAAAAGGGTGTATCAATGCTTGACATATTTAAAAAGGGAGCCCTATCTCCTTTCCTGCCTGGAGATGTTAACAGACACTGTGGACAAGACTGACAATTTTGCTGTGTCAGCCTACAGTACAGCTGGGGCTAGGAGTAACGGGGAACCTTTCTAGAAAATATTTTTGCCTGTGCAAAGTCCAAGGCATAGAATAGCTCAGGTTAAGGATTGTGGGCCTCAAACTCTGGGGAGTGACTAGCTGGTCCCCAATCTGGCTACATCGATACAGCATGTCTCCCTTGACCACAAATGCTTTATTTCCTCTACATGTCACTTGAGTTGACTCAGGTTCACCTTAAGAAAACAACGTTTTAAGTGTGGGGTCTTCTCTGTAGCTTAGCGATGTCACTAGAAATGGCAAAAGGGTCGGACTCTAAAGGCTCAGGTACAGCTCAGCTACTTTTGTTCCCCTTACTCTGTCCTGTCTCCTGCTTTTCCTTTCCCCTAAGCTGTCTGGTGTGCTCAACACTAGGCAATTCCTTGTTCACAAAAGGTAACTCCTCCCACCCCATCGTTGAGCCAGCCTGCTCCTGCTTGTGTTTGGACCTTGTGACAGCTAGCAAACTTCCACTGGTGCAGCTAGCTCTAGCCTCACTAAACTGCTTGGCTATTAATTCAGCAAGGATAGGGAGCTCACAGCCTAACACAACCTGATAGGGCAGTTGTTCTAATACCCCTACTGAAAGCAAGTAGTGTTGACTTTCGACAAGTCCTTGAGGCAGACCTGTGAGCTGCAGGTCTGCCTCTGTCTCTCTCTCAGGTCTTCATATTTAGGTGTCTCCTCTTCTCCCGGCACACTGGAACAGAACCTCACTCAATAGGCCTCTGCACTTGTTTCAAACTTCTGCAAAACAGCACACTTTATTTTTGGTTAGTCCACAGTGTTGTTAATGTCCATAGCTACATATGCAGAACGGGCTTTACCGGTTAGCAGTGGAGCTTGGTGAGAGAGCCCAATCATTCTGTGGCCACTGACAGGCATGAGCAATTATTTTGAAGGTGGATGATTAATGTTCAATATCCTCACCTTCGTTGTAGGGCTGCATTTTATGCTTTTACAGCTAGAAAACCTCACCAGACTGGAATGCTGTCCCCCATTAGCTGACTGAGATGGATCAGCCTGGGATGCGAGGTGGCTCAGCTCTACACTCTATGAAGGGGCCGGATGTGGCTGCTGAACCTTCCATCAGCAGCTGACAATCCTGGTGGTTGTACCTCTTGTTGCAAAACAGGTATAATATATAACAAAGGTGTTTTATTTACAAAAGAGTGGCTCCACATGTAACCAAAAATATGTCCAACCCCCCTAAAAAAAAACTGTTAACTTGGCCTAACTGAACAAATTCAACTTATTGTAATGGAACTTCAATTAACATAATATCATGTGCACACAGCTAGACACTGACATCCAATCCCTCCCTGACAGCCAAAAGCAAATGCTTGAATAGACCCTTCAATAAATCGCTAATGATGTTACCAAGTGAATAAATATACTAAGTGGTTGGGTGCCTCCTCCTTTTGTCTCTGGAACACATGGTGGGTATGGTAAGCAGCAAAGAAAGATATGATTAACTTATCGAATGCAGAACTGAACCAATAAACAGGAACTAAACCTAACAACACGTGTCCGTGTTTTTCTTTAACCAGAAATGTTGATGTTATGTGGATTGTAACCAAATATAATGCTAAACACAAACAGACCCGGGATGGTATGTATCTGCAAGTTGCAGATCAATGCTGAAAACAAACAATCAACCAGCATGGTTAACTTATTAAGCTATATGGCAATGATGGTGAAAATGGGGACAAATGGTGCGTTCTTACCCACTTTGTCACAGCGACTAAGATCAGAATTTAACCCTTGAATTTCATGTTACTAGTTGGAATTCACTCAACAAGCCAAATGAAACATTGAGCATTTTTGGATATTCAGGTTGTAATGCGTCAGATGAAGCCGCACTTGGCTTCATCTTGTTCAAGCCCGACTGTTGAAGCAAAGAGTTTTGCAGCAAAGAGAGAAAAAGGGTGGTTGAAAGCCAAATAATTGCATGTATCGAAGGGAAGTGTCTTTGAAATGGGCTGGCTGCTGACAAGGCCAGGCTCCCTGGGGGCACAGAACATTCCATTAATCGCACATATAGCTATAATACACTCATCCCATTATAGGCAGCATAGCAAAGAAGGGGAATGGGGGGGGGGGGTGATTGAGAGGAGTGGAGAAAGGAATTGACACAAGTGGAGATAATTGAATGACATAAAAGTAAAAATTGCAGATGGACAAACAGATGAAGGGAAACACTATCATCTGCCATGATGGTACACTTTCCTATTTCCCTCCTAGTAATGTATGTTAAGGCATATTTTATTTCTTTTTAAGTTACATATCGCTGTTTTTCTCATTTCATGGATTTTTGATGCTTTCATCAAGTCATAGGATCCATACATTAGTTACTCTCCATCCCTCCAGTTGCCATCACCACCCTGTCTCACCTTCACCTGTCATGTTTTCTTGAACAGCCTCAGAACTATGATGAATTGCTGGTTACTGCCCTCCGTGTCTAGGGAGGGGGTCATGGGTTAATATTTCAGGGCCAGATCCACTCAATGCAGCCAAGCTGTCTACAAGCCTGGTTCCCAGGGAGACCAAAGTATAATTAGCCAAGCAATTGCCCTGTTATTGGCCAGTTGTGACTGATCACCATTGTCCAGGCCAGCTGTAGGGAATGCACTCATTGCAGATTGATCTGCAATTCTAAGATGAAAGCCATGGCGATGTCCATATGTTTTATGCAGTGACCATGTGTCATGGTTTTGCCATATTTTGTTTAAAGTTTATTCTGGTCCTTGTTTTTCCCTGTTTATTTATACTTATTCTGTCCCGAGCTCCCTCGAGCTCCCTCTGTCTCTCTCTAGCTCCCTCTGTCTGTCACTCTGGTACTACATCTCTGCCACTGCACAGCTGACACCATTCTGCAATCTAGCCAGCTGTATTCACCTTACTCGTCACTCTACCAGTACTGTAGATTACCTGTCCCTCAGGCCTTGCCAGATTGTTGCATCAAAACTACAATCTCAGAACTACTCTCCATCTACCTGCCTGCCATGCCACTCCGACCTCCCCGTCTGCATGTTTGCTATCTCCTTCTCCCTTGTTTTACTTCAATAAACCCCAGTTATAACTTGCATCTACTCTTGGGTCTCTGCATGTCCTGCATTTGGGTTCACCCTGAAAGCATTGTGATAGAACAATCTTGCCTGCAATGCGGACCCAGAGTTTTAAACATTCAGGTGGTTAGTCTTTCGAGATCATCCCGTAGATTCATCTGCTAGCCACCAGCCTGCAAGCCACCTGTCTGCTAGCTTTGGGACTTCTAGCCACTTGCCTGCTAGTCACCAACCTGCTAGCCACCTGTACGCTAGCGGGGCCTGCTAGCCCCCAGCATGTTTCCCAGCCTGAACCTCTCCTAAGGACACCCCGTACAGCTCGCCCCCTGCCTGCACATCTGTCAGTTAGAGTAAGGTTTCCTAAGCCGGCTAGTCTGCTACTCATCTTTCCCGTGGCTTCCCCTGAAGATACCCAGCAGTACCCTTTCTGTGGTTCGCGCCTTGTCATTTTCCCAAGGGGTAAACATAAAAGGTCCTCCATCAGAAAGTGTGGTCTCAACTCGAGCCCCAAGGATCCTCAATGCTGTCTGCCTTCTCTGCCACCAGGTGCAGCAGTAGCCGCCCATCTTCCAGGCCAAGAGGCAGCCCTAGATGCAGCTGTTACCTGTTTCCCTGGCTACACCGACACTGGCGGACTATCACCACCACTAACCCCCCTCTTTGGAGAACTATTTATCATGTTTGGGTCGATAAACAACTGATCACTACTCCAAGAGGGGGAGATTCACCATGGGTGAGACAAATAAACATAAACCCAAACAACATTTACACTAAAACATAAACATTGGACGAGAACATGAATTGAAAAACAGTTCATTATGTCCAGGAAAACTGTAACTACAATTGATCACGTGGCCTCTTCCTGTTATAGTTATGACAGTAAATGAGGGAGGAAAGGAAAGGGATCCAACCAGGAGGGTGCTGGGGTGCATTCAAAGCGGGTGTGGTGGTGTGTGCGTGTGTGTGTGATGGGACCGCTTTTGTGTGTGTGTGTGTGTGTGTGTGTGTGTGTGTGTGTGTGTGTGTATAAAGTGTAAGGTGTCCACCGGTGAGTGTACATGACTTATCACCATTGGTTCTGGTGTATAAGGTCGGTATTGTGTTGTGGCACGTCCAAGGACCCCAAAGTCCGTCCTCCCCCGAGCTCCCCAGTCACGTAGTCACCCTATGGCTGCATGAAAGCCCCGAGCATCCTGCCCTGCAGCCACAGAAGACCCCAGGCCCCCAGAGAAGCCGGAGGGCCCTAACCCTAACCCCGCACCCCAGGGACGCACACATATAACCCACCCCCAAGTGCAGGCACAAGACGCAGCTGCAAGCACAGAACCCAGGCCGAGGGCACAAGGCATGGGCCGCAGGCCCGGATCCAGGCCCCGCACCGACAGGCCGACACCCCGCTCGAACTGCCCGCTCCGCAGGTGGGCCGGCGGGACCCCCATGCCCACCGACGACCCGCGCAAGGGCTGGGACCTGCCCCGCCTCAGCCAACCAGACGCCCCACCCGGCTGCGAGCGCCGAGTGCCCATCCACGTAACAGTGTGCTCAGTGCAGGGCACCTGGATGTTAGTCCCCTCCCCTGCCAATACCAGCAGGCTGCCAGATATATGGGCCCTGCACAAACACCGGCACCCGGGGCAACCGCCACAGAGAAGCCGCACAGCAGGAGAAAAGGCCAGCAGCCACCCCCCACACCCCAACCCACACCCACAACAGCAAGCTGCCCCCCAGGAGCCCCAGAAATCACAAGACCAGACTTCCACTTACCCATTCTCTTGTTCCCCACCTGCCTGCCTACCTTCCTTCCCTGCCAGCCCTGCTTGCCGGACCTTCCCTGCTTGCTGTGCTTGCCATCTCCTCCCCCCTTGTTTCCCTTCAATAAATCCAAGTTATTCGCATCTGCTCTTGAGTCTTGTGTGCCCAGCATTTGGCTTCACCCTGACAGCATTGTGACACTTTGTTCCATACAAATACCTCATTTTGCAGGCTACCCGGTTAAACCTCAACTGAGCGATATTTTCGCAGCCATATTGAATGCTGCCCACCATATTGGATTCATCATTGAAAATATTGAGACAAAAATATTTAATGCACATGGGGATGGATTAGTGTAATAAACCATTAGCAATAAAATCAAAATCTCCACTTGAAGGCTTTCATTCAGACATATTGGATCCAGAATGAAATGCAATCAGAACATGTTCTATCCATGGGGAAGGGACCCAATAATAAAGCTCGCTATATTGTACATTCTTCCATTTATGGCTGCATAGACGTAAAATTTGTGATATTTTGGAAGTGATATTTGATTTTGTTGGCCATATTGGATTTGAGGCAAAATATGAGATGGCCCCCTTACATAATTGTAAGAGGAGGCTCTCAGTTTACAGAATCCGAGAGAAAACCTGAGAAAATATTAACTGACAAAATGACTTGACATCTGACTGCACAAATCCAAAATGTGTTAGTGATGTCTGCCAAGATTGCTCACAGAATTGTCTGTCCAAATTTGCTGGCATTCCCTTTTTTGGGGGCCTATGCAAGTCCCTCTTGTGTGAAGGTGTGGTCCTGACAAGTCTCACAAAACTGACTTTTCATGGCCCTAAAAGGTTTCACTGACTGGGACAAAGTGGAGTGATTTACGAGCAATTTTTAAGACTCCTCGTGGAGGACAATGATGAACCCTCATGGCTCCTTCAGTCTCAGCATAGATAAGACTGTCGTTATTGGTCAGTCAAGTAAACCAATCCAGTATATTGTGGGCAAGAGATCACAGGGGCTTAGTACCATGCCGTCCACATATTGGCTACACTTTTCGTTGGACAGAACATATTCACCAAATCAGACACTTTCAACCTGTTCCCTTGTACATATGCAGGGCAATATCCACTTTGACTCGAGTTGATCCAGTTTGATTATGTGTGTGTGTGTGTGTGTGTGTGTGTGTGTGTGTGTGTGTGTGTGTGTGTGTGTGTGTGTGTGTGTGTGTGTGTGTGTGTGTGTGTGTGTGTGTGTGTGTGTGTGTGCATACCAGGGGAGGGGGAAAAAATGAAAACACCACATGAAGGAAAGGAAATTGAATTTTCTAATTAAATCTCAATTGTCAATGCAGCTAATATGTGGTGTCTATAAAATAGGTCTGAAAATTAGCAGGGTGATATGTGAGTTTTCAAAGCAAAATACTAACAAGGTGTATTCCAATTTGGACGATTTTCTTGGGTGTATTTTAGTGGAGGATTTTAGGAAGAGATGCATTAGCACATTGCTCTGATTTAAATTTGTTTTAAATAAATGCAGAGTGATTTTTGTTCATTTTAAAATGGGATGAAATGGGAAAGAGGAAGTAAGATTGTAAGAACATCTGGCCAGATTGAAGTGTTATAACCGTAAAGTCCATCTTCAACAGCAAATGTCCACCAGAAAAATAGCTTGGGCTGCAGAGCCAGGAACAGAAGATGCTTAAGTCCAGAGAGAGTTTTGTGTGTAATTGTAATTGTAAGCAAACAGTTGACCTGTTTGACCGATGGAAAAAAAAGCCCAGTTGGTCCACAGGATGAGCTTGGAGATTACCACACATCGCCACATAGACTGCTTCAATTCTTATTTATTGTTTGCCAAAAAGGTGGGACGTGGACTTGCTCGGGAGCGAGTGCAGAATGTTCTTTGGTTCACACCGTCCTCTGCCGAGGAAAACACCTGCTCAGATCTCACTGAGAAGCTGGACAAAGGAAGGTACCTCATCGCCACCTGTGCAACATGTTGACACCTCCCACTCTCTGTCATTTTCCACTGAAACAATTTATCTCTCCCGGGCGGCTGGCCGCACTTCGGTGGTCCAATCTGATGAAACGTGCAGTTTAGCAACCAATTTCCTCAACCGACATTCAATTTGCAAATATTTATTTGACTCTATAGCTCCACAAAATGGGATAATTTAACCAAAACATGTAAAATATCATTTGGCAATGCATTATACAGTAGCTGATAGTCATTCCTGTTAGCAAATATGTAATTATAAGAAAACTACAGTATAATTACATCTCTAGAATAGAATAGCACTGGTCAGGGCTACTCAGCTGTGAGTGAGAGGTCTGCATTAATCAAAAGGGAGAGGTAATGATGGAATCATTGGCACCGTGCTCCGGGTGGGTCCCAAATAGGAGCCTTTCTGTGTGGAGTTTGCATGTTCTCCCCGTGCTCACATGGGGTTTCCTCCACCTAACGTCAGTCTGGATCTCACCAAAAACATGGACACATCATCGTCTGACCAGCGATGGACACTCATCAGCAGGACCCGGGCGCGTCCAAGAATGCTGCCCACTGCTCCTGGCTGTGCCCCCGGAGGAAGGACAAGCCAGGATGGGTTAAATGCAGAGGCCTCATTTCACCGGCCACCATCCAAAGCATGTGCATGTGTGTGTGTGTGCGTGCATGTGTTGTAGTGTGGTGTGCTGTGTGACAATTAAAGATTCTTCTTCTTCTCTTCTTCTTTAGGGTTTTGTGTGTATTGTGTAGTGTATTGTGTACACCATTTAGTGTACACAATACCCAATATAGTGTACACTACTTGGTGTAGTTTAATTAACCCCTTCTGGACAAAAACGTTGCATTGGAGAGGGGCTTGTGGATCCAACCCTTATGGTAGCGTCACCCCACCAGTGACGGCGCACTGCAAAGCAACAGGCTGCAATGCCTTTCAAACAGATTTAAAACGGCTTCATCCAGCCGCAGGGGGTGGAGTGACGACCAGCGAGGAGCTCACGGCTTTAAGGCGCCACCGAAAGTTGAGCAAGTTTCAACATTTCGCAAATGAGCAGCGCAGAGTGCCAGGCAGTTGGAGGGTAGATACACTCTCAGTGGCACTGAGCCTTGGAAAAAGGACAACCGGATCCACTGCGTATTGTTCATGATTATGCTATTTATTTTTTATATATCGATAAAATAAGGAACAGGTCATTTTATGTTCCTTCGACAATTTTTTATTTTAAGGGAGGGATGGCAAGACAACAGTATTTTCATAATTTATTTTGTGAAGTAAACCGCTCCACCATTTTAATCGATCTATATAATTTATATTAAATTTGGAAAGGGAGAGAGGTTTGAAATGTTTGGCACACTCACAACAGCCAGTTGATTTTGAGCAGTGACCAGAAGAGAGCTGCTCGGCTTTCGATCTGCAGCCCCGTCGCCGGCGGAGTGACCCTCGCATTACGAGGCAGGCGAAGCAAGCCATGACCTCTATGTCGTCGAGGGCTCTGTGTAGAGTCTCCCAAGGCGAACAAGTCTGGATGATTGAGGACCCAAACCAACATGTTTCTCATGGACTATGACGGGGAGAAAAGAAAAGTTTTTTCTGCCCGAAACAGCTTGACTGGGACCTTCCCCTGGAGCAAGGTCCTCCATGCGGATTTACCCCTCTCAAAGTGTACTATAGGTGTCCAGTGCTCTGCCCATTGTGCGAGGGGGCAAAAGTGGAATGGCTGGAGGCATTTTTGGACCATGGCAGTGGAAACTGGCTTTTGGATGCTTGGAAAGTAGCCTCATTGGAAAGGAAGCAGCCAGAGGTGGTTTTGTGGGAACGCAAGGCAGAGCAGTCTGTTCAGAATGATTTGGAAGTTTTGCTTGATCCTCTCGCCTCAGAGGGACGCTGGGGGACAGGAAGTCATGGCCGCGGAAGAGAAGACTCGCTTTTACGCCTCTCACACATAATTGAGCAAGCAGAGGAGTTCATGTGTTTTGCTTATATAAAATGACTGACATCCAAGCCAAAACTTGCTAAATGTTTAAGTTATCGTGTGTCTGCCTTTTCAAATGGAATTAAGAAATACCAAATACGGTAAAATTAAGTAACTGAGACAAAAACAATAACTGTAGTTGTCAGAGGGACCAGGAGATAATTTTCGGGCAGGCTTCTCACCATATCACGAGAATTTTCCAAAACGCCAAAATAGATATATCAGAAAAAAAAATCGAAAAATGTGAGTTATGGGGAAAAATGTGTGTAACGTGTGTGCCGACTAATAAACAGGCTAAAACTCAATTTTGTACGGTCCTCTAAATTAAATTTAAATGAGAAAAATAAACGAAATTCTCAGAGAATTTAAGTTTCGTGGGGCATTCCATTTGACCCCTCCTTCCTAAAAAATGATGCACCCACAACTGTTAATATGCAATGCTTGAGCTATAGCCATCATAAGGTGAGCAAACACCCACTACATCTGGCCCGCATCCAAACAGAATAGCACAACACCACCAATCTCCAGGCAACAAAATAGATGTTTCCCTCTGCAGCATGTAAGCGCTGTCATCCCTGGGGAGAAAGTCGGTGTATCAGAGATCTAAACGCTACCGCCCTCCGCCTGCCAAACATTACACCTATTTCTTTCCCACGCCCTGAGCTTTAAAATTCCCCCTATTCTTCTCCTCCGCTCTCCCGGTCGGACCACCGCTCGCATTACTCATATCTGCAAGGTGTGTTTCTCGTGAGCATGCTGTGCGTGTGCCCTGTGTGTGCCTCAGCTTATAAACACAGATATGAGGATTCAGGCTGAAGGGATTTAACCACAAATTCACAAGGAACTCAGAGCGGCGGCGGCCCTCGCAATACGGTGGCGAGATGAGGGGACGTGACCATGTTTGCCAATTACTGCGACGATTTAAGCAGACGGCACACCTTCCTCCTTGTCAATTTAATAGAGACGTTTAACACGATCCTTACACTGCATACAATTAGGGTTATTTTTTACCTTTCTCATAACATAAAGATGTCTGAAGCGGTGCAGTGTCACCAGTCCCCAGAGACGGACCAAAGAGGTGCGAAGAGCCCGAACCAATACAAACAGTGAGGTAAGTACACCTTTAACATCCAAAAATAAAATAGTGTGTCACTACTTTTCCCCACATAAGTCATGCCTTCTTCCAGCCACAGAAATAAACATACAAAAAAAAGAGAAGAAAATAGCGTTTGCTTCTTAATTCTTGTCTGCCACAGCAGAAATATACTGTTTGCTGTTATTGCCCCCCCCCCCGAAAAATATTCTTCATTTCATTCTTCATTCTTATCGTTAAAGAAATAAAACCTTCTCCGAGAGACCTAAGTTCGCGATGACTCACTGAGAAAATTTCACAGGCATTTTAATGTCACATCTTTCATGATTATGTTCTCCCTAGAGACAGAGAAAAGAGAGAAAGAAAGAGAGAGAGAGAGAGAGAGAGAGAGAGAAAGAAAGAAAGAAAGAGAGAAAGTGGAAGGCGTGTCCTGACCCAGGCAGAGTTAATTGGAACTGACTGCCCTGCTACGGCTCTAAAAGCAGGTATGACCGGGTGGAGCGCGCGCGCACGCTTCAGGAATGACAGGAGGAGGCGGAAGGTCTGCGGGCCAGGAGCAGATGCTGCACGTCAGAACCTGAACCGGAGATTTATGTGCCAATTCAGTGGGGTTCTGCTGGATTTACCAACACTTTACCGCCACACCCGCACGGCGATAAAGACAGGGACACGCGGCGGAAGAAAGATGACATTCAACTAAGCGAGAAACGGGAACTTTTCGATCCGTATTCTATAACTTTCATTTTTTTAATTTTGGATGTTTTTGTCACAGAAGGTTGAGAAGTTGATCGTACACCGCACGCCGGCGCCTACGGCCCGTCGCAGGGTTAACGGGGCTTTGGGCTCTCAAACGTCGAGTGTGTCCGCCTGTGCGTGATGGGATGCTGGGTTCTGTTGGAACAGCTTCTCAGCTTCCGTTGCTGCCGGGCGCTGACCACAAGTGGCGCTGAACTCTGCTTCAGAGAGCATTTCCTGCCCGGAATGCCAATTAGGAGGTGGTGTTTTGAGGCCGACCCTGGAGACGGGCGAAGTCAAGCACTCTGCTGACCTCAGATCCGGAGGGTTTCTGGGGTGGAACGCGGGACTGAAAGGATAAAGATTTGTGGGCGGCGAGAGGTGAAGAGGAGGGGTGTAATGAGGACCTTTTCACCTGCGCTCGTCCCAAACTCAAACCTTCTTCTTGCTATGAATTCTCCAAACTTTGGAAAGGTCCCTTCGTTTTCTTATGTCATTATTTCCATGACCTATCATGCAATTACTCTTCATGGTGATTGATTATTTATAGATTGGTATGAAGGGGTATTATTATAGAAATATTCCTCCCTATTTTTAATTGTTTTCTTTTAAAAATGAATTGACCATTGCTATTAAACCTACTTAACCTTGGTTTTGTGGGTGTGTTTTCAGTATAACACAAAATAATAATGTTTTATAGAATTCATATATTTAAATTTAAAAAATTTCATTTTTAACAAATGTATTGTTTTGGAAAATGACTGTCCATCACACAATCTGAAAAATGAATGGTTTTCGGCACGTCTTTTCCCATCAGCGAATCTGCATGCGGTAACTATCGGGGCAGAAATGGTCCAATCTTTGCAAATAACGGTGCAGAAGAACATTATGTCAAAAGGTTGCTTCAGAAAAAATGTTGCATTTCTGAAGCCTGTCTTCGAGACTCATAATCCAAGTCCTCAGAATTCATACACTTCCATATAATCTATATATGTCCACGCAATCCACATACCGCCATTAAAGGACTAAACTTTGCCCTATTGTTCCAATGAAAGCAAGTAGGACAGAAAGCCGGTGGAGAAGCACTCGGAGCTGAGGTGCTGGTGCAGGGTACTGGCTGATCCCTCTGAGACTGGAGGCGTAAGACTTTGTGGGGAGCGAGGAGAGGTCTGGAGCTGGAAACAGAAAAATATGGAGGACTATCAGGGATCATACAAAGCTGAAGTACACCATGAGAAACACTCATCTGCTCCTGGAGGATTATACTCTGTGCGTGTGCGAGTGCGTGTGCGTGTGCGTGTGCGTGTGTGCGTGTGTGTGTGTGTGTGTGTGCGTGTGTGTGTGTGTGTGCACGCGCGTGTATGTGCGCCCGTGTATGTGCGCGCGTATGTGCGTGTGTGTGCGCGTGTGTGTCCACGTGTGTGTGTGTGTGCGTGTGTGTTGCTTAGGAACAACCAGAAAGTTCTTGAGCCTGGTCCTTTGATGTGGATTTGGGTTGTTGGAAACCTTAACTCCTACTCAGTCTCCCTGCACTCACACATACACCAAAGCAGAGTCTGAAGCGAGTTGCCCACCGGTTTGATTGAGCAAATCCAAGCTAAACATCTCCGAGTTCCCATTTGTACCCTTTTGCAACAACTTAGACTACAATAAAACAGCATATAAATGGAGTAGGTGGAAAGATAAGAGTGTCTGAGGTGCATTAGCGTAAGAACATCCCCAAAAACAAGCTTCGGGAAGTGGTGTCAAGAGGAAAACAATTATGGCAGAATGCTGGAATCAATGCGGCTAATGGCTGCGAGAAGTCTGACTGCAGGGAAGTCAATGTAAAAAGAAGAAACTTCTCACTCCAAATAATTACTGGTGATAATTCAATAATTACTTCCCAAATGGCAATAGCCACGTTTATTTACTCAAATTGGAGCCTTGATTGTGATTTTGGAAATGATTGAAAACAGGATATCAAGGCTTAAGGGCATAGTTGCTTGATTGACAGGTCTCTGAGAAGAGTGTTTGTACTTTCCTCTCTCTCACTGTCCGGTGGTTTCACTGGTCCAACCTCAGCACCAAGCACAGCGCGATTCAGCAAGATTCCACTTTTGAAATCAAACATTGATACGTTTCGTTAAGGTAAGGCTGAAAAATCAAGGGTCACTCAATTTCCTTGGGACAAGATCCGGAATGAGCTACCAATCCAGAGCTGAGTTTGGAGATCCAATTCGACTCCACGCTGCTGAACGTCTTTGTGTACTGAATTAGTAAGATTTCCCTTCACTGGAATTAGTGGGTCACGAAAAACAGCCACAGACAATCATTTCTACTCCACTTAACTTTACAGTTGGCACTTTGCATTTAGGCAAGTAGTGTTCTCCCAGATCCCGTTAAACCCAGACCGGACCATCTGTCTGCCAGATGGTGGAGCCTGATTCGTCGCCCTAAAAAAACGTGCTTCAACTTCCACAGGGAGCTTTACACCATTACTGCCGACGCTCAGCATTGTGTGTGCCGATCTTGGGCTCGTCTGAGGCTGCTCAGCCAAGGGAACCCTGTTAATGAAGCCCCAGACGAGCAGCTTTTGTGCTGACGTTGCTCCCAGAGTCAGTTTGGAAGCGGGCGGGCGGTGTTACAACCGAGGATTCCTTTAACAAGCTCCACGATCGGGCGCGGCTGCTTCAGCACGGGAGCTTGATTTTACACACCTGTAAGCGATGGCATTCGCTGAAATATTGGGCAGTGTGTCTTGCACTTGCTTTTGGCTGGTTAGTGTACATACAGATGCATACACATGAGTAAGTATGGGATATCACTTAACCTTCTATGTGTACTTTTCAACAATGCAACAACAATCAATACACACGCAGACTTAGAGTTTAAGTGCAACCGACAGTATCCCCATAAATGCACATGTTAAGTGTACATTATACACGTCTTAGCAAACGTGCTAAATGTGTGCATGCATTGATATAACAGTCCATGAAGCCAATGACCCTTGTCATTTGTTCTCTGTGCTTATAACAACAAATGCTGCTTTGACTTCAAGCCACTCAATTATCTGATCACCAATTTGAACCACTTTGTTAAAACCCCATGCTAGCTGCTCTCTGCCATTTCTTCATCTAATTGGTATTCGGTGGGAGTCCTTGAAAATGGGAAAAAGAAGTAAAAGACTGTCATTGCCGGAGGTCTCTGAACTTGTCTTGAACCAGGCTCCATTTATCAGCACTTTGTCCAGTCACTGCTTGAATGCAGAATGAGCCAAGTCACACATAGTGGACGAGCACACACACACACGCACACACGCACACACGCACACACACACACACACACACACACACACACACACACACACACACACACACACACACACACACACACACACACACACACACAAAAGAGTAACATACACAAGCACACATGTATGCGAACACACATACCAAATCACACAAGTGCACACAACCGTTTTAGGGACCTTTCGGAGAATGTGGAAGCCTCCCCCGCTCACACCCCCGCCCCCCATCTGTCAGAAAATGGACTAATCCATCTTGTGTAGAATTAAAATAGGGAGAGGTTCTGATGGCGCTGTGTCGCTGTTTTGTGGCGGAGATAATGAGGAAAAAATAAACCCTTTAGCTATCCTGGTAAGTTTCCATCACGAGGGAGAGAAAATGTAATCAATATGAAAATTGGTCCAATTTATTGTATTCCTTGAGGGTATTACTTACTTTTGCAGTAAGTTAAGTTAAGATTAACCACATCCATGCATGCAAAACAATTTTTTGGCAGGCGTCGAAGAATAATTAACCTTCACTCTAGCCTGAAAAAACAACTTCATATGCTGCATTCACTTTAGCCCCTTCCCCACATGGAATCCATAACATTTCTGGATAGAAAACATCCAGCAAAGGCAGTAGGTAGTCGTTTACACATTGTCCTCTACGTCCTTTATGGAGAAGTTCTATATGGAGTCTGTTCCCACATATATTACCGTCACGGATACAGTACGTAATGGGTTAAGATTAGTACATTATGTCCAGTTTAGATGCAATCGTTTGGACAATCCTTTGGCAACGGACGTGCAATCTGAATCCGTTTCGGAGACGACCGCTTCGGTTTCTACCTCCCCGTCTCCCGAACCCTCCCGGACGGACTCGATTCCCTCCTGCTGACCGCGCGGGGACAGAGCCCCCGTCCCCGGATGCAATAACCCTAACCCGATGTTAGTAGATCAGTGTGATCCTCTTCAACCTGTCCTGCACTCTCTACCTCCGGAGAAGGAACATTCACCTGTTCTGCCTCGCCCTGTCCGCTGGTTCCCTCGTGCAGCGCCGCACTGTGGTGTAGGCGGTGTGGGGGCAAACAAAGCGCTTGTGCCATGATGTCACCGCACTCGAAGCATTTCATACTCTCGAACTGACGCACACTATGTAGTGCCCCTCTCTATCCCCAACTCTAAAAGACACGTCCAGGGTCTGAGTGGCATTTTTAAGAAGAAAAACAAGAAAAACAAACAATATAAAGACCTGTCTCCATGGAGATGTGTTTCGGTTTCTCGTCTTTGCAGTCGAGCGCCACGATTTCGGATCGGACTCGCTTTTTTCCAAATGTTTTTTTTTACAAAATAAATATCCGTAAAAACCCACTATTTGTGCTTTTGCCGTTATTGGACTCCAACCCTACTTTCGGGCTTGTCTTGGCAATGTCACTGCTTCCATCCACAACACACCCATCGATGGCCGTACCGGAAATGATTCTACCGTAGGTCGAGAGTGAGGAAATGTATGGAACGACTTTGACGGAACATCGACACCAGCTCCTTTTCCCACAATATGGAACATTGCCAGTGGAAGTGGGAAAGGGCTTTAAGTTCAGGTCATCACATATTTAAACAGCATCCTTTGGAGCAGTTTAGGCAATAGCAACAGCTGAAAAAGAATGTTGGCCAGATAATAGACAAATTGTCAAGGTATACCTTTGTAAAGTCTTCATAGTGCTTTACTCAGTTTTAAGGCCCTACCCCAGGGTTGTTTTTTTCCCCGCTTTATTTATTTATTTATTTATTTTTAATTATGATTGAGATTTTAGGCAATGTTGGCCAGATAACAGAGGAATAGTAAATTGATGGTTTAGAAGTATTTAAAAGCCCGTACTAAGGTGCCATGAATATTTTTGACGATCGTATTTTTACGAGATAAGAATTGTTATTTTATTTTGGTTTTTTCGCCTGGAAATACATTCCCGTGCACTGTGAAAATCCCCTCTAGAGAATGAGGTACTGACCAGTCCTTTCGCCTCACGGAGAGCGATCTGTCTCAGTCACTACGCATTCTCCCCCCGAAGTTTATCGAGATGGAGATGGCCTTTTAATTGAAATGGCAGAGGGTGGAAGTTTTGGGCTTATTTTTTTTTTGTATTCAGGGGTAGGTCAATTGAGCTGCTCATTCTCCTCCTCCTCCTCCTCCTCAAGACTTTACTCTCTGGTGTGAACTCCTTTATTCACAATATTTCCCATCGTCTGCACAAATAAATACTCAAATTCCTATAATTGTGATACAGTATAATATCCAGAGGGATTTCTTCAAAACATTGTGACGATTCAGGAAATATTACGGCATGTTGTTAAATTATTGTCAAAATCCCCCCCCCCCCCCCCCCCCCCATACGTTGTCATCCTTTAATCTCCAGTATAAAAAGTTTCCACCGGTCCAAAATGCAGAAGTACAATAAGTTGTAGAAATAGGTAAAGCCTGCATTTTTTTTTTTTTGTTGTACCCTTCCTTTAAAATTGACAGATCTCCGCAGTGCTGTCCAACAAACACACGTCAGGCTTACAGCATCCACAAAACAATGCCGCACACGCCCACCTCCACCACAAATGGGCAACATCGGTCCAAAAACATGGCCGCCATCAACCAAAAAAAAATAAACGCCACACACGCCCATATGCACCAATCAATATGTCTCTCCAGATTTTGGTTAAGACTTGCCTTCAGAGCATGTGCACCAAATTTGGCCCGGATTCGCTTATTTTTTCCCCTCCCATTATAAACACACACACACACACACACACAGACACACACACACACACAGACACACACACACACACACACACACACACACACACAGATAAATCTCCTTAAGACCTGCTGCAGATAGCTCAAGGTCTTGCGTGGGGGCAGGTGGTATTATGTACTCCTTAGATCTCACTTTCCTCTTCCATTGGCGCTACACACTCTCTTCTCCTGAATAATTTAAGGTGAAACTAATTATTTTAAACAAACTCGCAGGGGGCTACTATTCAGCTCATTTAAGGGTACTAATGAGTTTCCAGGCATGCCGTACTAACCTATTTATCAAGTCGTGAAAACTTGGCTTGGCAGCGCTGCTTTGTTGCCGTGACCAATCAGAGATTTATTATTTCCCTTTTTTCGCCTTTTTTTTTTCGCCGCTCAGAGAAAGAGGAGCGGGGGCGCGGCGTCAAAGAGAGATGACAGAACTGTCAGAAACCCCAAAATATCAGAACAATCCGCCTAACCTTTTTTTTTTTTTTACAAACTTTTCACAGCATTTGTCAATGAAATCAAAAATTGTGTTGCTCGATCGCTGGGTTTGCTGTGTTAAATGAAATACATGAGATAAATTAGAATTCCCTGCCACTGTGGCAGAGAATTCTAATTTTGCTGAATGAATTTTAGATGATCTACTTGTTATTTTCTTCCTGAATTCCCCGGGTATTAATACAATGTAGTCCCATCATATTTGATCTATCTTGTTTCCTCTTGCCCTCTACAATCTGTGCTGATCAATTTGTTCTCCACAACCAACAACGACTTTTTTTTTTTTTTCCAATAGTAAGTGTAGCCACAGCAAAATTCTAATTTTTCCTAGCGAGAGGTGACTCCTCCAGAGTGTAACCTCAGCGAGATACAGTGCTTACATTGTTTCAGTGCAAGGGGACAGTTCTATATTCATGAGATTTTATGAATAAATAAATCAACAACAAACAAAGAAAAACCTGAGAAGCCCTTAAGGTCCACCTACATACGGCCCAACAGGTTGACGGTGTATTAGCAACGTAGCCCCAGTCAGACAAAATACCTTTTATATGGAAACACATAAACACTGTTCAGCAACAACAACAACAAAAAAGTATTTGCAGAAAAATGACAAACGGTGTGCAAACAAATGGTGTAGCTCCTGTGGTATTGAAAGCAGGGCTAAGCACCCGGGGAGGGGATTATAAAAGTGATGGGCGGTGATCACGTGCAGCGACACGCGTGGCTTCCAATTCCACACACAATCCATTGCCCGGCGTTTTGTCCTGGCAGGGACGGAGCCGCTTCGGCTTCCCATCTCGCCGCATTCTAAAAGCATTGATTATGCATAGGCTTTGAGATTAGCGCTCAGGCCGGGACGAGCCAAAGATAATGGCGGCTGGAAAATACCATATAAAGCACAGCCCTCTGTCCCGCGCATAACTATGGGAGTTCTGGGGTCGACTCACGACCTGGGAAGCGTCCCCGTTTATATGAGCTCAAAAAAGCAATTAATGATTAAAAATGAATGACCAGAATGTGCAAAAAAAACAAAAACAAAAACAAAAAAAAAGCTTCCACAAAATCCGTCGAACCCAAAACTATCCCTCAGTAGTAATGAAGTCAAAAGAGATGGAGGTCCACAGTCGATCCCTTTTTGGTTTATAAGAACATCTCCCAAATTGTTCCCTGAGAAACAGGAAGAAGAAGGGAAAAAGTACACGCCGTCCCTTTGAACGATTCGAACACTTTCTCGGATCTGTGGTTAACTACTCGGGGCCTTTTTTCTCCTGGATAAAAGCCGCTCTCTCAGGCGGCGGTGCTGTGACGGGCAGGCGGAGACCTCCCTCTCCACCCCCGTTTTCAAAGGCCCAAAAGACGGATAAACGAGCCCATGAGGCCCCACAGGGCGCCGCCTGGGCCTCCGCCCGTCACCTTGAGGAATGCTCCAGAGGTTACAGCTGCACTCTGAGATGATGACGACTTTATTATACATTATTATAAAACTATCGTATATTATACAACCATTTCAGGTGGAAAAATACTCTCTTTATAATGTTCATTCTATAGTTAGAACTAAGGGGCGGACTGATGGCCACTTTTTCCACACCTGACACTGAATCATAGTCTTGAAGATATTGGAAAGTACTGATCCAATCTATTACTTGATGATCAGTATGTTCTTATACTTTGGGCTCATATGATGATAATCAATTAAAATACTGTGTATTCCAACATACATTCAATTTTTCCCCTCATTTTCTTAATTAAGGAGATTAAAGACATCAATTAAAGAGACCCTTCCCTGGGGTATTAATAAAGTGTTATCTTATTAAGAGGCTTCTAATAGTTGAAAATCAAGGCTTTTTCCCCGGATATCTGACATGTTTGATGTAGGTTTTGGTATCAGATTCCAGTATTTAGGGTACCCTTTATATACAAATACCCGACTTTGGTCTGGAATCGGGACCGACACAGCGTCTCACATCATGGTCGTGGGTCCATCCTTCTTTCCAGCGAGACGGCGAAGCTGGCAGTCGATCGGAAAAACACCTTCACAAAAAGGTTAAATAAAATTACAGGATCATTTGGAAGATTAATCTCTCTATTCATAGTCATATGCTTCTCATTTTCACCCGCACTTTCATCAGCAATTATCACTGATAGCTAACCCCCCGAATAAAAAAAAAAAAAAAAAAGACACGAGGGGAAAAAATGAGAAGTGCACTCGATTGCGTCCAAATTTCCTTCTCTGTTTCCCCCCGCGGGGACCGGGCGTCCTTCACATCACCTCGGCTCATTTGAGAACTTTTTGTCTTCAAAAGGCTCCTGCTTAACTTAACACGGGAGGTGAGCAGCAGTGTGAGAAATTAGAGAGGCCTCAATTAGTTTCTCCCCATTTTCCCTGTGAACCGTGACACCCCCGAAAGAATCGATAACCCCTCGGTTATGGAGGTGAGCCCGCTAATGGGATGCATGAGAACAGACGGGGCTTACGCTCGGCCACATATTAAGACGCTCTCTAATCGGAGTGTGAAGGTCGCGAGGGTTTTTTGAAGGTTAGTCGCCAGGATACGTCGGCCACTCAGGATATGGTAATGGCACGCGGACGTGACGCCTCGTATAATCTACGCGTTTACTGGCTAATCAAAAGATCCCCCCCCCTAAGAACGCATTTATATTCCATGTCAGTGCAGAGGAGAAAAGTGTGGGAAACCTAAAGCGTATTCTCAAGCTTTTACTTCACCTTTGCACGTTTTCCATACGGAAGCATTTTGCTATGGCTGTCAAATTATTGAAATAACTAATCACGATTAATCGCTAATCGATAATTCATTTTACCCTAAAGAAAGATTTCTCAATATAAAAAGCAGTGCGTTGGGTTATGGCCTAACTTTGACTTGATCATTGTGAACAGAAACACAAAATAATCTTTAGCAAACGATTAAAATAATTAATCACGATTAATCGCGTGATATAAGTGCCATTAATCTCGATTAATCACAATTCCAAATAATCTCAAATTTTATTCTAAAGAAGGATTTCTCGATTTAAAAAGCAGTGCGTTGAGTTAAATAATCGATTAAAACAATTAATCGCGCAACATTTGTGCGATTAATCGCGATGAATCACAATTTCTAAATTCAGCCCAATTTGACGCTAACGAAAGACTCTTCTATGCAAAAAGCAGTGCGCTGTACTACGATGATTATTTTGAACAGAAAAAAAAACAAAATAATCTTCATCCAAATGTTATTAACAGCATTTTCATTTCAATTAGCACTGTTCAAATGTACACGCTAACACCATCGACGCAGATCTCTCACAGAGGGAGAGAAAGAGAGAGAGCGATTCTCTCGCTCTCTCACTGGAGGCAACGTGCGATGGTGGGAGAAGCCCAAAGGCACGGATCCCGTATAAATGATGTCAACACCATTCAAGTAGTTAATGACACACACACATTAGCTGTCCTCCTCAACCAGATCGAAATCACCTTTCCTGCTAATGACTTGAAAGCCAAAACCAACCAAACTGCCTATTTCATGTAAAATAAAAATAAAAATAAACAATTTAAAAAAAACATTTTTTTTACAATCCTTCAAGATGATTTGACAGCATGTAACCCTGAATGAGGGTGGGATTGTAGTTGACGTGCATCGCAGCAATCGTAATTGTCGCGTCGTGTCAATCAGTACTTTGCAATTCATCACTTGAAAGTAGAATGTGCTAATTATTTTCTCTCCGCTGTGGGAGATTCATCCTTCCTCCAAACGGTTGTCTCCGTCCTTCGCGGGCCTTGATTATCTCACGCCACGCTGTGCCTGTCGCCCAGAATCGCAGCTAATGAAGAAATGCTCCTACACTCACCAATAGATGGTAATTTATTTTTACCACACCATGCCATGGGAGCTCTGCTGGCCTTTCTCTGTCTTAGAAAACGTGAAATATTGAAAACATGGGAAACTGTTGAAATCCTGTGTGTCTGTGTGTGTGTGTGTGTGTGTGTGTGTGTGTGTGTGTGTGTGTGTGTGTGTGTGTGTGTGTGTGTGTGTGTGTGTGTGTGTGCGTGCGTGTGTGTGTGTGTGTGTGTTTAAATGCATACACGAGCCGATAAGTAAAGAGAGAAACACAAAATCGCAGAGAAAAGGATTAAAACTCATTGATTGAAAGTTATTACGTTTCAAGCTGACGATCTTGTTTTTAAGGATTTCAGGAGAGAATTTATAATATGTCGTTTTGAGTTTCTATTATTTTCTGGCTTCTATTAGTTCGTATTATTTCTATTTTGCTGCTACTGAAGCAGCATTCTTCACACTGAGGGAAAAAGAAGTTGGATGGGTTTCTTCAGCAACAAACTTTGTCATCTACGTAAGTTATCAGCAGTAAACTACTAATATTAATTATTGCTTATGACTTATGTATGCATTGGTTAAGCGAAAACGTTAACTCAGACATAAGCCTTTATTAATAAAGCCATATTATGACATTAAATTACAAAGTTACTATCGGACAGTTTTACAGTTAGAATTTTAAAAAAAACAACCCCCAATAATGTGTTTCCCTCACTTGTATGGTAAAATAATAATGGAAATGAACTGATTTTGGCTTAGACTAGGGAACCTCATCAATATAAGAAAACAAACTTTTTTTCCTCCAGTTTTTCTTTCTTTCCAACTTATGGTTTCAATTGTAAAGAAAAAATCTCATGCCTTCATATTGCTAGACAGCATGTTCAATATTTCACTGTATGTACACCGACGCCGACCAAAATAGCCACAACAAACTGACGACACACCATCGCCGCAGGGTGTGTCGATATTCCCGAGCACTGGAGTGCACTTTAAGCATTTATGGCTTTCCAATCAGTCCTCTCGGAAAGTCGTCGATCAGAAGCCGACAGGTTGCCGTGACTGCTGAGGGATACCTTTTATGATGGATCGACGTCTCCGGGGGGACGGAATTTGGCCCTAATCAAGCTGTCATTATGTGCGATGTGAGGAGCCCCGTGAGTCAGAGGATGAGAGCGAGAGCGAAGAGAGAGTGAGAGAGAGCTCATCAACCCAGAGCCACGTCGCATGTAATTATTGCCTCGGCTGCTGGTGGGCGGCGAAACATCACAAAACATCCATTTGTGTTTTTGGAATGTAGTGTATCGAGTCAAGGTTATCTGTATAGTCCTCAGTTACAATTGGAGGCCCAAAGGGCTTGGCAGGCCATGTTTAATCAAAGGCATTGGCCAACAGTGGTTTATTTTACCCTTTTTTTTTTTTTTTTTACCTTCAGCCAGAATTTAAGCCAGGAAAAGCTTTTTGAACAAAAAGAACAAACGCAAAAAAGAGTGCGTTTCCTTCGGGAGTGGAGTTGCTGCCCCTTTGGCAACGTATGATGGAAATGAAACATCATAATGAGAGGACAACGGCAGCAATGCGGCAGGTAGACGTGGAGCTGAACACACGCAATACCCACTCAGATATCAGTCAGAGTGCGATCCACAAGCGGGAGAACACAGAAAGTCAGAAATCACGGCGATAGGGGCGTCTCATCTGTGTTTTACCGTGTAGATCTGGAAGATCAGCGACAGCGTTTTGATGTTGTGCCGGAACAAAACACACATTCATTCTTTACCACGGGCTATGAAGTCGCAAATTGGACGTTTACATACAAAACCATTGTTGTACTGCAATACCCAAGGAGAAAAAAAGTATAAGTTTGTTATCTGAAAGTATACTAAGAGTACTTTGTACATTTTTATTTATTCTCAATTAATAGATAAAGAATAATTAATAAATAGAAAGAAATAGAATCAAGTTGTTTTCAATTAAAAGTGCTTTAAGTTGTCCTTAATCTGTTAAACGTTGTACTTATTCAGTAATGTGCTTTAATACAGTATATTGAAAATATATTTTTCATGTTGTTTTGGTTATGATCAAAATAACACTTACCAAGCACACTAAAGTACAGTATGTTATTATATCACTATTTCAATCCACTTACAGCATATTAATGACTACTTTAAATGTGTACATAAAATAAAGAAGAAGCACCAAAAAATACACGACTATAAAAAGGTACTAAAAATATACTTTTAAGATATTTTATATATTCAAAATATACTTAAAGTATGAAAAAATTTACTTTCCCCCCTCCTTGGATACAGAGGAAAAATCCCAATGAAGCACTGTGTCCCAATCAGAATGTACTGTGATAATGGGGAACTGGCTTTCAAAGTGTAAAAATGAAAAATAAACAATCCATAGGCTGCTTTTTGAGATACTTCCTTCTCCAGCGGACAATGACAACATGGTCGGTTTGTCTGAGAACAAAATATCAAAGTGCCCTTCCAGCACGGAGACTACAGCCTGTGATGGGAGGTGTAATGGCCGCCTGTTACGCAGAAGACAGAACCGCACTTGAAGATGTCCAACTTTACACCACAACACCAACGCATATCAGCTTCCAAATGGATTCGGAAAAACTGCCAATGTCCTCATCTCGTCCTCTACGGGCAGAAATGGTCAACGCAACGAAAGCGCTCATCTCAATGTATGAAATATAAATGGATTCTACACCCCCCCCCAAAAAAATCCATAGTCGGTTACGCGCTCGCCTCACCTGCCTTCTAGAAACCTGCAGTAGATTCCTGAGTAGATAAACGCAGCAGGAAAAGCAATCAAACACCCCTGCTGCTCCATATTAACCATTGGATCTATAAGGAGATTTGAGGATTTAATCCCTGCAGATATGGAGAGTTTGTGATACGTATGCCAGTCAGGCGTACAGAGGATTCTGATTTATTTGTGAAGAACAAGCATTTCATTTATAGTTGTACCTTTAGTGCTACTTACTGATTACTTTTGCTATGTTTTACATTGCTTGTGTACAAATCTAGTGATCTAAAACTCACCTTGCCTATTTTGAAGGTACTTTTTGCCTATACATGTGCAAGAATACATGGACCATTAAATACCAATGAGCTTGTTACTTACTGGGTGTTACTGGGTGCCATTATCTACCTTAACAGGTTTAGGAAGGAGTTGTTTTTTGTTATTTTATTGGTTAAAGACCATCTCAATTACATTGCATTCATATACATACATACATATACACACGTACACACACACACACACACACACACACACACACACACACACACAGAAGGAAAGGAAGGAAATCAGAGAAAAATATGAGCACGGTGTATTTGGGAAAAATTGCTCTGACATACGACTGTTTTAACGTACGACCGTTCTTATAGAACGAATTACAGTCGTAAGTCGAGGTGCCACTGTATTGAAGGACCAGATCACATTTCATCTCATTCAACCTTGTATGGAGACAAAGATCACCCCAGGGGAGCTTGAGAGATCATTGTAAGGGATATTGGTCTGCGTCTGCACCAAAGTTTGCAAGTACCTGTGAACTCACTGTTTGAAGGTAGCACCCAGGGAGACAATTGAGGGTCACAGTCTTGTAAATGACTTCTGACCAATGGCCACAACCTCTCTTTGGTATAATGTAATTTATTTAATTTATAAGGAATTTTTTTTTTTTTACAAAGCTTTTCTTTTTCCTGAGTGTACAAACATAGACTAGATATAGAGCTGAAACAAATACAACGAGCTAAACATAAACATATAACTACTATATACAGATGTAGATGTATATAAAAGTATATATATATATATATATATATATATATAAACAATGAAATTGTCACAGGAAGGCAATAGTGCAAAGGTGCAGAGTGCAAAGATGCTGGAATGAAATAATTACAGGTTACTTTATATACATGAGGTGGGTGGATATTACATATGCATATATATACAATGTACAGTATACCGTATACACCGTATTTTGGTTTATATTGAAAATGAAAATATGTTAAAAAAAAAAACAGTTTGGCCTCTCAAATATATAATATATAGTATATATATATATATATATATATATATATATATATATATATATATATATATATATATATATATATATATATATATATATATATATAAATATATAATTTGTATGTACAGTGTGTTCAGTGTTACAGGTTAATTGCATAGGGATTGTCTTTGACACTGTGTGCCTGGTTTAAGTGTTCTTCAGAGTGACTGGGAGAAGAAGCTGTTCTTGTGTCTGGCTGTTTTGGCGTAAGGTGTTCTGTAGTGCCTACCAGAGGGGAGGAGTTGGAACAGGTTGTATCCAGGGTGTGATGGGTCTGCAGTGATGTTTCCTGCACGTTTCCCCGACTCTGGACATGTACAAGTCCTGAACGGAGGGTAGGTTGGTGCCAATGATTTTCTCTGCAGTCTTGACGGTCCATTGTAGCCTGTTTCCTGTCGTGATTGATGACCGAACCCAACCAGAGAGTGACGGAGGTGCAGAGGATAGACTGGATGAAGTGCAGTGTAGAACCGGATCAGCAGCTACCAGGGCAGGTCGAACTTCCTGAGCTGGCGCAGGAAGTACATCCTCTGCAGGGCCTTTTTGATGACTGTGTCGATGTTGGGTGTCCACAGCAGACACAGTGCCGTTGAGTATGGTGGTGGTTGTGGTGGGGGGAGGGCAGTGTTTGGGGGCTCCTCCTGAAGTCCACTGTCATCTCCAAAGTTTTGAGTTTGTTCAGCTCCAGGTTGTTCTGACCGCCAGCTGTTCAACCTCCCATCTGTATGCAGACTCGTCACCGTCCCGGATGAGGCCGATGACCGCTGTGTCGTCTGCAAACTTCATGAGTCTAACAGACGGGTCTCCTGAGGTGCAGGCGTTGGTGTAGAGGGAGGAGAGCAGAGGGGAGAGCGCACAACCCTGGGGGGCGCCAGTGCTGATGGTCTGGGTGCTGGATGTGTTTTTCCCCAGCCTCACCTGCTGCCTCCTGTCTGTCTGGAAGTTGGTGATCCACTGGCGGGTGGGGGCTGGTACAGTGAGCTGGGTGAGTTTCAGGGACGATGGTGTTGAATGCAGAGCTGAAATCCACAAACAGGACACTGGGGTATGTCCCTGGGGAGTCGAGGTGTTTCAGGATGTAGTGCAGTCCCATATTGACGGCATCATCCACCGACCTGTTTGCCCGGTAGGCAAACTGCAGGGGGTCCAGCGGGGGGGCCTGTAATGTCCTTCAGGTGGGCCAACACCAGTCTCTCAAAGGATTTCATGGTCACAGACGTGAGGGCGACGGGCCTGTGGTCATTTAATCCAGAGATGGGGGGTTTCTTGGGGACCAGGAGAGGATTGTGGAGCGTTTGAAGCACGAGCGGTCTTCACACAGCTCCAGTGATCTGTTGAAGATCTGGGTGAAGATGGGGGCCAGCTGGTCAGCACGGACTTTCCGGCAGGAGGCAGACAGACATACCGTCTGGGCCTGGAGCCTTCCTGATCTTCTGTCTCTCTTGAAGAGCTGGCTCACATCCTTTTCAAAAATCCTGAGTGTGGGTGGGGGGTCAGGGTGAGGGGCAGGCAGGGGGAGCAGATAGGTGTGTGATGTTGCAGCAGTGGGTGAGGGGTGTGAATGTGGCCTTTTCAAACCTGCAGTAAAACCGATTCAGGTCGTCAGCAAGTTGAAGGTTCTCTACAGTGTTAGCAGATGGTGTACTGTAGTTGGTGAGTTCCTGCCGGCCTCTCCACACTGACGCAGGATTGTTGGCTGAAAACCTATTTTTGAGCTTTTCGGTGTAGCACCTCTTTGCTACTCTGATCTTTTTTGTGAGTGTGTTTCTGGCCTGGTTGTACAGGATCCTGTCCCGACTTCTGCAGGCCTCCTCCTTGGCCTGACGAAGCTGCCTGAGATGTGCAGCTAAGCAGGGTTTGTTGTTGTTGTTGTTGTATGTGCAGAAGGTTTTATTCGGCACACACATGTCCTCACAAAAACTGACGTACAACGTCACAGTGTCAGTGAGTTCGTCCAGATCTGTAGCAGCAGCCTCAAAAACACTCCAGTCGGTGCAGTCAAAGCAGGCCTGTAACTCCAGCTTTGCTTCGTTCGTCCATTTCTTCACAGACTCGACCACAGGCTTAGCAGATCTTAGTTTCTGCCTGAAAGTCGGGAGAAGACGAACGAGACAGTGATCAGAGAGTCCAAAAGCTGCTCGGGGGGAAGAGCGATAGGCGTCCTTGAATACTGTGTAGCAGTGGTCCAGTGTATTTTGATCTCTGGTTGGACATTTAATGTGCTGTCTGTATTTTGGCGGTTCATGGCTGAGGTTAGCTCTGTTAAAGTCACCAAGAACAATGAGCAGAGAGTCTGGGTGTTTTTTCTCCAGGTTTGTTATCTGGCCAGCCAGGTGTTGTAACGCCTCGCTAACACAAGCCTGAGGTGGGATGTAAACCAAGACCAGGATAAACCAGGGGAACTCCCACAGTGAATAAAACGGCTTCCAGTCAATGAAATGGTCTCTAAGTGAGGGCTGCATGACACTGTGACATATGTACACCAACCTTTGTTTATGTAGGACCAAAGTCCGCAGCCCCATTTTTCCCACTATATATACAAATACATACCTAGATGCATATATATATATATATATATATATATATATATATATATATATATATATATATATATATATATATATCGGTTTTTTTGTATTTTTTTATCAAAATCTGCCATTGGATGCTACAGAATATTTTTGGTACCTCATAGTATCAGTGCAATTTAATCAGCGCCATAAACATATTAAGTTTCCATATCCATTCCTATTCGCGCGTGAGCGTACACGCACACACACATGCGCGCACACGCACACACACACACACACACACACACACACACACACACACACACACACACACACACACTATTGACCGAAGCCATTACTCAAGATGTTGTTTTTAATCTGTCTGCACCTTTTAAGCCAATTGCTTGAGTGATGATCGGATCAAATTTCCCTGGAAGACCTGACACTTTGTGGAATCACTTGGATTTCATAAAATGCCCTATGGAAATATAGAATATATCAGCAAAACGGTGCTTTCCTCCCATGTTCTGAATAATGTATGAACATAACCCAAGTAGCAAGCCAGAAAACTTGAAAAAAAAAACACAATAAATGTAAACTATGAACACATTACTGTTCCATTTAAAATATCCAAAATATTAATCAAAACTAAAAAAATATGAAAAAAACATAAATACCATACTGGCCCTACGGAGAGGATCTCTCATATGTCTTATGACGTCATATATGATCTATGTTCATCATGGCACATAAAAACTAAAGGACCATATATTACGTTTTGACATGTCCTTTTATTTTTTCATTTATATCTTTTATTGTTTTTTTCTGTTATTTTAGGTCATATTTGTTATTTATTATTAGGTTCAGTGTATATTGCCATATTTTTTGTTTACTGTTAACTGTCAGGTTGTATATTTTCCATATAATAAGATCTCCAGACCGGTTCTCCTGGGCTAGGATACCGCCTTGACAAGGTAAAACGCTATTCAGGGAAAAGGCAAAATAATTGTTCACAAAGAGTAAAACAAGGTTCCTTTGATTGATTTCTTGCACTGCACTGTAACTTTTTATGCGTTCTATGTATTCTATTTTTTAACTTTATGCATTCTATGTCCTCTAGTAATGTGTTTCTTTTGCACTTCGTCTTCATGTCTTCTTGATGTTTTATGTAAAGTACTTTGAATTGCCTTGTTGTGGAAATGTTGTATATAAATAAACTTGCCTTGGCTATAATGCCATTTTCTTTTTTCTATTTTTATTGCCTTGCATTATTATTATTTTGCATACTGCTTTGAGGGATGAATAAAGTACCCATCTATCTATCTATTCATCTATTTATCGACATATCTATCTGAGGGCATGCGCATCCATAAAAGAAAGCATTGCAGCAGAAACCAGTCAGAACGTTCCATCTGGGCTCCCTGTGAAGTCCCACCACCATGGAGAAGAAGAAGAGCAACACTTGGGGCACCAGTGACACTCGGGACAAATCGTAATGAAAGGCAACAGCGGTGGATGTTTAAAGGGAAAAAACATTCAATTTTATGTCCAGCGGAGCCCACCAAGGACTCCGCCACGCACTATCACATTTCCCTTTTATACAAAGATATACAGCACGTCCCTCATCTTCCTCAGCGCGGCCCACACTGTGCAGCAGTGTCGGCTGGTGTGAGGCTACGATATGGCCTTGTCGGTATTCACTGCTTAGGGTGGTGGTGCGATGGAAGAGCAATCCCCTTGATATATTTCTCTGGAAATTGGAAAGCAATTCCTCCCCCCTGAGCAAACTGGCGAATGACCGCCTCGCTGAACCTCGGATTGGATGGCTGACGTGCTGTTGTCACCGTGGGAGAATGGATATGGAGGAACTACTCAGAAAGCAACACATGGCGTCCCATTATCAGTCAGCCATTATCTCACACGGCTCCGGAGAGAACGCAAGGGAGGACACGCTCCAATGTGTTAAATATGAAAACAATAGGCGCCATATCTGCCTTCGTCTCCGTTCGGATGGAAGCATGAGAAAAGACACAGAGAGAGGGAGCCATCCCTGCCATTGTCCCGTCTACGCTAGAACACCTCTTACATCACTGATAAAATGGACGCATTTATCCGCTTTACGCTTTTATGACCCGCAAGAAAAGCTCTGCCATTATTATTTCTCTGATGGAACCGTGCGGAGAATACCTGTGAAAATGCCCGTCTTTCAAACAGAGGGACACAATCCACACCCCAGCAACACACACACACACACACACACACACACACACACACACACACAAGACAATTATAATTAATAATAAAAACAATAAATCAGTTGAAGAGTTTATGAAAATTATGAGAAGTAGCTATTTTCAACCTGTGGAACCACTAGTGGTCCACAGGGGTACTGCAAGTGGCCAGTCAAATGATGGTGTGTTTTTTTGTTTTTTTTAATCCAGGTGTTTAAAAACACATTGTCTCTGATACGCCTGCTACACGCCACCCGAGTGGCGTTTTCAGGCCCCTCCGACACAGAGACACAGCTGTCGCAAATCCATCAGTCCATTGTAGAGAGTGAGCAAGACGGAACAAGCCGATAGCAGATGACACATTGTCATGACAGAGGCCCTCCTCATGTGTGTGTGGGGATGGGGGTTCTACACGTTGCTCGTTGATTCCTCTTACGAGCAACAGGCGTACAGCCACCCTACCACACACATTACATTTTTTATTCCGGTTACATTTTTGAAATGCATTTCTGCTGTGATAAAACAGTATAGAAAACGTATGAAACACTACGTTGATCGCCAATGTCTGTGCACGTTTGCTGTGTGCTGCTCCCAGACGCACAGCTTGTGAGCAGACAGGACATTATGGAACACCGAAGGGCTCATTAATCTCTTTGTTTTTTCACCGTCACCAGGCCTGTTTTGGTTAAAACCGCCGTACATGAAGCCGCAAGATGTTGCAATGCGCCCTTTAATAAGCACCATATGCCGTATGGTGTTGTATACGTCTGCCGCCATCACACCCCCATTTTTTAGGCTGTTTGGCAAATTTTCACTTTATCTCCTCCCTCCCAAAAAGGCACCGCCTACTGGCCTCCATGGAGCCTCAGGTAGTACAATTTTTCCGAATGAGAGTTTGCGAGGCAACCGGCATGCGTGGATTTGAGAGAAGGACATTGTGTATGCGTATGTGTTGAAGACTCATTAAAGTGGTCCGGGAGAGCCAAAAATTATGTCCATATCGCCTCCCTCCCAAACCTCGCCTCTTATCACCTCTCCACTTATCTGTGTTTTAGTGCTTTGTGCTTTTATGGTCAATTTGCTGAATTCTTGTTTTTTTTTATTTTATATTTGTGACTTATTTTGCACTTATCCTGTACCCAAGCCCAATCCACTGCTGAACGCCTGAATTTCCCCTCGGGGATGAATAATGTTCGTATTCCTATAATTGCAATACACTACTATAATTTAATACAACCTTTGTAATGTGGGCTATTGTCATTTGAATTTGATCATCCATCGGCTATTTCCACGATCAATGAGTTATTTATAAAATGTATATATACTCTATAGTTTATATTATATATGTAATATGTGCCGTTATTTTTAAAGTGTTTGAACAGCAATTTTTTTTTTTTTGTTCTGTGTTGCCAATTATCTGCTTTCCCTCTTCCTTAGTTCTTTTGTCATTATTACTTCACTTTTATTTGGTTTACACTGTTATAGTCACATTAAATGAAAAATAATAAACAATTTCATTTTTCATCTAAATCATTTCCGTGGCAATACTGGTCAACCAAATTGTATTTATAATTGTGACAGGTCTTTCCACTTTTATTGGTGCGTTGTTGCCTCAGCACTGATTAACAAACACATGCCCGTTTTTGCCAAAGTTGTAAAATTGTCGGTGTCGGAAACAGCTTCAGAGCCGATAGCAGTCAGAAAAGGTTGAGGGCTCTGGAATGGGCTGGGGTTGATGTGGTGTTTTTCTGTGACTTGTACTTTCTGTCGTGGGCTTTCCTGGACCACTTCAATGAGTCTTCAACATACGCACAACGCACGCAAGTAATGTCCTTCTCTCAAATCCATGCATGGCAGTTGCCTCTACCCTAAAAAAAGCCCTCATACAGACAAATTGTAGGCCAGTAGGCAGTGCCTTTTTGGGAGGAAGGTGATATAGTGAAAATTTACCTAAGACGCCTGGCGGTGTTTAATAAGAAGAAGAATCTTTACAGGGGACACACACCGCAACACATGCACTCATGGCGTCTAACACACACACACACACACACACACACACACACGCACGCTGCAAATGGTGGCAGGTGAAATGAGTTCTCTGCTTTTAACCCATCCGTCCTTCCTCCGGGGGGCAGCCAGGAGCAGTGGGCAGCATACAGCAACACGCCCAGGGACCAATTGCAAATGTCCATCATCGGTCAGAAGACCCTGTTCTGCATGTTGTTAGTGATGTTTCATGGAGGAAACCCCATTCACAGCATGCAAACTCTAGCCAGAAAGGCCCCTTATCAGGAGGTAACCTGCCGGAGCGGCGTGCCAACAGCGCCCCAGGTGGGAATCAAACCAAGGACCTTCTTGCTGTGAGGCAGCAGTGCACTGTGCCACCGTACCCCTATACAACAACACCCGGCGTATGGCACTTATTAAACAGCACATTGCATAATTTGCACCTTCCTGTGCGGCGTTTAACTAAAACACGCCTGGTGACGGCGAAAAACAAAGAGATTAATGAACCCTTTGGCGTTCCATAGGCAACCGCTTGGGGCCCCAGGCCATTACGACTATTTTTGGAGACGGTGCTACTATATTTCACAACTAGGTGTACAAGCGCAACTTGCAAGTATACGTTTTTTGTTTCTTTTCATATATCATGTGAAACACCAGGAGGGAGCCTGAATTCATGCCTGTGAGTGTGTTGTACGTTAGGCTTGGATGATCGTGCAACATTTCAATCGTCCATTCGCAGACCCCAGCCTCCTCGTCCTCCTCGGAGCAGAGACCCAGACCGCCTGGTGCAACGGCTCCTTTCTCCAGGATAATTAAACTATTTGGTCCTTGTTTTTCTTTTTTCTTTTTCATTTTGCTCCTCCCCCGCTCTGTATTCTTTGTTGTGAGATTTTAGAAAGCGGCCCCAAAACATGGAGAAAAAATACAGACAAAAAAACACCTACTGAGCGATTGTTTTATCTGCCCCCTGGTGAGATCCGGTGCTTCGCTGTGCGCTTTGGCGTGAGCTGCTGGCAGAGCCCGGAACATCTGATGAGTCCAGCGGAGTCCTGACTGCCTCTGTTTTATTTACCTTTTTCATTTAATGAGCATAAAGCTGTCACTGAAACTGCTTAGCTGCTGCTCAGAAAGACTGCATTTTTTTTTTCAAATGTTAATTTTCAGATTTGAACGTCTTTTTTTCCTAATTTAAATAGCATTCGAATATCGAATCTGTGTGTGTGTGTGTGTGTGTGTGTGTGTGTGTGTTTGTGTGAGTTAGAGATGGAGAGCTGAGGCTCTCGTCATGGTTGTTAATGACAGCAAGTACTTACCACATACCTTCTGTTTACAGTTGTTAATATATTATTTGGTGTCTACGTTTAAAAGAAGCACTATTTAACTTAATGATTTTTGTATGTTGAAGCACTACTTCACTCTGTGACTTTTTCCTTTTAAAATAAAACAGCACATTTTTATTTCTGTAAATTGTCTTTTCCACTGTAATGTACTTTACTCCCGGCTGGCCGCACTGATCGACTTCCTGCCATCTTGAGAGTGCTTAACTGCGAGCCATCACTTGGTGCATCAATCTCTAAACATTTTGTAGGATTTGTTGATGTTCAAGACGCCGCTGGAAAAGGTCTGTGCCCCACACTTCTGGAGAAGCTGGACAAGCTAAACTTGAACATTGCACACTGCCGTGGAATATCCCACGATAATGGGTGCAACATGATGGGACATAGACGAGGGGTTCATGCAAGAATCGTTCGTGTAGGGCTACACAGGCAATTAGGACATTAGCCAAGAAGTGGTATCGTCATCCAGTTCAATGAGGCCGCTTACTCCATGTGGTGATTTGAAGATTGGGCATTCATCAATGATGTGTTCAACTGTCTGTGGTTTTCCGCATTCACAGAGATTTGTGGCAGACACTCCAATCATATGCAGATAGGTTTGGGTCTTTGCTACTCCAGAGCTAAGTCTGTTGAGGTTGACCCAGGCATTCCGTGGTAGGTCACACCCAGGCGGATTGGTTGAAGGGGAGTTGATGAACTTCCTCAACGTGGAGGTTGACTCGGACCATTGCTTGTTCCAGCAGTCAAGGATCCATCCAGGGTTTGGAGGGCTCGTGGTAAGGAGTCTCCTAGCTTCGGTGGAGAAGTGTCTGCGTTTGAGTCTCTGGTGGCTATATTCAGCAGGCGGGGGGATCAGGCTTGTTGGCTCATCTGCACTCTTGCAGGCCAGGTCAGGAAGTTACGACGGAGCTCTGGAGATGGGATGCAAGAATATTGCAACTGAATGAGAAGGCACCGTGTGTCCCATGCAGCAGTCACACTCCTAATCTGGTTGTAGCAGATGCAGCCTGATCTTCAGTAGTCACCGTCTACATCGTTGGTTTTCATTGAACAAGCTTTTTTAGTTCCTCTGTGCAATACTGCGCAGTTTTACATGTTTAGCACTTAACAGTCAAATCTTTGGGATCAGATGGGAAGCCAGGATTGACAGTGGAAAGGTGGATGCGTGGTGGTTACTCCCTGCCAGAGATCCTACAAACATTGTCTGCTCTCCAAACCCTCTCAGTGCAGAAAAAAGGACCGAGACAATGTCCACAGCAACCAGCATGAAGGGTGAACTCATGACATGGAGTTTTGGACTATGCAGTGTAATCTGGTTTGTATTGTATCAGATCAACCACGCCAGCAATATTCTGCATAGCCAAGGCGTTTCTCTTGAAAAACATAAAAGAGCTCAGTGAGAGTATATCTGGACAATTTCAGGGAAAGTGGACTTGCTGTCTCTCGAACTGATGCTAGAGAGATTGCAGAAAACCTAGAGAGTGACAGTGACAGGACATTTCCTGAGAAAAAGACAGTGGAAAACAACCTGGCAATTCCTGTATGACTGCACTTTAACAGAGAGTTGTTTTCTGCCCCTAGTGGACACAGCCCTCAACATGAATGACAGATTTTGAAAACTGGAAGATGTTTATGTCCTTTATGGTTTTCTGCTCTGAAAAGAAAATGCGTCAAAGACTATGTAGAGTGACAAACTTGCAGACAACCATATGAAAGAAGAGAAAACACTACACGTTGTGAGCCTGAGGATTTGGTTCTGGAGGTCAGTGCTGCTGTCCATGCCGTTCCCGGTCGTGTATATTCCTCCCCAAGAGAGGTGCTTATTACTTTTACAAGGGACAGCTTCTGGATCTCTTTGTAAAGCCTCAGCAGTGTCCTTCATCTGCCGTTAACTCTTCCAGACACTGTTGCCTCTGGAGAGAGAAGCTTCTCAGCTTTAAAACTCATGAAATCCTCCCTCAGGTCAACCGTGTCCCAGGAGAGACTTTGATGACTGGCTCTTATTTCAGTAGAGCGCATTGTGTAAAGGTCTATGGAACTGGAGGACATAGCGGCAGCCCAGTGGCACAAACCAAGTCCTACATATAGGCAGCATTTATAGAATCGATGCGTTATTGTTGATGAGCACCGGCCTTATCATATGGGTTATTTACAATGTGACAACGTTGAACTTCTTTCGTTATTTATTTAGGTTTTTATTGTTCTGTTTAACTTATTGTTCTTTAAATTTAAAAAAATGCTTCTATTGTGAACATTTGAAAAAGGAAAAGATCAGATTTTTGTACATTTTTCCTTGGTGCACATTACTTATAACATAATGGTGATGAACGCTCGTTGGAGCCCCCTAGGAATTTATGCCTAGGGCCCCAGCAGACTGCAGAATCGCCACTGGCTGCTCCTTTGATCGTTAAAATCAAGGTGGATGCGGACCTCAAATATTTTTGAGATTTTCAAGTCGTGAGTCAGAAAAGTTTGGGAACCGCTGATGCAAGGCATTCTATTAAAAGTTCAATGTTAAATTATCTCACAATATCAACAGGGGGACAAGAAAAAATTTGAACTAGTGTTCTACTGTAATGGACATGTTGAGGAAAACCGCACAAAAGTTGGTCTGAGGCAGAAAGGAAAGTGAGCTGAGAATTATTTTCACAAAATATATGACCTCCTATTTTTCATGAAAACATTCATTCATTAATAATGTTTCATTAATGAAGGCCATTTATTCTGGCTCACTAAGCAGTTGTTCCCCTCTGTTGGAAGTGGCCGAGCTCAGTGTGGGGTGCGTAATGAATATTCACGTTGGCATGAGAACAGATGACACCTCGCGCTGAAACTACTTATCTGAACAGATTTCTGTGACCTTTTGAGCAGGTCTGTTAAATTTTTCAAAAATAGCCCAAAGATTCTGTATATGTTGTCCATATATATTTCATGACACACAGGTGCAAAACTATGAATAGAATGTTTGAGGGCTCTTCAGAAGCCAGGACCAATAGAAAAACGCAACAAATTCTTAACATTTGATGAAAATAAGATGTTTTGTTTTTATTAGTGCATCTAAAGAAGATGATATTTTCAAAGGTCTGTGCTATTTAGTGTTTTCATCTTCCCAAAAACATCTATGTCTAGTGGCTCAGGGGGAGGTGATGGGGAACATGTCTCATTCCTGTGGGTCTTAAATTGGGCAACATGGACTCTTGCCTCAAAGGTCCCATATTATTCCAATTTCCGCAATTTTATATGATTCCACCAAATGGACTAAACATGCCCTTGCAGCTTTTCTCTTCTAGAATGATCATATTAGGCTTTTTTCCTGCTAAACAGTGGGGGGGGGGGGGTGGGGGGGGGGCACACCGATCCAACATGAAATTGTGCCTGGAAAGGAACGGATACCTGTATGGAAGGCCTGCTAATCACACACCACTGTATCGCGCTCATAGTCACGAAAATGAATCTCTCAAATCGTATCCCCGAGCACAATTGTCCGACTTTTTTATGCTACACAGGGCAACAATCAACCTTGTTCTAAGAAAAAAATTGCGATGGCATGGAGCAGTACTCCACTATCTACAATCCTAAAGTGTAGAAGTGTTACGTCTCTGATTGGTGGAGCTCACTGTTACCCTGGAAATGTTTACCGCACTGGCTGATGGGTACATTCATATTTTCAACAAGACGTGCATGAGCATGGGGGAAGTCGATAAGTACGAAGCTAGTCTACGAGCGGTTTCTTCACTCTTAAAATGATTATGTACACTTTCTTGTACCTTTTGCATTTTTTTCCCATTTTCCAATTTTTTAATGCTCGGAATCAAATGTTTTCTTGTCATGATTCATGCCATAGTGGTTTTGGCTTGGTTCCACGCTTAAAAACTCTTTATATAAGGATTCTCTGAAATGTCAACGGCGTGAATAAATGGGAAATTCACTTCCGAAAACTGAGCCGTTCAAAAAGTGGGCCGTCACTGTTGAGGTCTATTGGCTTCCCCTGCTCCTGTGTGCGCCTTGCTGAAAATTTGAATTTACCCATAAACCCGTGCGGTATGTAAAATGTTGTAACAAATGGAAATCTGGGCCTCTATTCACAAAACATTTTATCTGACCACTTAGAGTTCTCCCAAATAGCAACAACAGTTTGTACCTAAAAGTTTCCTTTTAAAACCTATTCACAAAGCTACTGAGAACAACTTTTACTAAGGAATGTGGAGAAATCTCAAGCTAAGAGAAGGGGAAGCATTGACCTTGTTGCTATGGATAATGTCATGTTATACGAACAAGCCTTCTTACTTTGCCCACAGTGATTGGCTGATAAGGGATGAGTCTCTGAGTTGTCAGAACCTTGATCTCCGCTTTTATTGGGTTGTTTCTGTTTTTTGGTCAAGTGACTGCCCTCCTGACTAGCTCTACTATTATCATAATTCCCTCGCAATTAAGGCGATACCTTTATAAAAGCTCAGTATCATTAAATGATTTTAAAATGTTGACGCCGTCACGAGGCGGATTTGTCGGCAGCAGCCGTTTTCGGATTGTTTGTTATTTGGTCTTAGTGATTTATGAGTCCTCTTGACTACTCTGATTTTTCACAGATTTAGGAGCTGGATTTAGTGCCAAAGCGCTTTGTGAAATACTCTTAGACCAAAAATGTAGGAGTACTTAAAGTAGGACTGACACACCTATTACTTTTAAGAGTTTCTCCTAAATCAGTAAGTCGGGAGCTACTTTTAGCCCTAAGATGTTTTGTGAATACGGGCCCTGGAGAATGTGTGAAGGGCTCAAATTACATATTCTCATCGAGACGAATAAAAACAAGCTAACACCTCCAACTAACGGTTCTGAGTAGAGGTGCCTGAACATGACTGCATCGAGGCACTGAGGCCTTGAAGCCATTTTCACTCATGCAACCAATCTGGGGAGAGTAAAGGGGGTATGTCTGGGGTCAAATCACATCAAAGTAGGGCTTAACACTTCACTGCCCATATCGCACCAGGTGCACTGAAATGGACTCCAGGTTGTCCTGGCTCCCAGCTGAGGCCAAGTCTCACTCTGTTTATCAGGAAGGGAGTTTTCTTTGGGAATCCAGACTACTTTGCGGCCGAGCTTGTATATTTCATTCATTCAGAACGGGAAGAAGCCTAATCCATGCCCCTTATTTCCTTCCTCTCCCCACTTCTCTCCTCTCCTCTTATACCCTCTCAGGAGCAGGGGAGAAGATGGAAGTAGAGAAGAAGAGAGGAAAGGAGAGAAGAGGGAGAGGGAAAGAGGAGGCGATGCAGAGGGGAGAGGAGAAGAGAAGGGAAGAACAGACAGTAGTTCAGTAGAGAGGTTGTCAAAGGAGAGGAGAGGGAGAGAAAGATGAGAGGACAGTAGAGGAGGAGAGACGAGGGGAGAGGAAGAGCAAGAGAGAGAAAATGAGGAAAGGAGGGAAGGGACAAGACGATGCGTGGAGAGGAGAGACGGGGAGTGGAGAGGGAAAGGAGATGAGGAGAGAGGAGGGGAGAGGAAGGGGAAAGAGGAGAAAAGAGGAGGGGAGATGACAAATAGGGAGTTGGGTGGTGAGGAGAAGATGAGAGCCGAGGAGGGGAGAGGGGATAAGAGGAGAGGAGAGAAGAAGGGAGAGGAAGAGGAAGAAAAGGGGGAAAGGAGAGGAGACAATAAGCTGTGTGGAGGAGGAGAGAGGAGAGGCGAGAAGAGGAGGAGGTGTGGAGAGTGAGAGTTGTTTACCTTCATGCATGAAGTCTGAAGGCGAGTCTGTGTCTGTGCAGGTGTGTGTGTGTGTGTGTGTGTGTGTGTGTGTGTGTGTGTGTGTGTGTGTGTGTGTGTGTGTGTCTGTGTGTGTGTGTGTGTGTGTGTGTGTGTGTGTGTGTGTGTGTGTGTGTGTGTGTGTGTGTGTGTGCGTGTGTGTGTGTGTGCGTGTGTACGCCCGAATGTATGCGCGCGCACCAACCCCAACAGGGGCCCTACCAGGGTTTTTGAGCCCCCTGAAAAGATATCCCAATTGGCCCCACTCTAATGTTCTAATACTTTTTAGAGCCCCTGTCAGTCACAGGCCCATAGATAGATGGATGGCGCACTGGGTCTCACTGGGGGTGGTTGGTTTTGCTCAATTAGGTATATTTTTTTATTTTCCTTTTTTTTTTGGCCACTTTCTAAAATCTCTCAAAGGAAAAAGGGCAGAGGAGCAAAAAAAGGACCAAATTGTGTAATTATCCTGGAGAAAGTCCCACCCCCCGGTCTGTGTATCTGCTCCCCGGAGGAGGAGGAGGAGGCGGCTGCTCTCCGTCCTGCCACGTTCAGCGCGTTGTTCCTCCAATATCTGAACCAAACTGAACCGAACAAAGGAAGAAAGAAAGAAAGAAAGAGAGAAAGCCTGTTTCAGACTGACCTGGAAACGGGTTTCACAGCGATTTATTTCTTCTTTTTGAGGATTTCTCCAGACGGGGAGAAAAGCACCGAATAGCATCCGTTGAAGCGACGCAGAATACTTGCTCACCAGTTACTACTTGGCCAGCCATCTCACGAATAAAACAGTCAATCATAAAACAAAATTTTCTCGAAAGCAATTTTTATTTAATTCTGATTGGATAATTATCAAGATCAAGAGAATGGGTCATAGGTGGAGCCCAATGCGGAGGGCCCTGTCACGCTCAGGGGCCCCTGGGCACGCCCATAATATGGGTAATACATATATACACATACATATATAGTGTATATATATATATATATACATATATACTTACCGGCCGCTTTATTAGGTACACCTGTTCAATTTCTTGTTAACACAAATAGCTAATCAGCCAATCACATGGCAGCAACTTAGGCATGTAGACATGGTGAAGATGACTTGCTGAAGTTCAAATTGAGCATCAGAATGAGGAAGATGCTTGTTGGTGCCAGACGGGCTGGTCTGAGTATTTCAGAAACTGCTGACCTACTGGGATTTTCACGCACAACCATCTCTAGGGTTTGCAGAGACAGGTCCGAAAAAGAGAAAATATCCAGTGAGCGGCAGTTGTGTGGACGAAAATGCCTTGTTGATGTCAGAGGAGAATGGGCAGACTGGTTCGAGACGATAGAAAGGCAACAGTAACTCAAATAACCACTCGTTACAACCAAGGTTTTCAGAATACCATCTCTGAGTGCACAACACATGGAACCTTGAAGCAGATGGGCTACAACAGCAGAAGACCACACCGGATGCCACTACTGTCAAGAACAGGAAACTGAGGCTACAATTCGCAAAGGCTCACCAAAAATGTACAATAGAAGATTGGAAAAATGTTGCCTGGTCTGATGAGTCTCGATTTCAGCTGCGACATTCAGATGGTAGGGTCAGAATTTGGCGTAAACAACATGAAAGCATGGATCCATCCTGCCTTGTATCAACGGTTCAGGTTGGTGGTGGTGGTGTAATGTTGTGGGGGATATTTTCTTGGCACACTTTGGGCCCCTTAGTACCAATTGAGTATTCTTTAAATGCCACAGCATACCTGAGTATTGTTGCTGACCATGTCCATCCCTTTATGACCACAGTGTACCCATCTTCTGATAGCTACTTCCAGCAGGATAATGCAACATGTCACAAAACTCAAATCATCTCAAACTGGCTTCTTGAACATGACATGAGTTCACTGTACTCCAATGGCCTCCACAGTCACCAGATCTCAGTCCAGTCGAGCACCTTTGGGATGTGATGGAACGGGTGCTCTATGCCGACAAATCTGCAGCAACTACGTGATGCTATCATGTCAATATGGACTTAAATCTCTGAGGAATGTTTCCAACACCTTGTTGAATCTATGCCACAAAGAATTAAAGCAGTTCTGAAGGCAAAAGGGGGTCCAACCCGGGAATAGCAAGGTGTACCTAATAAAGTGGCCATACATACGTATTTACAGTATGGCCATATGTATACAGTATATGTACATACATAGGTACATATATACAGATAAACACACATATGCATATGTATATATACATAAATAAATAACTACTGTATCTTGTAAAAATAAGTAGAATATAATAGAAATTAACTTAGTGAAAGGTGAAGCTTAAAAGTGGAAATTAAATGTGAAGTAAAAATGTGCATTGCCATTCAGAGGAGTGGTTTCCTCTCCTGGCACAGAGGGGAGTCATGGTAGGTGCTATTGCGGTGGCAGGAATGACCTCCTGTAACGGTTCTTATCAGGTTCAGGTACCTGTAACCCTCCACCATCCCACCTCTTCTTCCAGGATGGAAATAGTGTTCGGCTAAGTACCGGTCCTCCTGAAATCCACATCCATCTCCTTCGTCTTGGTCGCATTTAAGAGGAGGAGGTTGTTTCCACACCATGCCACAAAGCGGTCCACCAGTTCCCTGTACTCGGTCTCCTGTCCACCAGTGATACACCCCACAACTGCAGAGTCACCCGAAATGTTTTGCAGGTGACAGGACTCCAAGTTGTATTGGAAGTCTGAGTTATACAAGGTGAAGAGGAAAGGTGAGAGTCCAGTCCCCTGCAGTGCTCCTGTGTTGCTAACCACCCGCTCAGACGCAGGCATTCCCCCAGCCGCACAAACTGTGATCTGTCTGTCAGGTAGTCAGTAATCCGGGAGGTTGTGGAGGTGTCCACCTTCATCTCTTGGAGCTTCTCTCGAAGCAGTGCAGGCCAGATCCTGATCCTCAGAGTGCCCCCTGCTTTGGTCAGGTGAGAGTGGGCTCGCTGAAGCAGGTAGATGGTGGCGCCTTAAACTCCAACCTTGGGCCGGTAGACAAACTGCAGTGGGTCAGTGTGAGTAGCTGCATTTAATTTTCTGTTCACGTCGAACCTTGGTTTTGGATAAATTTTTTTAGCACCGAGACAACTGCACATGCCTCCACATGCTCTTTGATGACATGAAGGTAATGAAGGTGGTGATGCATGATAGGTTTGATGGACACTTCCTGGGTAGGGAAAATTTGGTGTGTGAGAACAGTAGTGCATCCCATATGAGCCAATACCGATACCAGAGCTCTTTTTTGTTACTATTATTATAGTTTAGGACTGCAGCTAGATCCTCTATAATCTGTATAATGCTTTATTAATAGCGTTCGAATATATTCAAGATTTTAATGCTCAAATTCAACACTGTGGGGGGGGGGGGGTGTGGGCGTATTAAGGGTTGTATTCCTTCTACATCTGCTAGGTACAAGGGTCCCCTGACCGAGCCAGAAGCAAGACGCCCCCTCCTCTATATTTTCCCTTTGAACTGCATAAAAACGGTTATTTGAAGAAAGTACTTGGTCCATTTGGGGTCTCTCTCTCTCTCTCTCTCTCTCTCTCTCTCTCTCTCTCTCTCTCTCTCTCTCTCTCTCTCTCTCTCTCTCTCTCTCTCTCTCTCTCTCTCTCTCTCTCTCTCTCTCTCTCTCTCTCTCTCTCTCTCTCTCTCTCTCTCTCTCTCTCTCTCTCTCTCCCAAATGATAATTTAATTTTATCTGTCTAAATTATACCCCCCGCCCACTATTTTTCAGTCCGGGTAATTCGGTGCCCAAAGAAAAAGGAAAATTAAGTTCCGTTCAGAGCATGAATGTAAGCAAAGTTAAATTAAATTCGGTACTTAAAGAGCCACCAAACAAAAGAATTTAAGAAATACCTTCAGGTCATATGAAGGTATGACCTGTATTTTTTTACACTCATGAAGCACGAGAAAAGCCGGACAATCGTGCTCCGGGACACGATTCAATCGATTAATTTTCATGATTATGAGCACGAAAAAGCGTGATGCCAGGTTGCACACGCACACTGGAAATTTTCAAATGTCAGTCCATGGTAGGTATAGTTTCCATTGTGCTTGTAAATTAAAGACCAAAATACCTATCTGACAAAGGGGGAAAGACGCACAGTGGCATAAAAGACGGAGCAAGAGCCCGGATGAAACAGGATGAACTAAGAGCGAGAGGGCCAGATAATCTTATTGTGCACAGCTAGTCTGTGTGATAAATCAAATTACTACCATGACAAAGCGTCTTTCCAAAGCAGCAGTAAGGAGAGAGCCATAGAATTTACATGGTGCATTTGTACAATATTCAGCAGTTAATTAAGGTGTGGGACAGGCTGTTATCCCCCCCCGGCTTTATTCACTAGTGTATTCCCTTATTCAACAGTAAGGAAAATGCTTCTTGGTAAATTGACAATGCACAATGGAAAAGTAAAAAAAATAAAATAATAATAATAATAAATAAATAATTCCAATAATAACTACAGATCTCCTAATATCTGCCTGCAGCACTGAATGGACAATATGACATCCATTGGACATTCAGTGTACGTATTCTAAAGACATCAGCTTATGAACCTCTGCTTCAATACTTAAACAGGCATTACTGCTAACCTAAATGTGAAACTGTTCTGCTGTAAAATAAATGCACTAGTCTGTTAACTTAAGGAGTAAAACCAATATAAATGCTGTGGTCACTTGGGCCCTTGTGGTGATGATGCATCATAAATTGATCCATTGATTAAGCGGTATATTTAAACAGCATGACAGCTCTCTTGTCGCTCGTCTCCCTTCATTTCCTCCGTGAAGCCTGGTGATCATTAATCCACTCGGGCCGGATACAGGGTTGTGTAAATGGAATGAATTCAGGCTGACAACTTGGATGGTGCCACATCTGACGGGACGGACGGTCTATTATAGCTGTCAAGCTTCCCTGCTCTGATTCCGCTCCTTTCTCCGCCCACTACCTTCAAAATTCACGGTCGACGACGTCAAATTTCACGAGACACCGGAGCTTATTCCACGTCGGGCCGGCCGTTGACACGGTCATTAACTTAATTCAAATATTGGAGTCCCAGTTTACGCCTGATTTTACCTCTCAATTAATATCATGGCAGCCCAAGATTATTCCACTTACATAAATGGGCGGTTTCACAGACAGGTTTAATTTATATATTTATTTATTTATTTATTTATTTATTTATTTATTTATTTATTTATTTACTTATTTATTTATTTATTTGTTTGTTTGTTTGTTTGTTTGTTTGTTTTTCTGTGCTGTCAGCAGGCTTGTCATACAACACAGGGTATTTGATTCCATTAGATCCAAGACAGAGTTCATCTGCAAGTGGAATTCAAATTCTCAACCTGTAATAGCTCTGTTATCTTGTCATCCCACAACCTGTGGGACGACAAGAGCGCCAATCCCCCTCTTTGGAGCACGATCTTACCGTGTCTTTTTTTGGTGCGGAATGGAATGGGTGGGTTTTGGATGGGGAGGTGGGGATAAGTGTGATTTCATTTAAGATTAGGCCAAATCTGTATCCACGAAACCGGCCCTTATTGTTTTCCAACTCCCGCTAGTGAAAAGATAGGTATTGTAGCTGGGGATGTGTTCTACATGGCGCAGGCTGTGATGGTGAGCCAGTGGAACCGGATTGAGATTTTAGCCGTGACCCAAGACTCGATGACTTGTGAGCTTCTCTGACATTCTGTCACGGCTTGAAGGTCTTTTGGTAAATTGTCAGCCAAAAAGAGTAAAAGGCGCATATGCGTAGCTGGTGGTTAAAGCTAAAGCGTAAAAAAAAAAAAAAAAAATTAATTAAAAAAAATCATTAAAAACCCCAATTATGGTCGTCTCTGACAAGCTGTGAATCTGGCCGAGATCAAAGATTGTTAAAGGTCAAACGCCCGGCTGTCTCAGATCAGCGCGTGCTGTCACCTCTTTTTGTTTCTCTCTGAGATAATTAGGAGTCAGGAGGCAGATTTCAGATGAGGGCTGGGGTCTGAATAAGCATTACCTGCAGGAGGAGCCGGGACAGAGGGGGAGTCACTGGGAAAAAAAACGGCAAACTTACACATTACACATTATTTTCACATTGAAACAAAACTATTTAATGGGTTATCACAAACCCTAGAACGGCAAATAAAGTTTAGGACAAAGCCCAACGCGGGAAAGTCACCAGACAACACGTTGACGGCCACGGAGGGACACCCAATCACGTTTCTTCAACCTGGGAAAGAAGTTGACGGAAATTGTTTTCGAGAAAACAAGTCAAAACAGCCCTTCTGCCTCCAGCCGGGTGCGGAACCGCTTCTCACTGAACAACTCGCTGGAATGAAGTGGCTCCATATGATTCATGTCCATTTAGTATTTAGAAATTGTGGACAGACTTGCCTTTAAATTCAATCTCCTACAATAGTTTGAAACCATACAGTACATACATACACCATACAGTACAACGACATATTATTGAATTAGCAGCAATTCCAGCTGTCAAGTTACATCTGTGTGAGTCTACACCGAATAACTTCCGAACTTTATCTGATTTTGAATTACAGATTTTGGATCGTTCGCACTGTGAGCATATTGCCAACTGTACCGGCGTCTATGCCTTCCTTATCGGACGGTGAGAACTGCTCGCGCCTGGTTGACAGACTCTGTGCTCTCGAAAAGCCGGTCTTTAAAGACACCCACAGCCTGCATGAGGATGTGAAGAAAAAGGATGGACCGTCTGAACTGCGTCTGACCTCCATCGCCGGCCCTCAGGCTAAGCACATCTCCCGCTCCACGTCCTCGGCTGCGATCGCACCCGACTTTGACACCACTCTCCTTTGGCCCGGGTTCATTCTCGCTGTGGGTGATTCAGGTCCATCTGATGCCCCGCCGGGTGTGATAGAGCATCCATGGCCCGAATGGACGGCGGCAATGCGAACACTACTTGCGCTGCTCGCTGCCGGAGACTCGCCTGCTGGAGATGGGATTCCAAGCCTTGGAGCCCACAGTCGATGTCAGGGATATGCAGGAGTCCCCCCCATTTGGGGAGAGGATCGCAGTCTCCCATGGCATCGAGGGCACGGAGACGCTTTTCACCGCCGCCCTCCTCCTCGCCGGGGTCTATCCAGCAGTCCATGCATCGCTAAGGGAGGCACGCTCCACTCTACCGCCGCCAGCCTTCTCATGTGGGACCTGATGGGGCTGAGCACCACACGGGACCTCCACCGGGTCCCTCTGACGGTACGCACCCTGGACATCCGGGACAGGTGTCTGCAGAAGACGGTCGTGCTGGCTGTTCCACGCCGCTGGTCGTTTTGTTTCATCCGTGGTGCGTCATGTCCAGATAAACAGGCGCCGCACTTCCTACCACCCAGGTGCACATCAACATAGTCATCCCGCAGCTGCTTGATTATCACCCTTCTGTCCCTGCTGTTGTGGTGCATGTAGGCACCAATAAACTTAAAATGCAGCAATCAGGAAAAACCCAAAGAAGATTTTGTCAGCCTCATAAACAGTGTTTTGAACACAAACAAACAATGCACTGAATGTTTTTTTGTTTTGTTTTGTTTTTTGTTTTTTTAATCGCCGCGTTCCCGACTGTGGGCACATTGCCACCCCAACGATATCAAAGATGCTATGATATGTTATTTATATCAATTCTTGCATTAACTCATCTCATCGTAACACCTGGGCCTGGCCTACAGGAAGGAACATTTTATATGTTGACTGTATCCAATGTTGTGATGGTCATACTATAGAATGATTTACTGCTTGTATTTACTAAGTAATAGAGATTTTCTTTAAATAGATGATGTACTAAATTAAATACCAATATTGGTTGAAAAAAAAAAAATCACAATTATATTACTTTCCCAAATCATTCAGCCCTCATCCACATACTTTTATGTGGGTTATCTTCCAAAAAACAGGAGCCTTTCTGTGTGGAGTTTGCATGTTCTCCCCGTGTTCACATGGGGTTTCCTCCACCTCACGTCAGTAAGGACCCCCACCAAAAACATGCACCCATCATCGTCTGACCAGCGATGGACACTTATCACCTGGTCCCCGGGCGCGTCCACGTATGCTGCCCACTGCTCCTGGCTGTGCCCCCGGAGGAAGGACAAGCCAGGATGGGTCAAAAGCAGAGGAGCCATTTCACCGGCCACCATCAAGCATGTGCATGTGTGTGTGTGTGCAAGCATGTGTTGTGGAGTGTCGTGTGATGATTAAAGACTGTTTCTTTCTTCTTCTTCTTTAAGATACTGGTTTCTCAAACGGACCCTGATATATTGGTGCTGAATGAAACTTGGCTAAACAAAAATATCAGTGATTCTGAGGTTTCTTTAAATTAACATAATTCGTTCAGAATAGACAGAAATGCATGAGGAGGTGGGGTGGCCATTTTTATTAAATCATGTCTTTTGGCTACAGTTCTTAATAAGGTGACTGTACAGAAAGGTTTTGAATTTCTTGCTCTGAAGGTCAATTTAGGGCCTAATAATTCAGTTGTGATTGGGATTCATAGACCTCCCTCTGCTGAATCTGCCGCCATTGATAAATTGGCAGATCTAATCTACAGTATTTGGTGATAGTCTCTGGTGATTTTAATCTCAATTGGTTGACCAATGTGTCTGATAATTGGAGAGAGGTGTGTGGTAATCTCAATCGAACCCATCTGATTACTGACCATACCAGGCCTAACAGAAAAAATGATTTCCAAGTCAACTTTAATTGATCTGATCTTATCCAATAGGTGTGATGAAAATTGTTTCGTCTGGTGCCTTTGACCTTGGAATAAGTGACCATTGCCCCATAGCCTGCATTAGGGATACGCTGCTCAAGAAGGTTCGACCACGAGTTGTTGGGAAGAGAAATTTTAGAAATTTTAATGAGCAGGTCTTCTTACAGGTCCTTTATATAGTGACATTTCAAATACATTGGAAATCCCGGACATTGATCTAGAACTGGATCATTTTAAAAATACATTCTACTTAGTGGTTAACAAACATGCCCCGTTTAAAAAGTAAATAACTTATAGGTCTAGTCTTATCTTAAGTTCTCCAAGAGAGCGAGAGACTGCAGACTCTGACCGACCCTGCACCGGGGCAGCCTGTCTTCAGCATGCCCCAACCGGGTCGCATCACTCTGGGTGAAAAATTAACCAATAAAAATAAATAACAATTACATCTTTTAGATCTACAGTAATATGAGTGAAGATTCAGCAAGTGGATTGCCTATTTCTAGCCTCAATTTTGTTGCGAGACAGATTTTGGTGGACCGATAAGGTGAAATCAGTTAAAGTTTACATGCTAATACAACACGGAAATTGTGGTGAAACCCCATTGGCTATCGTCCCTTCAGCATCACTTCAGCATTCCTACAGGCGGTGCAAATGCAATCAGACAAAAAGCCCTTGAAGGTATACAGTTCTTAGGGGATCTCCCCAGTTCTTAGGTCCCCTCAGGGAGTCCCCAGAACTGTTTGGTCCTCAAACACCTATTGACTCCAAGTAAGCAACTGGAGAAAATAGTCTGGATCCTTTCTTTCTTCAGCTCTCTGCATTTCAGGATATCGAACAAAATTATAATTTATCCATTTAATTAGGTATAATTCCCAAAGTGTGGAAAGGTGCCCACGTTACCCCATTCCATAAAGGAGGCGATAGTGATCTTATTCACTATCGTCCCATCTCTAAAGTGTCCTGTCTGTCTAAAATACTTGAAACAACACCAAATAATCAACTCACGACTTTTCTAGTAACGTATTCTGTGTTGAACCCTCGTCAATCTGGTTTCAGGGCTAACCACAGCACCATCTCTGCAACATCTTTATTTTTAACTGATATTGTGACAGCAGTGGATAAAAAGAAGCATTGTGCTGCTCTGTTCATCAACCTATCAAAAGCCTTTGATACAGTTGATTATTCCCTGCTCTTATACGGACTGTTAAATATTGGCTGTGACCCTAATACTTATAGATGGTTCCAGACAAAACAGGTAAAACAGGGAATGATCAATCTGCATTCTTATCGATAACAAAAGGTGCCCCTCAAGGTTCGATCTTCAGACCAGTCCTTTTCACAATTTATATCAATGATATTGTCCGATCTTTGAATACCTATAGTATCTTACACCGTTTTCACACCAAAATTATAAAAATAGGTGGTTTTTTTCTGCTGCGTCACAGTGACATGAACACATTGGAAAATGGGCGTGTCATAGTTCTACTGTAATTGGAAAGAAAAGAGTAGAGGAGACAGCAACTGAAACAAACAACATAAAACTGTAAAACTTGAAAAAAAAAAAAAGGATTTTGACCCGTTCAAAAGAATCGCATCGTTCATGAATGAACGAGCATTACAGTAGAAGCAGCATGGAGCACCGCACATGGATACTCCGTACTGCCGGTGCGCACTCGCACACGGATACTCCATACTGCCGGTGCGCACTTGGCACGGATACTCCTTACTAATGCGCACCGTTCTGTCGGCGGCTGGGAGCGGGGACCAGCTTATGGTGATGTTGGACTGACCCAGAGCCCAGAGGGGAGCGTGGGGGTTCTCAGCCGTGGTCCCCGCGGTGCGATCCCCACACTCACAGCATTTCACGGTCCCCCATGCAGAAAAAAGTCGATAACTTCTGCTTTTGGATTCTAAATGGAATATGAAATGATGGAATGATACACAGATATTCCTTTCTATTTACGCGCCAGCCTCCGGAATTTCAACGCACGTCGCATTGCGCAGGTGTCCATCACCTATTATTAGCAGGTTGACCCAGGTTTAAAAAACCTGGGTCAACCCGCTAATTTTGGTGTGAAAACAATATATTGCAGGGTCATTTGACCTGGAACCTAGATCCGGGTTTTTCATTTCCCACTGGTGACAAATGCCAGATGTTAGCAGGTGTTACCGGGTTTTGGTGCAGTGGGAAAGGGGTAATATATTGTTGGGCTGATTCCAGACAATTGATTATTGACAATCTGCAACTTTCTTGCAGATATTTGCTATTCACAAGAGCTAAGGGAATCGATTATAGCAAACTTAAAATAAGCACTTTACTCAGTACAGCTATTGAAAGAGAACTTGGAATTACCGCTTTTAAACTTTGTTCTCCGGACTCCTGGAATAACCTACAATGCACATTAAATATCGATTCCTTGATACCATTGGGCCATTTTAAAAATATGCTTCAAAATCTCATTGTGTTAGAATGTAATTGTTTTAACTCGGAATTGTTGAACCAATATTGATGTGTGTGTTGTTATTGTCCGACTTATTTTAGTTTATTTCTATTAATTTTATTTTTCTGCATCATGCGATCTCAGCGTCATTGAAAATAGGGGTTCACCCCTCAATGTATCCCCGAGAACTAAATAAAGGTGAAATGAAATCCACCTGAAAAAAAAGCTACTTAAGTTGTACTTCAGCTCGTAAATAATAATATAGAGAATGAAAGACCAGTTGACCAATGAGTGAAATTTCACCTAACACTGAAGGATAAAAGGACGAGGAGGAGAGCGGAATGAGGGGAGAGTGAGGTTCTGACTGCTTGGCTCTGCAGCAGCGGTGCAGGGAAACAGCAGTCTTCTACATATCACTAAGCTATTAATCTCCAGCAGGAGCATGTGGGATGGATCATAAAATAAGGTGGAAGAGAGAGGTGGAAGAAGGGAGGGAATTCAGCAGAAAAAGGAGGATCCATAAAGTAAGAGAGAAGCTTAAAGTAACACCCATTAATTTCCCCAGACAGGTGTTGAGGTGGTTAATCCTAATAACAGGGGCTAAGCTTGGTGGTTCTGTCTTCTGGCGCCATCCAAAGTTCTGAAAATGTCATCCAGCTTACAATTCATAGATGCTTTTCATTAAAAAAAAACGAAAAAAAAAAAACAACCAAGGCAGTGAGAGAGCAGCTTTTAAAAATTACCCAAATTGCCAACAATGAACTTGGGTATATTTTGTTTCCAAGAAAGGAACAGTAAACTGAGTTTAAGTTCTCTGGAGACCTTGAGGCCAATTTTAAGCAAGAGTAGAGGCCTATGGGAGGATATATACGTATCAAAGTTAATGTATACTAATGGTCGTTTTGCAACTTGGCCCAAAGGGGAAAGACCTGTCCTGTAAATTAGAGAAACCAATAGGTGGTTATGGGGTCTGAGCCAGAGCACCATTACATGAGAGAAAGAGAGAGAGAGAGAGAGAGAGAGAGAGAGAGAGAGAGAGAGAGAGAGAGAGAGAGAGAGAGAGCGAGAGACTCATTTTCAGCCATAAAGGTATTTTCCCCTGATTGAACATAATGGATATTTTCCCTATTTGTAACAGCCAAATGGACCAATTACCAAAATTACATTATTCAAATGACCCTTTTTATAACCAAAAAGTAGTTCAAAGGGAAAGGAGGGGGGAGGTCTGCATATTTTTCCAAAAAGTGTTTTTGACGCATTTCCGCAGCATTCCATGGGCGAGAGATGGACTTTAGCCAAGGGTGGAGGAGATGAGGACAAGATGAGGATCATTTAGGAAATGATCAATGCTGAGAAGCATAAACAAATTTGTGATTCATCACCGCATCACGCGGTAGATGAGTAAAAATGATTGATGAAGTGTAATTTTTCAGAACGACGTTGACCGTAAATACAACACAACCACAATTAAGATCTTTTTGGACACTGACCCCATCATTACTAAAGCTGTGTGGTATCGCTTAGACAAGAGCCAAAGACAAATTCCACTGGACTGAACCTCATTATTTCTTTCTAATATTACATTGTGTTTTTACAAGGAAATAAACCCGTTCTGCCCAGATCCTCCTCGGTAGTGAAAGACTTCTGTACTGCATATACACATTATAGTACTGTGCACAGACACGGTGGTTTATCTTTTACGAGAGACAGACAGGACTCAGTCTCCATGCATATGGCCTGGGCGAAGTGGGAATCAGATGGAAGATGGGGAATCGGAATCATCAGAGAGAGAGAGTTGATTTATATAGGGCTGCTCTGCTCACATTTTGATCGCTATAATAACCACCCAACCGGAAAACCTCCTTGTACAAAAAAGAAATTGTAGCTTCTTCAATTTGACAATTTGTGTTTGTTCAAATAGTCATTTCAATATGGAATCGATTAACCATTCAGCTCGAGCAGCGTTATACTTTCCGGTCCCCGCCGGCTCCTGTGGCCAAAGAATAATAACCTGAGCAGCGTCGTCCTAAGGGAGCTACAACAGACTCGGTCCCCACAAAAAGGAAATGCCCCAACACTGTCTGAACTCGGGTGGAGGGTCCACACGTGTCAAGCGGTATCAGAGTTAAAAAAAAAAAAAATACAAGTTATTGATTGTAAGCATTTGGCCTCGGCGCCATCAATCTTCATTCCTCCAGGAAGCTTTGTGCTGAGGGAAGATCAATCCCCTAAAAGAGGGGAGGCCAATAATCTGGCGTTGATCCGAGGTGGACCAGCATGGCAAAGAAGACTGGGACACTGCAACCTCTTGCATTTTTATGCTTACGCAAATCTCGTCGCAAGTTTGGGAAAATCTCAACCAACCGGCCTGCAGGTCGGCTGGAGCAGGGTTATTACACTCAAGAGCAACATTACAGCCCTGATCTGCTGTGGAATCTGCTAAGGACTGTGGTTCCACTCGTCCAATCCCTCCATCTTTCATCCATGTGCCGATGTCAATTTTAAAAACCGGCAAAACTGCTTCATCTGACACTTTCCAACATCCCACCACTGCTGTTTAGAGCTCAAATCTGTCTTTTAAAATGGTATAATTCAAAAGGGGCTGTATAAGCACATTAAGTGGAGCACAGTCCAAGAGAGTGGTTATAAAACCGAGCTGGTGCAGGACAAAATCTTCTCAAAACGCTAAAACAATAAAAACTTGTTGTCCTGTGTACGCACCCATGCATCTTGTGTCTGATTCTTAGGTAAAAACTCTCCAGACATTATGGAAACCATGTGAGCGAACGCACGATGCCATTCAGCGAAAGGAAAGGTTCCCCGTCATTTTAATAGGGCCCAGGTTGAAAAATAACGAACTTACCCTTCAGGCCAGGCGTGATTCCTGGGATTTCTATATTTAGAATGGCCGCCTTAAATCCATTCTTTATGTGACCACTCTCTCTATCTAGAGTAGAAGAGACTCATTATAAAGAATATTTTACCTTTTCAAATTGCGCCTTTATTTGCACCATTTCTTCTCCCCAGCGTGATACTGGCATAGAATAATGTAAAATAAATCGCGAGCCCTCCGCTGTTTTTTAATGATCACTAATAATGACTTCCCCACTCCGTTCCCTCCGCCATTAGACTTAATCCTCAGCACATCCCGTCCGGTTCCGCTCCCTCCTCCTCCTGCCTCCCCCCTTCACTCTGTTATCACCCTCTTCCCCCGTTCCTCTTTCACCCAGAAGTTCTAGGAAAGTCTAGGAAATGTCACAGTCACATGCAAATGCCCAAAGTCCCACTTTTAAGGTGCTGTTATGGACAAGTTTCCTCATGTCTATTCATTCAGCTTGTCATGATCTCCGCCTTCTTCTACTTTCCCCTCCCTCTCCTTACCTGTCCCATTAGTCCAACTCCATTCACCTGCGCACACAGCTGTTCCCGATCTGTAATCTAACTACTATATATGCCTCTTTCACCAGTCACCCATTGCCAGATTGTCTTCGATGCTTGCACCAGACTCTCCAGCGTTCTCTGGACTGATTCCCCGCTACCGACTCTGCCTCGCTCCGACCACGTATCCTGCCTGCTCGTTATCGAGCCTGCCTGTCCCCGACGACGTATCCTGCCTGCTCCCTGCCTGTCTTCCATCTGCTCTACAAATAAAAGACATTACCAAATATCCCTGACTGTCTTTGCTGCAATTGGGTCCTAACCACACCCGTTACAGTACAATCTGGCCAACAATGGACCCAGCACACAACCCCAAGTTGCTGGCACGCCTGGGACGGGTGGAGTCACAGCTCCAACACCAGGAGGCTGTCCGAGCCTCCACCTCAGCGGACGCTCGGCTAGCAGCAGCTAGCCAGGAGCAAGGGCTCGCCACGCTAGCCGCCCAGGACCAGCAGCTCGCATTCGCTCTCGGTCAGTTCATCCCGCCGCCCGCTTCCCCGGACCCACCTCCACCAGTACCCAGACTGGGTACCCCCTGGAGCCCCGGGTGGGGGTTCCAGAACGCTACGCTGGAGACGCAGACGGCTGTAGTCCGTTCATCACGAACTGTTCCATCCTCTTCGCTCTGCAGCCCCACACCTTCGCCTCCGAGGATGCCAGGGTGGCGTTCGCCGTAAATCACCTGACGGGCAGCGCTCGGCTATGGGGAAAGGCCGAGTGGGAACGACGCACACCAGCCTGCTCCTCCTTCCACGCCTTCGCTGCCGAGCTCCGCAAGGTGTTCGGGTTTACATCACGGGGTCCCGATGCTACTGGTGGTCTCCTGGGTCTCAGTCAAGGGTCCCGCTCCGTGGTCGATTACGCGATCGACTTCCGCACCCAGGCTCGACTGAGCGAGTGGAACCCGGCAGCCCAGATTGACGCATTCCTGATGGGATTAGCAGAGTACGTGAAGGAAGAGCCAGTTTCCCACGACCTGCCCACCTCTCTCGATGGCATCATTGAGCTTGCTTCCCGTATCGACCGACGCATGCAGGCCCGGCAGCGAGAGCGGCGTCGAAGCCAAGTGGAGCGCCGCCCAGCAACCTGTCTCCCAGGTTCCTCCGGGCCGCCAGCTCTTCCGGCCCGTTAACCCACGAGTGAGGCCCCTCCCATGCAGGTTGGCCGGGCCAGCCTCACCCCGGAGGAGAAGGAGAGACGCCGGGTGGGGAACCGTTGTCTCTACTGCGGTCTAGCTGGACACTACATCTCCGGGTGTCTGGTAAAAGGCCGGGCTCACCAGTGAGGGAGGAGGTCCTGGTGAGCCACACCTCCAAACCCTCCTGAAACCCATGCCCCCTGTGTCAGGCTCAGCTGCTGCTGCCCCAATGCTCACATTCCCTCGCCATACTTATTGACTCTTAACATCATCGACGATAACCTAGCACGGCAGCTGGGTATTGGTCGAGTTCTCCTGCCTTCTCCGGTTCCTGCCACTGCCCTGGATGGCCGCCTCCTGGGGACAGTCACCCATCAGACGGTGCCGATCCGCATGCTCCTGTCCGGCAACCACCACGAGACGATGCAGTTCTGCATCCTGCACTAACCTCGTCACCCCCTCCTCCTGGGGTTCCCCTGGCTCCGGCGTCACAACACCTCGACTGGACCACAGGGGCTATTCTAGGATGGGGTCCTGCGTGCCATCAGGTCTGCCTGAAGCAAGCCGCCGCACCTCAGCCACCCACCAGCTCCAGCTCTGCACCTGACATGTTGGGGGTCCCCGCCAAGTACCTCAACTTCAGGGAGGTCTTCAGCAAGGCCAAGGGGACATCCCTTCCTCCGCACAGGCCATACGATATTGCCATCGACCTCCAGCCCGGCTCCACCCCCCCCCCAGAGGCCGCCTGTACTCCCTGTCCGCCCCGGAGAGAGAGGCCATGGACACCTATATTTACGATGCTCTGGCGGTGGGCATCATCCGTCCCTCCTCATCCCCGGTGGTGGCTGGCTTCTTCTTCCTGGAGAAGAAGGACAAGTCGCTTCGCCCCTGTATTGACTATCGCGGTCTCAACGACATTACGGTCAAGAACCGCTATCCCCTCATCTCATCAGCATTCGAACTCCTGGAGGGGACCACGGTGTTTACCAAGCTCGACCTATGCAACGCCTACCATCTGGTCCGGGTTCGAGAGGGAGACGAATGGAAGACGGCGTTCAACACTCCCTCCGGTCACTACGAATAACTGGTGATTCCCTTTGGTCTCACCAACGCCCCTGCGGTCTTCCAGGCCCTGGTCAATGACGTGCTCAGGGACATGCTCAAAGAATTCGTCTTTGTGTACCTCAACGACATCCTGATTTTCTCCCGATCCCAAGCTGAGCACGTCCACCACGTCCAGACGGTCCTGCAGCGCCTCCTGGAGAACTCACTCTTTGTGAAGGCGGAGAAGTGTGAGTTTCCCGTCCGTCTCCTTCCTGGGGTATGTCGTGGGGAGGGGGACCATCCAGATGGACTCCACCAAGGTCTCCGCCGTCACCACCTGGCCCGCCCCGGACACCCGCAAACAACTCCAGCGCTTCCTCGGTTTTGCCAACTTCTATCGGAGGTTCATCCGAGGCTACAGCACGGTGGCTGCCCCCCTCACAGCCCTAACCTCCTCCAAGGTGCCGTTTCTGTGGTCCGCCGCCGCCAACGGCACCTTCCTGGCCCTGAAGGCACGGTTCACTTCAGCTCCCATTCTGGTATTGCCTGACCCCGAACGGCAGTTCGTGGTTGAAGTGGACGCCTCCGACTTGGGAGTCGGAGCTGTTCTCTCCCAGAGAACCGCCTCCGACCAGAAGCTTCATCCCTGCACCTTCTTCTCCAGGCGTTTGACCCCGGCCGAGAGGAACTACGACATCGGGAATAGGGAGCTTCTCGCCGTGAAATTAGCCCTGGAGGAGTGGCGACACTGGCTAGAGGGAACCCAGCTGCCGTTCCTGGTGTGTACTGACCACAAGAACCTGGAGTATATTCAGTCCGCCAGGAGACTGAACTCCCGTCAGGCCCGTTGGGCCTTACCAGGTTCAATTTCTCCCTCTCCTATCGGCCAGGGTCACGCAATGTCAAACCTGACGCCCTGTCCCGGCAGGGCGTCAGGTTTGAACTCCAGGAGGAGGAGGAAGACGCTGCTGACCCTGACACCATTCTACCGTCCTCCCGTCTAGTTGCCACACTCACCTGGGAGGTGGAAGAGAAGGTCAGAGCCGCCGCCCAGGACCAACCTGGACCCAGCGCATGTCCGCCCGACCGTCTGTTCGTCCTCCCTGACCTCCGAGGTCTGAGGTTCTTCAGTGGGCCCACAACTCCCGACTCACCTGCCACCCGGGGATCCAGCAGACGAAGGAGGTCGTCCAGCGTCGCTTCTGGTGGCTCTCCCTGGGTGAGGACGCCCGAGGGTTCGTCAATGCCTGCACCACCTGTAACCAGCACAAACCCTCTCTTCTTGCTCCTGCCGGTCTCCTACACCCACTGCCGGTTCCTCATCGCCCCTGGTCTCACATCTCCTTGGACTTCGTCACCGGTCTGCCACCGTCTAGCGGCAACACTACTATCCTGACCGTGGTGGACCAGTTCAGCAAGATGGCTCACTTCGTGCCTCTACCGAAGCTCCCGTCGGCCAATGGCACCGCCAAGCTACTGTTGTATCATGTCTTCCGCCTCCATGGCATCCCGGTAGATGTGGTATCCGACCGGGGTCCCCAGTTCGCCTCGGTCTTCTGGAGGGAGTTCTGTTCGCTCCTGGGGGGCCACCGTCAGCCTGTCCTCAGGGTACCACCCCCAGTCCAACGGCCAAACGGAGCGGAAGAACCAGGAGATGGAGATGGCCCTGCGCTGCATGACGTCTCAACACCCGTCTTCCTGGTCTGAGCAGCTTTTGTGGGTGGAATATGCCCACAACACCCTGACCAGTTTGGCCACAGGCCTCTCCCCCTTCCAGTGTGCCTACGGCTTCCAACCGCCTCTGTTCCCGGCCCTTGAGAGGGAGGCTTCCTGCCCGTCCGTCCAGGCCTTCATTCGCCGCTGTCGCAGGACCTGGACCCGGGCCCGGGCCGCCCTCCTCCGAGCCGCTGGCTGCAACGACTCTGCCGCCAAGCGTCGCCACTCCCAGGCCCCGGAGTACCAGCCGGGCCAGAAGTTCTGGCTCTCCACCCGGGACCTCCCCCTGAAGGTGGACGCTAAGAAGCTGGCTCCTCGGTTCATCGGCCCATTCAAGATCGAGAAGGTCGTCAACCCGGTGGCAGTGCAGCTCAAGCTCCCCAGGTCCATGCGAGTCCATCCCACCTTCCACATGTCCAAGGTCAAGCCAGTCCGGGAGAGTGCTCTGGTCCCCTTGGCGCCTCCCCCGTCTACTCCGCGCTTCATTGACGGGGGTCCTGCCTTCTCTGTCCGCCATCTCCTACGTTCCCGCCGTCTCCTACGTTTCCGCCGGCGTGAAAGAGGCCTGCAGTACCTGGTGGATTGGGAGGGTTACGGCCCGGAGGAGAGGTCCTGGGTTCCTGCGAGGCAGATTCTGGACCACACCCTCATCAGGAAGTTCCATCAGCGCCATCCTGACCAGCCCTCCAGACCGGGTCAACCCTCCCGACCGCAGACCCCACCACCTCTATTGTTGTCTAATGTTTCAGAGGCGGAGGATGTCGACCCTGGGGGTCCCTGCTCCGATGAGGACGTGGCCCATTTAGTGGAGGACGAGGAGATGGACGGGGTCTCCGACGTGTACTAGCGTTCTCCGGACTGATTCCCCGCTACCGACTCTGCCTCGCTCCGACCACGTATCCTGCATGCTCCCTGCCTGTCTTCTGTCTGCTCTACAAATAAAAGACATTACCAAATATCCCTGCCTGTCTTTGTGCTGCAATTGGGTCCTAACCACACCCGTTACACAGTTGCCATTATCCTGTGTGTTTTTTTTCGGGATACAGAAACAGGTCTGACTGTAACATCATTATAAACAGTATATCAGGCACACAAAATAACACGCCAAACACGCTCTCAGCGTATTTTCCTCTCTCACATAGATGTTCCTCCGTGCTCTTATTTGCAACGACCCCGCGCCGTCTCATTTCTCCTGATAAATTAAACCCCCACCCCTCCTGTTAAAAGGCTGTGATGAATATCATCATCATCATGAATATTAGTATGGGAACGCTGGAACGAGAGTTTCAGAGAGGGAGAGAGAAAATGAGTTATTGTTGAGAGAAGGAAGCAGGGACATTTTGCATCCTCCCGGCCAGCGGTGCTTTGATGCCGCAGAGACTAGAATGGTTGTGTAAAAGGAAAAAAAGGTATTTTACCATAAAAAAACAAAGGTTGACATTCGAGGAAATATCGCTGAAATCGCCCTTTTATATAGCCTCGGACATTCAATACTGTGTGGGCGGTCATTTTGTACCAGAAACCCCACAGATGTACAACATGTGAGAAAACAAAAGCACCTCAAATTCAATTCAATTGAAATGCTAATTTATACCAATTCTCCATGTTCAGATGCCTTGGGTGGAGGACGCCACGATGTCCGGGCACGATCAGATGAAAGAAACCAGATTTCTGATGAAGGACAGTTGTAAATCGGTCAAATTTGTAGGGGTTATAAATTATTCTGGAGGATTGCATAATGTTGATGAGCGAGTGGAACCCGGCAGCCCAGATTGACGCATTCCTGATGGGGACGCAAGTCATTGCTCAATAATAATCTTTGCTGCTTGCAAGGATGAAATGCAGGAATTTCTATTTGTCTGTGTGTGCGCGTGTGTGTGTGTGTGTGTGTGCGCTCATCTGTTTTGAATCTAGTCATTCCAAAGCAAAAGAGGGGAAGTCTTGGGGCATTATGGGTATTTCTTCTTGTATTTTTTTCATGCAAATTAGCCTCTGCAGCACACCTAAACATGATGAAGTGCGTGATTATGGCCATGAGGAAGCCCCGTTTGTCCTTCCCCCTCGACCGAGTCGCAGCAGAGTCAACATCCAACGGCGGACGGCTCGTAAATGACCGAGTAAGGGGTCATTAACGAGACGCAGCGCGTGACGTGGGCGAGGTTATGTGTCAGAAAGAGATCTTCCGGCGGTTCCGTCTCTTTAGGTGACAACCGGGGGGGCTGCCGGAGAAATCCTCAAATTACCCGAAAGGATGCGAGTGCATTCCAGTGTGGAATTCAATTTAAATTGGGAAATCGGGAATTTAATGGAAGCCTTTTGCTCCTACATTTAATATCATTCAAATATTTACAAATGCAGCAGACGACAAATATAACGCAATAGATCATCGTTTACAAATATTCAAACAACTCGTGTAACGTGTCATCCATGGACTGCGTTGACTGGGGCCTGTATTGGCGCTGCATGGTTTGTACTACGGCTTTTATTTTTTGTTTATACCTTTTTGTTTTCCTGTGAATTTCTTATTACAACCGTGGCGAAGCTGGAGGGAAAATTGCCATTGGAGCGGACGGACGGCCAATCCGTCACCGCCGCGGACGCTCAACCTCCGAGAGCTTCAAGGCGGTTTGATGCTCCACAGCGTACGGGGGAGGCAGCGAGACAATCAATAAAAATTGAAAGCCCGCCACCCCGTGGGACATTTTTATTTACAGCTAGTTTGGGCTGAAAAGAAAGTTGAGCCGAACAGCGGTCGCTCAGATAATCTCCGCGTCTCGTTCTGCTCTTGTTCAAAGGCGCTTTTTGATAACGAAACCGCCGGCACCGCTGGGAAAAAGTTGGACGTCATTAAAAAACGATGTCTCATTCTGGGCCGCGGCACCTGACGCGCATGTGGGCCAAACGCGGCCCACGCTTCGGTGCAGACCGGCCCTTTGAAAACATCGGAGGCCGGCAATGAGGCGCAGCCACATTCATTCCAGCGTCTGACACACGACGGACGCGGAGGCAGCGTGCTTTTAAGAATAATGAAATGACACGTTTCGATTAAATTTCTTGTTTTTGTCTTTTTCCTTACGAGCGCAGCCACATCCTCAACAATGAGAGTTGCTCGTTGAATATGTTTAAGTCGGTAACTTAAGTTGAAATCAAGGCGTCCTCGGCTCCGGTTCCGGTCTCGAAGACGGTGGGAGTCAGACGCTGGAAGCAGGTCCCGCTGCTTATAAAGTTGGTGCGCTCCGACGCGTGCTTTTCCTCCCTTGACCGCCCTTGCGTTTGACCATTGTGCTAATTGTTTAATCTGGGAGCTGTCACCAGCTCAGGCAGCTGTACCTTAATTACGCACTTGCTAAGTAGCATTTATTAGGAGATAATGGACCCTCTGTTTGAGACCACGTCTAATTACTGCTGCTCATTTAGGGTTCCAGCCGTCTACACAAAATGGAAGACGGGACAATGTCAAAAACGACTTGGACAAGACTAAAGTATTGAGATAATATAATCAGTTCTATCACACTGATGCATATGTCTTAACAACACAATAAACGGCTAAAAAACAAACAATCCTTAATAAACAGCAGCAAATGAACAGCGGACCATCATCATTATCCATCGACTCAGTAGTGTGAAGTTGTCAGAAACTATTTATCACCTTTGCCTCTTGACGCTGCAGGTCTTTTGGGCTTTTGTTCCCCCGTGAGTTATGCAGAGTGCGCCATTATATTTTATTCATCCTCATCAACAATTCATGACTTGAACGGCAAATTATATACAAAATAGAAAAACACAAAGCCGCCCCTTGGCGAAATTGAGCTGGAGCAGTGTTTTCAAGTTATGCACAAACCTATTTTTAGACAATTGAGTAGAAAAGATATCGCAGCAAAACATTTGTTATGCCGCATCAAGATTTAAAGCTGATGGCAGCTCTGAAATCCTTTGGACCATAGAACAGGTACATGCAGCGTATCACAGGGGTTCCCAACCCCGGGTGCCAGACCCCCACCGGGGGTCGCCAGAGCGCACAAGGCCTTGGACAAATTGAGGCGTATGTTTCCTCGTGGTGAAATATTGATGTAAAAAATCAACATAACGCATAAATACAGAAATTGTAACAACCTCCATGACTATATGTGCTAATGTATTGTTAGCCTCCAAAACCCCTGCTCCCTCGACTACGCAAATAGAACCAATTCAGACAAAAATGACCAGAGTGCTAATAAATATATTAAGAAAAATATAGATTGCATGCTGCACATAAGTGTGTCTCAGATTGAGTCAGGTTTGATTTAAAACAGGCACTACAATGTATAAAGTACTACATTTAAGTCCTGCAAGATCGTGTACAATCAAAGATTAGAGTTCTGTAGAAACTCTGTAGAATTCAGTTTTTAACTCAATTTTACTGCCAAATAAAGAGCAAAAAACAAGTGCTAACCATAGTGAAAGATATGAGCAGGGGAGAGTAGGAAAGGCTAAAGACTATTGAAGGATTCATGAAAGGAAGACAGAGGCTGTTGCAATGAATGTGGGTTTAGGCGTTTATAGTGCGTGTGTGTGCGTGCACGCCCGCACGCACACGCCAGTGAATGCATTTGAATACGTCCTTGTCCTGAGATGAGGTTTGTCGTGGATGTGATTGGGGGCGAACCTGTGGAGCCTGAATGCGTGGTCATTAAGTGCCAAAGTCAGTGAGGATGCAGGGATGACAGGGGCTTTGTGAGCAGATGGGAGAAGGTCGCCAGGGTCCGTCGGGGGGGGGGGGGGGGGGGCGGCCTTTCTACGCAGTTAATTTTGGAAGCAAATAAAAAAAAGAAGAAAGAAGAATGAAAATCAAAAAGGAGAAAATAACATCATCTGCGGTTGGCGTGGGTAGTTGGAATATGTGTTTGTGTGTGTGTGTGTGTGTGTGTGTGTGGTGGGGGCGTCAAAGTGAAGTGTGGGAACTAGAGTCATTATCCAGAAATATCATTTTGGTTTCCAGTTGATGGAAGTGAAATCTACCGTGCAGAGCCTTATTCCAAATGAGTTCTTGGCGTGGCGGGACACACGGAACGTGTTATCACAAATTTGCCCGGAGGAAGTTGCCATCGGTGACTGAGCTCCAGTTGAACGATTCGGTTGCTGGCAATAAATTGGAATGAATAAACCCCCCCAAAAAATGGACCGTTACCGTTATTCTTATCACTGGAACTTATCACCGTCAAAACTGGACTGATAACTATTGCGCGGTCGCTCCCTGGGCAAAGAGGCGTCGCGGTGCAATCGGCCCTCAGAGCGCTCGTAACTGTAAAACTAAAAACCGCCCCTCTAATTTGCTCTTCAGTCCCGTCAATGACCATTTCATTTGAGCCCCAGCTGCGAGTGCAGGGGTAACGTCATTCCCGGAGCCTTTCCTGCCGGGGCCGACCGAGCATTTAATTTGCTAAAATAGGTCCTTCAACCCCTTTGCTTAAAGAGGCAGTGATCACTGGAGCAGCTGTGATGGATGGCTCAGCTCAACGGCCCTGCCTAGTGTACGTTATTACAGTCTGAGAGCGCCGGGTATAAATCCTTCCCGTTCGTAGCCGTAGCCCCGGCTCCGAATTGTCGGAGTGCAATTTGATTTACGCTGATTATACTCAAATTACACAAGAAACAAACGTTGAGGTTGTCAACTGATTCATCTTTCCCAGTAAGTTGTATCACGCCAACACAGGTTTACTGATTCTTACTGCCAATGCAGCCAGGCGCCAAATATTACCAATGAAGGAAAATTCATGTTTAGTTGTACTTCAGTCGTTGGCAGGCACAATTCTTGCTGGCCAATCACCCGCAAAGAGGCTTCTCGACACGTTACGCTTAGACCAGGGCTGGAGGATAAATCAGCCTCATATTGTGACTTGAACTAAAATGAGCATGTTATGAGGTCTGAAATTTAACCGGGCATTTTCTTTTTATTTCACTTTAATTTACCGTGGAGCTTGATGATAAACATCCAGACCTTTGGATTTTCTGCGCGGTGCTTTGAATTCACGAGCAGATACTGTGATTAATCGTGTAAAATTGCTGATGATTGGAAAATAGCGGCCAAAGCAGAGGTGAAGAACTCGCAAGAATCCAGCCGTATTTCTTTTACTCCAGCTTAATCAGTTTATTAGAAAGGGAAAAGTCTTTGTTTTGCAGTGAAATAACAGCAGATTTGATATTCGCAGGTGTCTCTGCCGCCGTAATGGCTCCATGAAGTTCTGCAGGAGGTCAAAGACGATGTCACGCATTGAAGAAAAATATTCAGAATGTTACTTGGAACGTGAGTGAGTACCACGGAAATGAGATGTAGAAGTAAGAAAGAGAAAATCAACGACTTAAGTGAGCGAGGCAGCGGCGGCGGCGCCTAAAACGGACGGAGCAAAAGAGGAAGAGAAAAGACGAGGTTCAGAGGCCATTCAACCGCCAGAGCGGCAGCCAACATTTCTAAGGTCAGCGCCGTACGCTGCGAGGAGTAAAAATAAGTTCTTATTTATAAATGTCCATTCTAGAATGCACAGTATGGGATTACATATTCCGAAACTGCTGCCGAGCTGAGGTACAGAATGTACACGTTGAAGACGTGACTCAACCAAACCAAAATAACTAAAAAAATAAATAAATAAAGGCCTGGGACACAAACTCAAACCCCGCCCAACATATAGTCCTATTTATACCATAATATATGGTATTAAAAATAAAGAGTTGCACAACATCCATAATATGAATGTATGTACAGTGGTATTTGCTTACTGCTCATTTTGAGGTTTAGGTTTTGCCCTTCTGTTACTACTTAATTTGGGTTCATGGTCTATGGGTTTTTGTAAAAAAAATAAATAAATAAATAAAAATGTGGCTTAGGCTTAATGTTTTACTCTCATGTTTGCTTTAGTGTTCCGGTTCACTGCTAGTGTTTTAGGTGTAACCTAATTGGAGAGGGCTGGCGCCTAGGGACATCAAATGTTGGACGTGAGGCACCGGAATTAGGGAGAGAGAGGGCGGCAGATTCCACATAAAAGAACTTTATTCTGACATGAACGTCCCCTTGAACTTTGTCAAGCGCTGGGTCTGTATCAATTACACCGACAGAGGAAGGAGTACGGCATAAGAGATCAGTTCCATGTATGTGCTCATCTCAGTCCTCTCAATTATCAAACTCAAATTCTCATTGGCTCTGAACAAAGTGAGAGTGATATTCAAACACAAACATCACATCAGTTAAACACTGGTATTAGTCATACATGGAACTAAAGAAACATGTGGCAATACCAAACTGATAAACCTTAAAGAATAACTCACTTTAGACACCTAACAAGCATAAGGGGAGCCAGGTCTGGCTGGCGGCGCAAAGAGAGCAATGGTTCCTCCTCCTAGTTATAAGAACACCGGTTCAGGGCAGACGGATTCTCTCTCTCTCTCTCTCTCTCTCTCTCTCTCTCTCACTCTCTCTCTCTCTCACTCTCGTTTTTCTGTTTTTTTTTAGATTATATATTTTGTTGCTTCCAGTTAATTATTTTACAATTATAATACAATTATTTATTGCATATTTGCAAATGTTCTATATATTGCCATTTTCTTTACTTTATTATTGTCAATCTGTCTATCCATGCATACAAATGCAATGCCCAACCATAACCCTTAATGATAACTACTGTATGTTGTCGAGCACAACAAGTCTAAATTGATATTGTACATGTAATGTCATTGTATAATACAATACACAACATTGATCATTAAGGTTCAAAACCCAAATCCAGACCCTAACAATGTAAATAAAACCTGATCCTGCACATAACTGTCAAGCAGTAGACACATGCAGATCACAGCCCAAAATGGCATGAAAAGTGTCCTACCTGCACCATATCGCCTACTTCAACAAGTCCGTCGGCTCATCGAAACGCATCTCTCAAGCCTTCCGGTGCGATTCAGATTACATGACTCGCTGTGGTATTCGGGCCCTTCAGTTTATTTTTCATTCTTGACATTGGTGAAAATTACGTTTTTCCTCTCCCTCATGATATCTTTGTGCAACGTTCTGTCAAAGTTACTAAGAACAAGGCTGGCTTTTGGACTGGAGTCAACATTCCAAGTCAACTTGGATCACCAGCACCACTTTCCACTGGATTTTTGGGGAAACATGCCATAGATATGAGGCACATTTGCTGAACCAAAGCCATTTCCTTTGCCTTTGTGTGGTTCTCTCATAAAGTGTATAAAAAAGTGGAGGAGCCCTATATATTTTGGCAGTGGGGCGGAGTCTTGCGTGATGGGGGCGTGGTGAAGAAAGAGACACGCCCACCCCTGTGGAGCGAGAGACCTGTCAATCAAGGTAACCCCTCAGTGGAATGATCATTTTCGTTAAGCTCAGACATCCATTAATTTATAGTTTGAAGAGGTTTTTTTTCCCCACTGACATTTTCTGGAGCAGCACCTAGTGGCCATTAGCTGAACTGCGGTTCAAAGCACTTCCACATTGGCTTCAACACCTTGTGTGCCCCTTGGTTTGACCTCATTTCTGCCTATTATTATTATTATTATTATTATTATCAATAATAATAATAATAATATTTATATCAGTTCCATCTACTGTGAGGATTCATCATGTTGTTACATTAACCCCTCGGGAGATAGGGGTTAAGGTAGGGGATAGGTAATTCTGAAGTGAGTTGTATGTATTGCTTTACCACGCATGCCAATTTGACATTATATCATTCAGCAGACTGTCACAGTCACAGCCAGCTTAACATTCTCCAGAAACAAGCAGCACTAGAAGAGTTACAGAGAAATTCTTATATATATTTCTTTGTAATGAAAGTATGTTAGATAGTAATGGGAAAGGACAAGAGGACAGACAGGTCAGTGACTGAGAAGAGGGTCCGTGTCCAGACGTTAGACGCCAGGTCTAGGGAGGAACCTAGGTCCGAAGAGATGGACCCAACCAGGGCAGGTACGGTAGACTCTGCTTGGTAAAAAAAACGCGATAAAAATAAGTCTGGAGAAGTGGCATCTCAGGTAGATTACCAGGGCGATAATGCTCCAATACCTTATTGTTTAAGAATGGATAAACGGCCAGAATGCCGTGAGCTTGGGGTTGGAGATGGCACATAAGGTTCAACCGAGTCAGATAAACCCGAAGGTGCCAGACCGTGCTGCATTCTAAAGGTAAGCTGTAGGACTTTGAAGTCACAACTGAAATGAACCGGGAGCTGGTGCAAAGCGGCCACGATAGGAGTTTTATGGGTAAACTTGAGTTTTATTCAGGATTGTGGCCGCCGCGTTCTGCACCAAATGGAGGTGTTTAATGCTCGTCATGGCGAGTGGCAAGGCCAGAGAGCAGCGCATTACAATAGTCCGGACATGATGTTACAAATGTGAAACTAAATTATGGCCACTCGCAGTTTTAATCATTTTACAGGAAGCAAAATCAATTCTTGGAACCAGAGACAAATTAATGGGCGAGGTGGGGGGGGGGGGGGGGGGGTGGTTACACGTTTTATTGAGTTAAATTCCTCTTTCTCTCTTTCAGAAACATTTCTGAGCGGCATCAAGTAATTGCAAAGTAGCGAATGAGAATGAGACGAAAATGGGGAGACCATTCAGGAAAAGACAAGAAAAGACATGAATAGATTAAGATCACTTTATATGTCAGTTTCTAGAATAAATATTGGGTCAAACAGTCCTTAAAACCAACGCCAAATCATAATTAAATTTTATCTCGTTCCCATGTTTCGTTTCTTGATGCTGCGTCCACCATCCTAATGTGGACCCTCCATGTTTTGCTCCCAAACTATGAAGGAACTTTTTCCCGGTCCATATTTACACACACCGGTCATCAACACACACCGCGGCTTGAGGACAGAACCCTTTTGAAGAGCGGGAGTTTTGTCTACGGTAACTGTCGACGCGTTTCTTGGAAATTCGACTTGACCATCCTGATCCTCAGCGTCTGCAGGATTTTTTGTGCAGATGTACAGTGTGAGGCTTCCTGTTCCCCCTGCGGTGCATATATCTCAGTCTGTCACTTCAGCCACTGCATGAGGAGATAAGTTAATGACTTAACATATCCAAATATCATTTGGTGAGTTACGTTTGGTGAGTTATATATATATATATACACATATATATATATATATATAGCGAATGATATATATATATTTATATATATATAGCGAATGATATATATATATATACATATATATATATATATATATATATAAAGCGAATGATATATATACACACTGTATATAGTTTTAAAGAAAATCATGATCAAACTTTTAAGAAGGGTGACTAAAGTATTATAAAAAGAAAGCGCGGGCTTGGCACCTTAAGGGGTGGATGGTACACGGGGGCAACAGACAGCGTGGGCAGGACTCGGACGACAGACGGAGTAAAGTGCGTCTCGAATAGCTCTCGGAGAAAATCAATGTACAGTACAATCAGCGGGAATCAACACATAAGTCAACAATCACAATGTACATTTTCACCGCCAGCTCAGAGTTCGACCATGTGCCCGGAGCGTCTCGGAACACCGAGTGAAACGACCGCGTGAGGTTATGGCAAAGTAAAAGCATCGAGTAGAAATGTACATGTCTGAAGGCGCATTTGTGGTGGTGACAGATTTCCGTTTTCCTTCCCAATTTGTGTGGATTTTCACATGAAACCGGGGAAATTCAAAGGTAAAGTTTAATATATAATGATACTTTTACTTACACATTTATTTAGACGTTGACTCGGTAAAAAGAAAAATATATCAAAAAAATGATTGAAAATTATTTTCACAATACATTTTGTAAATGTGGAGTGGAGTTAGGGAGATTTGTCTCTTCATACAGTATATGCCTTGTGCATTCAACGTGAAAATAACAAAATCAACCAAAAACAAGAACTATGGGGCCAAAACTTCCTTAGTCAATCCTTAAAAAAACAAAACTGGTCCCTCACTATAATCGGTCTTCATTTTGTATTTCTGAAATATTTCTGTCTCATCTACTAAAGCAACCTATCTAATAAACAATAAAAATGTATATAAAAATTACTGTTTTAACAGTGATTTAGTTCAGTTCATGTTCAAACGGCTTTTGTCGTTTTTTCCAACTCTGTCCCCTTAAGGCTGAGTGTCTATATTAATATTATAGTCTATAACCATCCAGCAAGCCCCATTTGAAATGATTATACTCAAAGAACCATAAAATCACAGTGTGGTGTGGGCACGGTGCAGCCACACCTGTCATGGGTCTAGGTCATTGGGCCCAGGATCAGGGTGGCTGTACGCCTGTTGCTCGTTACAATAATCATCGAGCAACGGGTAAAACATGCATCCCCCACACACACGGGACAGGAGCCCCATGATGTCCATCTGCTCCGGGCTTGTTCCACTTAGTCCACGCGCTACAATAAACTGGTGTGTTTTCAACTCCATGGCCTGTGTCCCCGTGTCGGAGGTCCCTGAAAACACCGCTCGGCTGGCATCTGGCAGGCGGAACTGCCACACTCAGCCGTTCACATTTTATTTTGTGGACACTGGAGATAATTATGCTTCCATGAATTTTCAACTTTATTGACATTATCGCCCCTGCAGGGTGCTGCATGGTCGTGTATGGGTTTTGTTTTTAGCTGTCATTTCAATCTTACATCAAGTTATTTGATGGAAGGTGAATGAAAAGACTCTTCTATGGTTATGGAAGTATTAATGTCACCAACCAGGACCTGAATAGCTGGCTGACTGCACACTGAAAGGGCTACGTAAACCCATTGTGGTGCTCACAATTTAAATGCAATTAAAAACATGAAAGACACAGGGCATTCTAACACTGATATATTACTGTATTCTTTGCTTAACTTCCTGTTGTGAATAATTTGGTCCTAAGTACAAACAATACCCAAATCACCCAAATACCCAAATTGTATTGATTCACATAGTTGAAAAAGAAAATAATCATCTTTATCGTGACAATATTCCCCGGTGAGCTCATTGACTACTGACATATTTAATATGACGTGTTAAATATAATTCCTTAAGACATCGTTGATAGAAGATGACTGACAGCGTCATTCCAACAACCATCAGCCTTTAAACCGAGAATTTAAAAGACCGATAGTGCAGTGAGCGAGCAGAAAAAGGAAATGACTTAGTAAAGGAGAACATTGATCAGTCCTATAATACATACATCAAAAAGCAGTCCGGTCTGGTGGAGTTCCACCCGTTTTTGGGCAACACACCTGCAACCCCCCATCTGACCAGCAGGGGGCAGAGTGGCTCACATGTGGAACTCGAACATGTCGCTCTGCTTCTTGGCCAGCTTGGCCACCTCTTGGCGGATGGCCTGGACCAGTGCGGAGGTGGAGAGGCTGCTGAGGGGGACGCTGTCCATGTCCGTGCCGCCGCGTGGGGGGCTTTGCTTGGATGCGGGGGCCATGAGGGCCATCGGGGCCGGCGGGGGCAGCGGCTCCGGGCCCTGGTTGTACTGCAGCGGGAGCCGGGCGGGGCTGCCCGCCGGGTAGCGGGGGCGGGGGAAGGCCTCCACGTACCCCGGAAGGGGATCCTGAGAAGAAAGACCAAACAAAAACAAACAGTAGTAGAGGCATTAGGAAATAATTAAAGTAGGTTATCACACACTATCACCGCATTGAAGGGGTAGCTGCCAATAATTGCCTTTTTTCTCAATTTGTAAGATGATAATTGCATCATTCGCACATTAATTAGATTAAATTAAATCATTAAATGGGTGACAGTGAAAATAATGTGTATACAAAGACAGACTTGAAAATGTTCTGAAATGGAATGAAAATGACGAGGTGTGTGTGTATGTCTGCGTGTGTGTGTGTGTGTGTGTGTGTGTGTGTGTGTGTGTGAGAGAGGGGAGGGGTGTTGATAATCTAGGATTTCTAAATGACTCTTGATTCAAACAAATAGTTTGAATTCCAATAAATGGAGCAATTAATTTTATAAAGTGGATATAAAAGATTTGTAGCTGTGTAATTAATACTATAATTATAATAATAAAAAAATATGTATAATAATAATAATAATAATAATAATAATAATAATAATACTTCAAAATCACACTTTAAAAAAGTGAAAGGAAAACACAGTGGGTGTTCATTTAGGAAAATGTGCTCAACTACCCCGGTATTTTGCTGAGTCCACTCAACGGCGGCCATAAACTCAGTTCAGCAAATGGTTTCTAAATGAGCCTGGTTCTGTGTGAAGGCATCTGGCTGAAACAGGCAGACAGACAGGGATAAAGACAACATTCCATACAAACAAGGAGAATCCAGTGCGGGGAGGGGGGCTGCGCATGAGGGGAGTTATACTTGTTAGAGCAGATCTGACAGACGAGATGTTTTTATGGACGACGGCGGAGGAGAAGTTCAGCACAAACAAGGTCCGACACCCCATCCTGCTCAAGGGTCGAAACGATCACGTTTTGGACGAGAACAAAGTGCTTTCGGATTTTAGGTCTTCCGCAAATGTAACTGAGATTTTTTTTTTCAAAGCAAGTTCAAAACACATTCATTTAGCATATTGTGTCATTTGTGAGTTTTGTCCATATAGGACTATAAAATCGAGTTGCAGGGCAGTTAATAGTCTTACAGCCTGAGCATTTTCCTGATGATAGTTCACTTTTTAGATTTTTTAAATAATGTTTCCTGTTTTGGAAAATTGGAACGATATGGTGAGAAGAGAAGCCTACCTCAAAATGATCTCCTGGTCCCGCTGACAATTATGATAAGACATACCTACAGTGATTTAAATTGTATTGTGTTAATGCCATTAGAAAAGGCGGAAGTGTCATTGATTCAGATACAAAATATGGCAAAATGATGTGTAGGACCATTGTTAGGAGCGTTTTAAGTTGCGTTTCACACCATATCGGTCGAATTTTCCAAAACCGGGAAATAAAGAAAATTTCTGATTCAAAAATCTAAAAATGTGAGATATCACCGTCAGGGCCCAGGGGTAAAGTAAAAACATGTGTGCTGACTAGTAAATAAAACTAAATTTGCCACCTGTATCATCCTTAAAATGTTTCCATCTTTTATTTGCAGTCGTGTGATTATAAGCATGTTTCATGTTTGTATGCCATCGTTCTGTGTATGTGACACAGCGAGACGGACGGGGGCCTAGTTTACTTTTTCAACCTTTCGTTCTGTGAAAGCATATTGAGATAGTTTGTCATGAAATAGTCTTCAAATATCAACTTTTTTTCTCCCTCTAACTTGTGTTCCTATCCCTTGAGGAGGACCGGCGGGGGGGGGGGGGGTGGTTTCCTCAGCGGGCGTGGCTCCAGGGAGCCCGGTTCTCTTACAGATTCTGCCCACTGCGACGGCACGTCCTCGGGCTCGGGAGGGTAGGACATCCAGGACGGGCTGCGGTAGGAGGTCGGAGGCGTGGACACAAGGTACTCTGAGTAGCCGGGCCGGCTGGCCGGGATGGCGTACACCGCTGTTATGGGGTTTCCTGGTGGAGGACACAGCGGAGACTAACACTGATAAGTGCACCGCGGGAGGAAGGAAGAGCTGGATCACAAAATATAATATCAAATCTGGGTTACTGGTGTTTTAACGGCACATAAGATGGTACAATGATGATATAATCACTATGATTATGTAAATATGGATTTTGGGGTTGCATTGCTAATATAAGTATACATATCTTTTGTTTCAATTGAAAACTCTATTTTTACAACTTTTTTTTTACCTGAAACCTCCTGCACAACGGTTGCGTTTGCCCCAATGCATGTCTATCAGCTAAAGCTATTCTCTCAACACTGACTCAAGTTAATAGATTTTGATCACTTGAACTGACTCCCAATAGTAAAAAAAACACAAGGCCTAGGTTTAAAGGTGCAGTCTTCTAAATTTAGTGGCATCTACAGCAGCGATGAGGTCGCAGATCGCACGCGCACCTGCTCCCTATGCGGATAAAAAAGGGCTCATTCTTAGGTTAAAAAAAAACCACAATGATTCTTATTTTCATGTCCATTATACACTAATTAAAACAAAATTATGAATATTGTATTCCATCTCTGCCAAATCCGTTCTGTAAATTTTACACACCGCACCTTTTAAGGTTGAGTTTTCATTCAATAGGCGACACACTTTCTAAAACATCATTAAGAATCCCATGTTGTCCCTCTCACCTGAGTAGTGGGGCTGCTCTGCAGTGAGAGATGGTAGTGCTGCACTTGGTGTCGGGCCATAGGTGTTATTTTCATGTTGACCCTGCATATCAGCAGCCGCCTCAGAGCTCCTGCCCTTTGGCCCAAAGTCAGATGATGATCTGAAGTGGACAAAGATTTTAAATGTGTAGCCGTAATCATGTAATGCTGAGTTTCTGCCACCAGGGGGCGCAGACACTCCATATAAGAAAGTGCATGGCCCCTAATTCACATTCTCGGCATCTTTCAATGCACTGGCTCAATATTCAAATTTATACAGGGCCGAAAATCACACAACCCACAGCACATTACAGAGTGAACGTTGTCCCTGAATGTGAATTTGGATGTGAATAAATAATAGCACTGCTTATGCGACAGAGAGTGAGAGAGTGTGACTTTAGCGAGCGTGAGGGAGGATTATAATGCTTGGAAATTTTTTATATTAATGTGTGAGCGTATGTGTGTATATATATATATATATATATATATATATATATATATATACATACACATATACACACACACACATACGTATATACACACATGTACGAAGTCGTATGTCTTATTCGTCAGCCCGTACCGCCTTAAGGAAGTTCCTGGAGGCGGGCCAGCGCGAGGAGGAAGAGGAGGTGGAGGAGAGCCCACGGCCATGTCGGGGAGCTGGGTGAAACGAAAGGCCTTCAAAAGAAAGAGGAAGTCATTTCAGGATGGGCAAGTCACATATGAAACGCTACCCTAGACTTTTCGTATCCTCCCACTCACTGGTTTGGGAAGGCTGCACTGGTACACGTCGGCGCCGTAGGACGGCACCCACTGCAGGCCTCCCCGTCCGCGGTTCACCGTGCCTGGGGCGCTGGTGATCACATCGGTGTAAGGCAGGGGCGGAGGGGCGGGGCTGTAGGGTCCCACGTTGGCGGACGGGTGGTGGTGGTGGTGGGAGTGCCTCCCGGACGTGGAGTGGCCCCCGGAGGCCAGGCTGAAGGCCTCCTCCAGCAGGAGGTGCATCTGCTGCCGCACCTCGTCTATGGAGGGCTGCGAGCTCAGCGTGGACGTCTCCGAGTGGCCTTTCCCGGCCCGGCCGTACAGGAAGCCCCGGGGCCCCAGCAGGCGGTCCACGTTGGTCTCCTCGATCAGCTCGGGCTCGGTCTACGACAAACGCAGATGGCAAAGTCCGTCGGTAACTTATAGCCGTCACGGGAAAAAAAGGTTCCTCGTTGGATCTCAAGCCATGTAGAAATACGCCGCTGGGCTCCCCGACAGGAAATGAAACCTCCGTTTGCCGACCTGATGGAATGCTGCACATCGTGTTCACTCTGAACACACTTATGCAACTCAGACCGAGATCAATTCCTCCACCATGAATGTGAGGTTCATGAAACAAGCGTTGCCCCTCGATTTTGCGCCCCGTGCCCTTGGTGCTCCAGATGACGGACACAAATGGCTCCTAGTTTTGCATTGATTTGCAGGGGGTGGACGCCCTGTCGTTAAAAAAAACACGTGCAGAAGTGCCGTGTGCAAATAATACGATCCCAGGTGGAATAACCCCCCTCAGCAAACATACCTCTCTCTCTCTCTCTCTCGCTCTCTCTCTCTCTCTCTCTCTCTCTCTCTCTCTCTCCCTCTCTCTCTCTCTCTCTCTCCCTCTCGAGTGCGCGCGCAATTGGCCGAATGCCCATTTAAAATGCGCTTTGCCGTCAGAATTGGACAGCACAGTCCCGGGTCTTTCATACCGTGCACCATCATTAATCCCCTTTGAACGAGCTTTGTTAATATGGCTTTATAATAATCAGTGGCTTATTGGGTCTAGGAAACACGCTGACGGGAAGGTTTTATTGTTAATAATGAGGTTTGACGGCGGCGTAATGGATTTTTCTTAGCATCGAAGGAGGCGTTCGTCTTGTTGGCGGGATGGGGATGTGATACCGAGACTAGTTGTTTCCTCCAGGAATGAGCGTGGTCGGGATTGAAGGTCGTGTCGTAGAAACGAGGGGAACAATAAGGTATTTATTCGTTTTTTTTCCTCTGTCTGGGAAAATAGTTGCTAAACGATCCAACGTTACCAGATACCAATGCCATGTCCACGCTATATCCCTCATTATAAAGATTTAAAAATAAATAAATAAATAAATAGAATCTACATCCGTGTTAAGTCTTCCACACATTTCCAAACACGGTAAGTTCACGTAAGCGAGAAAGGGATGAACGCCGCCATGCCGGCAGGAAACAGCGGTGTGCTCACCGCCGCACCGCGGTGCTCAGGTTGGGCAGCCGCGCCTTCTGGACCCCGCGGCGCCCCACACGGGCTCCGAGTCCGAGCCCCGAGACGCCGCGCGCCGAAAGTGAGCGAGCTTTAGTCGTCGGAAAAAAATAATCCGTCTCCGCTCCCCTCGTCTCGCTCTCCAGATTAACTGGCGATAGGGAACGGCGGGGGGGGGGGGACACGTTACAGGCGAGTAATTAAGCACTGCGGCAAAGCGCTCGAGGTCCAGCGCCCGTGCCTCGCGGCCCCGACTTCACCGTGAAATATCACCCCCCCCCCCACTCCTCGAACTGAGAACCTCCACCCCTTCACCCACCCCCCCCTTCCGACCATTTATTTTCCCCCCGTTCCTATCCCGCTGCCCCTGTCTTCTTCCTGACCGCCGTGCTCAGGGAATGCCCTACTTCCTCTGTGAGTAACGCGTAGCCACAGGGAGACCGGGAGGAGAGCGACTCATAAATCAGTCCCCGCTGCAACATGGCGGCGGGGACGGCGCTCCCGCCGTAATCCGTTTGGCGAGGACGCCTTTCAGAGGGAAGGGCAGCGGGCAAACCACGACCAGGCCTTCACTATAATTTAAACACGGCGTCAAAAGCGGAGTGGATTGAGCCGCTTTCCACACTTTCCATGCCTCGATATAGATAATCTGATTATCTGATCATCTGGTAATATTTTTGCGGATGGCTTTCGGTGCTTCCATCAGATATGTACACACACAAAATATTAGAGAACGAATCATTTGTAATGTGGATGCTACGGACAAGCAGGTGGAGGTGTTGGGTGGATCAGTCTGTGACGTTCCGGAAACAGCATTAATTTACTGTGATGCTCCTTAAAGAAAACATTGAAGTATATTAGCAACATTAAATTATATGACACGATATTACTCGATAACCAAAATCCCAGACAATATCTCTATCTGATATTCTATATTATATTATATTATACTATATTACATTATATTATATTATATTATATTATATTATACTATATTATATTATATTGGTATTATATTATATCGATATTCAATCAATATATTGACCAGCCCTAATATACAGTATATATACACACTACAGGATCAAAACCACCCTGCTGTCTTTGAAGTCCTTTCATTTTTTAAACATTTACAAAATTAAGTTTTAAATTATATGAAAATAATAATTTGGTATATTTGAGTAGAATGCAACAATATTTAAGAAGCATTTTTTCTAAAGGAAGCCTCTGAAAGGTTCACGTGTTCCGGCGCTGGAGCACTTACAGCCTGAGATGTTCTGAGGCGTCTCAGCGTCCACTACAACAGCATCAAACCGGCGGATATAAAAAGTTAAAAAAAAAAACGGAGGAGACACGGGAAGCCCAGCGATTCCTGAAATGCATTATATATCAATACCACAGAAGCCAATCAGCCCCCGCACTAAATTATGAAGGAGGCTCTTCTCCTCACTCCTCCATCCACACCTGGGCAGCGTGTGTCAGAGCTGCCTCGCACACACATGGCTGCACAGAGACTCAGCGGCAGCCATGATCGATCCTGCAGGGCGCACGTTCTGAACCCCGACATCCGGACGCCTCCGGAGGGTTTTTTCGACAAATATGGCCGGACGCCGCCGGCGCCCACGAGTCGGGGTTTTTTTTTTTTTAGTTTTTGTTTCGTTTTCGTGATTTCAAGACGGCCGAGCGTGGCGGCGTGGAGGGACTCACGTCGTAGCCGCTGTTGGGGATGCCTCTCCGGGGCCTCTCCCTCATCACCAGCAGGTCGATCTCCGTCCCCCCGGGGCTGGGGCTGTTCAGGCTCTGCCCGCTGCGATACGCCGGCTGCCCCGCCTGGCAGCGCCTGCAATGGCAGCACAGTGTGACGCTGTGATGGATATTAACGGCTTATTGAGGAAAGGTATTGAGGGAAACCTTTTTTTTTTTTTTTTTTGCATCTAATACTGTGTTAAAACACTGTGTCACAACAACTAGAGTCTATTCAGGGAGTTGGAATTTGCATTTTATTTCTTTAAATGCAGTTCAGTGGGCAAATGATTTCATTCATTCATTCTGTCACCTTTGTTTAAATCCTCGTAAAAGCCCCTCATTTTAGAAATGGAAGAAAAAACGAGGGACAAAGATATTGCTTTCTGAAATGACATGACATGATAGGTTTAGTAACAGTGTCTTCAGATAATTAACAATCAACCAGGTTGTGTTTTAAATGTGATAAATATCGGCTATCGCGGGGGAACTACTTTTAGGAATAGCTCTAACTTCAAATATGCAACTATTATCCATAAACTTTGACACCCTGCCTCTCATTACGTACATGACACGAGCATCAGCCAGACATTTCGGCTGGTTTTTGGGTGTTTTTAAGGGCATGGTTTAATTCAATCGTTTTTTTATTTAAATTCCATGCCTTTCTAAGACCTCAACAAAGAAAGAAAATACCCCACCGAGTGGAAGTCAAGCAGCTATATTTAGGCGGGGTTTAATCATCTTGAATAATAATCAGTTTCCTGTTACTGAACGACTAAGCACATAATAAAAGTTCTGGCGGAACATCATTTTGGATATTATTTTAAAAACTGTACTAGACGAGGCAAGGCGGTGTGGTACAATAAAATGGGATATTTAGAAGCAACAAAACCATTATGGAAATGAATGTCAATTAGCGAGCTGTTTACTCCTCAGCCGTTGGAGGACGCTCACACGTATCTCATAAGATCTGCACATTATTCAGTATTTAAACGGTTGGAAAGTGCCAGATCTGTCTCACCAGATGGTGGATTACAAGATAAAAACCTCATTCATCCCTTCACCGGCCAACATTCAAACGCTGATTTGGACAATGGGGACGCCCAGCGTTTGGACCATCGACCTTCATTAGTGATAAATTCAAACTCTGCCCAGTTTGGAGTGGATCATCTTTTCTCTTATTAAGGAGGAACAGGGAGAGTATCACGCCATTCAGACAGGCTCCTGCAGATATCTCAATTAAACTAAACATATAATACAACTTATTGAAAGGTAACTTCCGTATACATATATATATATATATTATACAGTACTATAGCAGCATGTTATATAATACCACAGCATATTTCATGACATATTATTGCTATTATCATTATGCACTACTTACTTTATAAATTAACTATACAATTGACTACAATTTATTTAATATTACTATATACAATATATTTACAATTTACTATATACAATATACATACAGTATACAGTATACTGTACTATATACTATAGAACAAACTGTACTTCTCTTATTGCACCCGTCAAACGCAGAAGTGCGGCTCCCTGTTACTTCTGTTTTTATGTGTGTATGTATAAATATATAAATATGTAATTTTATTATTATTATTATAATTATATTTTTTTTTATTGTTTTTTTGCATTGTTCTTCTTCTGCTGCTGTAACACCTGAATTTCCCCCGGGAGATTGATAAAGTGATATCCTGTCTTGTCTTGGCAATATAAAATACACCTTTAAAAACACAGTTTACAAAGTGCTTTGACAGATGAAATCAAAGCAGGGCGTTCCGATCATGAATTCAAAAGGCAAAGGAACATTAATAAACAGGAATTCAGCAAAATATTTGAATTGAAAAAGCCGATTAAGCCGACAATAAAAATAAAAAATAAATAAAAATAATAGAAAACTAAACATATATATATATATATATATATATATATAAGTAAGTATAAAATATATATTTATATAAGTATAATCTATACATATACTGTGTGTACTGTACCAGGGTGGAAAAAAAACAAACAACATTTTACAGTTCTCCAAACCCCACATTCCCCTCGCTGCCCTCTGACCCCACCGTTGATCCCCGACCCCCCGGGCGCCTCACCTCCTTTGGGACTTGACGTACGTGGAACCCCGCTCGTCATCGGGCTCCAGCGTGCGGCCGCGCTCGCCGGGCGCCCGCTCGTGCACGTGCCGCTGCTGCTTCTCCAGCGCCTGGCTGCTGCTCACGTCGGCCGAGGGGAAGTCGTAGTATCCTTTCCTCTTCGCCTTCAGACGCAGCTTGTTCCTGTAGTGCTCGATGTCCGACTTCTGCTTCAGGGCCAGGTTCACCTGCGCGGAGGGTCCAGCAGAGGGGGGGATATTACATTACATTAGGTCATTTATCATAATTATTATCATTATTATATTTTTTAAACAGGAAAGTAAGTTAGAAAGTAAAGGGGAACGGCTTGAGATAGACAGGTCAGTGCAAGGGGTAGCCGCGGGAGGGTTGCATAAAATATAAAAAAAAAAAAATGCATTTGAGCTAGTGGTAATGTTGCCCAAGGATTTTAGAAAGAAAAAAATAATTCTATTGAGGAAAGCGTTTTGAATAAAGAAAATCTGAAACAAAACAATTTGCTTCAGCATCATTAAAACATGTGTAAAAGAGATGCCTAGATATAAAAATCACCAATAAGCGAATAGAACCCTTGGTTGAAAAAAAAGGAGAAATACAGTAAAAGTGTTTGAATAATTTAAAGGTTTCTCACCATATCGTTCAAATTTTCCAAAAATCGGAAATAGAGAAAAATGTATTTATCAAAAATGTAAAAAGTGTCAGCAATCATCAGGCCAGGGTGATGGCCAGGGGTAATGTACTGTGTAAATGGGTGAACTTTAAAAATGATGACTATCATTTTTTCCTGAAAGGTTCCTCACTTTTTGACAGGATAATAATTTGGGACTTTAAGGACAAAAATGTTCTCTTACAACTGGTCTGTCGTATTTCAAGGTATATTCCATTTTTCCAAAGCAATTAGAACGTTTGCTGTGCCGCAGAACACCGTCATATTAAAGTTATTCAGATTACAGTCACTCGACGCCTTAAACGCAGCGAATCGACGGGCGCTAAAACTAGATCCTCGACTTTGCTTTCAACATTTCGGAGGACAGTCTAATGGAGGAGTTATTATTCATTCAACACAGCGTGGAGGTGCAGCAGGGTTCACCTCCTGGCCAAATTAAGCACAGATCCAGCACAATACACTGGAGCCAAGGACCTTCCTGCAAGGAAAATCTTATCTTCTTACGGCGTCTCCTTTCCTGCCATTCATGACTTTTCAGATAAAGCGCGGAATAGAGACGTATCCATGCAAGTTTGTGAATCTGATAGGGAGGTGTGTGTGTGTGTGTGTGTGTGTGTATGTGTGTGTGTGTGTGTGTGTGTGTGTGTGTGTGTGTGTGTGTGTGTGTGTGTGTGTGTGTGTGTGTGCGCACGTTACCTCTCCATTCACGATGACCGAGTCCTGGCTGCGGTCAGAAGACGCGGGGTGTGAGTAGCTGGGTTGATTCGTCTGCTTTATAGAAATCAGCTGGAGGGAGCCGGACGAGGTGTCGTACGGATCTAAGGAAATTTCAGATGTAGTTACGAAACACATACGGTACATATACACTAAACAAACTGATACATGGAATATATTGACAATAATTTATCTGTCTTTGTGCCTTTCTTCTTCTGCATCCGCTTGGCCGGTCTATGAGGCCGGCGATGCAGGATTATGCTAAAGAGCCGCGGTGCTGTCAGTGACTGAAGCGCCGGACGGGGGATATTAGATCACACGGACGGCATTGACCCCTAACGCTCGGGGGATGTATCTCCGAGACGGATGAGAGGAATCTGCCACCGTACTGTCATTCCTGCTCCGAGATCAGACAAACCAGAGTTAATCCAGGTTTCTCCTGAGCTCTTCTGATGAATCATGGAGTATACGCCAAATCTGAAAAAAAACCTTATTATTCACTGTTGTCTGTCTTTCTGTCCATCTATCTGTCCATCGATCTATCTATCATCTATCTATCTATCTATCTATCTATCTATCTATCTATCCATCTATCTATCATCTATCTATCTATCTATCTATCTATCTATCTATCTATCTATCTATCTATCCATCTATCTATCATCTATCTATCTATCTATCTATCTATCTATCCATCTATCTATCATCTATCTATCTATCTATCTATCTATCTATCCATCTATCTATCATCTATCTATCTATCTATCTATCTATCTATCTATCTATCTATCTATCCATCTATCTATCATCTATCTATCTATCTATCTATCTATCTATCTGTCTATCTATCTATCTATCTATCTGTCTATCTATCTATCTATCCATCTATCCATCTATCTATCTATCTCTCTATCTATCTATATTTTTTTTTTCACTCTGTCTCATTTATAAGTACTTGGGTTTAATTTATATATGTTTTCAATGTTTTTTAATACCTATGGAAAGATTTGGAAATGCACTGCACATGTCAAGAAATTCCGTCTGGACGTTAAAGAAGTCCATTAATCTGGGAATATGACTGACAGGAGCAAATTATAATGGAAATTAAGGGCTGCAAAGAAAAGCGAAAATGGGGAACTGCTTGAAAAATTGTTTTCAAGAAATCCTACTTGAGGTTTTCAAATCATACTTTCGGTGAAGCAAATGCTCAATGTGTCTTTTCACAAGACCGCATGACCTGCATCATCATGACTGTGTGTGTGTGTGTGTGTGCGTGTGTGTGCATGCATGCGTGTGTGTGTGTGTGTGTGTGTGTGTGTGTGTGTGTGTGTGTGTGTGTGTGTGCTTGCGTGCGTGTGTGACTGTATTTGCCAAGCTGTCACAGTCTCCCCAGCTGTGATCTACTGTATAGTATCAGCAGTGTCTGTCTCATTCATATTCACTACATTCTCCCCTCGCTGCCGAGTGGAGACCACTGGGCCGGCTATAAAAAATTAATTAATTAATTTTAAAAAGGGCTGCAGAGGCAGTCGGTGGGTTTCACCCAGGGTGGAGTGCAGGGTGCACCGGGAAAGACTGTTGCTAAAAAAAAGATTAAAAAAAAAAACGGATTTGTGACCTTGTGGTGTTCATCCCAAGGATCAGGGGGGGTAAGTGATTTGCGTCTTGCGGCCCTCACCGTCCCGCCTGCTCCGCGGCTCCTTTGTCACTTTCTGCTGCGCTGTGACTTTCTGCACCGTCAAGCTCCTGCTGGAATTCAGCTTCTCTGATTCGTTGCTGATGACGGAACCGTCCTCGCTCGGCAACCTGCTGCAAGTAGCCATAGCAACAGAAGAGGCGGTGAGCTTTAGGAGAAGCCTGGCTCGCAGCCTGGTTATGTCATCAAACCCTGCTTTAAACAGCCTCACCTTCCTCCTCGTACCTTACTCACCCCTCCAGCCTAGACGTACTGCGAGACTTGGACGTAATAATAATGATAATAAAAATAAAAATGAAAATAATAATATTAAAACAATTATAACAATAATTATTATTATTATTATTATAATGACAAAAAAATATACAAGTGATTGTAAAATAAAATAATAATAATAATAATAATGTTGAAAGTCTGCAAGTACTGTAAGCCCTTTGAGGTTATGATTATTTCTGCCTTTGTTTTTAGTCTTAATTTCTATATATTGACGATCATATCACTTCAAAGCAATGGTAGAATAATCCATTCATGAATATAAATGGATTATTCGCAAAGAAAGTCTCAGGACATCACTTCTACAGAGGGGCACATAGCATTTGATAGTGGGCCACATTAAAATGAAAAGAAATCGACCAGTTATCTTTGTGATGAAGAATAAAAGTGTCTTCCTAATGTGTGTGTTTTTTTGTTTTTTTTGGAATATTCATGCACAGCAAAGAATGAGTCGTTTACCCCCCAATTAATTATAAAAAAGACAGTGGCTTTATCAGGCCCCCTGCTAACCAGCTCCACAGTTGTACTATGGTTGACATAAAAGCTGATCAAACCAAAGCTCAGAACACTAAGAGGCTGTCAGTAACTTCAAAGCGCCACGGTTGGCCAACTAATTGTCTGGTGATTACGATAACGGCGCGAAAGACGAGAACAGTGACTATTCTTTCTTTGTCTCCGCGTCTGGGGCTCTGCAGAAACTGAGGCTGCGCTCGGGTACGCCCCGTGTAAACATTTGCAGACTCGGTACGTGATGTATTCAATGTTGGGGTTGTGCTGTGTTTGTGTGCGTATGTGACTTTCAGGATGTAATATTTGACTTTATTTCCCAACATGCTGTGTTTGCCGGCGGGAGGGAATAGTACCCCCAGTAAGAGAGTGAGCGAGGAAGTGTTCCCGATGAGCACGGCGTTTTGTTTGGTTCCAAAAGGAGCAGCGCGGCGGAGTGCAGATCACACCCGCGACGGTGCACATCAGGGCGCCCGTGATCTGCGCTCCGCCGCACGCACGTCGCAGGCGCGCCGAGGACGCGTTCCTCATAAATACGCATGTATTGCCCAGACAATCCGCTGCCTGGATGCCCATTCACGCTTAAAAAAAAAAGCGAGAGCAAGGGTGAAAGATGACTCATAGTCCAACCACATGGCTTTAGACCTTAGCTAGGGGGAGAAACATGGAGGTAGCGAGTCCAGAAAGGGATTGAAAAACACTGCAGGTATTTCATCATGTACATATAAGAAAGGGACATCTATGAAGGGACACGGAATTCACCAGAGAAATGGAAAATGGTATCTGACTGAGGGAGAACAGGGGCCCACAATGATCAATACTTGTTGCGAAGTAGGTCAAGACAGTCCAACAGTAGGTCTCACACCAAAGTCCACAGGTTCTGATTACCCCTGTTGCAGAGGACTGTGGCGAGCAAGGGATACCTCAGGATTGTGATAGGTCATTATTGCCTGGTAAACTGTGACTGCCTGCCTACCTAATATGGTAAAGGATATTTGGAGTTGCCGCTGACTAGTCTGACAAAGAGATTCAAGTGTGCTAAGGTGGGTGAGATGTGGTACATGGGATATCTTTGTACAGGGTTCCCGCTGGGAAGGGTGCCCAGGCTACTGTGCTAAGGTGGACCTGGACCCAAAGTCACCTGTAACCTAAGTGACTTTGTGTCCAGGGACAATGCTCTTAGGGGCTTGCTGCACTGCTTCAGAGAGCAGGGAGAAAATGGAGCCCAAGGGAGGCAGTCCAGTGCGCCCAGGAAGCATTTGAATGTATTGACATAGAAGGTCAGGTTCAGAAGGGGGAGGAGCGGGGCTTGGGTCAGGAAATCCATGGAAACCTTGGAGGGAGGCTCGATGGTTGTTGAACAGAAGGTGTAGGCCGGTAGGCGTGCAAGGTCAGTTTCACGAGCAAAACAAGGTCAGTGAACGGATTGGGAAAAGGCCGGTCGTATTATATTCCTCCTGGAGCGACCATTGATGTGCATCCAACTCTGCAAAATCTCAATCAATTTTTGTGGTGAAGGCGAAAGTTGTCAATGTGTGCTGTAGGCACAGCCGCGCCGGAAGGAATTTTGTCAGGATGAGGCTGAGTGTTTAATGACACCTACCATCATAACCAAGTTTTAACATTGTGAAATTGGGTGATATGAAGGAGTAGAAATGTTTGGCAGGTGATGGAACGCAACTCCAGCTTTCACAGATAGTTCCACTACCCTGAGACCTGACATGACACCTGACATCGTTCTGTATTCAGAGAGCAAGTGAATAGTGTTCGAGGATGTGGTGGAGGACGCCTCTGAAAGGAAGAGGTACTGTAAGCGGATACACATTCAGTAGCTGAAGTAAGGGATTGTGGCTGACAGTGGATATAGGTTTTGCAGCCAAATCAACTATGGAATTCCTTTTCGGATTTGGAATTCATTCTCTCATATCAGCTCTGTGTGACACAGCTGAAGAGTCTCGTCAGAGGCTGTGGATGAGGAGAAGACAGATCAGTTGGACCATTATTCCAGTCCAATTGGTGGGTCCCCATCCAAAACTGGGTCGAATGTCCATGTTGTTTGGAAATGGACTTTTCTCAAAAATGTATATAATATATTTTGAAAGTGCCCAGAACAACCTTTTACCTTTTCCCAACCTCATATCAGAAACAACCCACACCATCGTACAGCTGCTGCCATGTTGACTTAAATTAAACACCAAAGCTACAGTAACATTTAGTCATTTACATTTAGCAGACGCTTTCATCCAAAGCGACTTACAATTATTCAAACACCGACGGACACAGCCATCAGGAGCAATTAGGGGTTAAGTGTCTTGCTCAAGGACACTACAGCATGCTAGCAGGAGGAGCCTGGGATCCAACCAGCAACCATTCGATTACGGGACGACCAGCTCTACCTCCTGAGCCACCATCCCCCCAGCACAGCACAGCACAGTTATGTTTGGGTCATGACTTCAGCGTTAAGGACAGATGTGAATCCTGAGTTGAGCACCACTGGATCAGGTGGGGTGGATGGTGGCCACTGAGGAGGCCCCGTGGGTTGAGCTGAGCTCAACCGCTGAGCCCGCCTGAACAGTGATGATGGTGCGGGGCATCATTCAACGAAACCTGGAGGAAAAACAGTTGGCCACTTGATAACCTCATGCACTTGGGCCAACTAAGACACTTGCAGCAGTTTTATGGAGATTGGCACTGCCTGCGGTACTCTCCTGAAGCCGAGGGATGAGTGTGCGGACAAGTTTGTGTTTAGCGGGGTCATGTGTGTAGGTCCCAATTTATCAGCACGAGGGATTTCAAACTACATTCTGTGTATTGTTCGAGGTATCTATCATCTTAAAACCCGGTTTAAAATTCAATTTTCAAGCATTACTTTGCTGCTTTCACAATGCACCATAAATATGGTCATGGATACTATCACCCAAAGAGGTTATTTCATTATAAATACGACAACGCACCTCATAAATCGTACATCCTCATGAAAAATTACGCTCTCGTGCGTTTCTTGGAAAAACAATTGATCATAATTCAACCGGGCTATTCATTCACAATGCCTTCACTCATATTCCCTCCCTCTTGGCATAAAATGGCTTATTCTACCGCCCGCACAGAGCCATTGCAACGCCGTTAACTCCCTATCAATCAGAACGCAGAGGTAAGAGAACTCAGTCTCGAGAAAAGGTGCTTTGGAAAATGTCTTCACGCTTCCACGTATCACACCAAATAGTTCGTGCTTCAGTATGGGAGGCTTTCGTCACTAAAATACATTTTCACCGAATAATACGTAATAATAATAATAATAATTAATAAAAAATAAAATAATAAAATAATAATAATAATAATAAAAATAATAATAATAATAATAATAATAATAATAATAATAATAATAATAAGTAATAATACTAAATAATAATAATAATAATAATAATTATAATAATAATGATAATGAAGAAGAGGAATAATAGTATAACCTACCTTTTGCGCGTGTCGATGGTGGGGTTCTTCTTGATGCTGATGCCGTCCTGCTGCAGGGTCTTCTCCAGAGAGCGCTGAGCATCCCGGATGGGCAGCGACATCATCAGGGTGTCCTGGGTGACGGGCAGGGTCTCCTCATCGCCCCCCTGCCGCCCCAAGTGCTGCTTGGCATAGTCGAAACCCTGCACCGGCTGGGAGGAGTTGGGAGGGAGGGTGGGGAGGTACGGTTCGGGTTTCAACGGTTAAACGTCTTGACCGAGCGCTATCCTGAGATGTGGTGATAGGTATAAAACTAGCTCGGGCTGGAAGATACATCGATATAATATCTATAACCTGATATGAGACTCAATATCGTCTTGGGTTTTAGTTATTATAACACTGCGATTTAGTTAAATGTTGTCTTTAAGGCTGCATTACAGTAAAATTATGCAACTTTCTGAACTCCATAGACTGTTCTAGCTGTTCTAATCAAAGCCATAATTACTAATGATTGTTTCTCAAATATTTATTGTAAATAACTTATGAAAGCACCAATAGTTACCCCCCCCCCAAAAAATATTGTGAATTTATTGATATCGAGAATTAGTCCAAAACAAAATTGCATTTAAATTTTGTCGAAATCTGCCAGCCCTACATCACAAACTAGACAAAAAAAAAACACAACGGTTCTCATTTCAATCCTATAACTGTCACTTACACAGCCATGCTCATTTTCTTTATTTAAATGGGGTTTTTTTTAAACGACCAAAGGAGTTTGGAGCGGAGCTGGGATCTCTGTGCTGCTGGGCTGATAAGCATTACTTTAATTGAAGCCCTTTTCATCCTCTGCCCCAGTTCATGTCAAATAAATGACTCACTGTGGGCAGGCGCAGGATCAGATTGGGGGGAACGTTGTAATGAAGTTAGATGTTAAGAAAGTGCCCCAGTCCAATGATGGAGAGGAGGGGATGAGCCACGCTGGGTCCTCCCCTGTTAGCACCGACTGTCCGCATGATTGGAAAAACCAGGGGGGGGGCTCAAGAGGGTTCATACACACACACACACACACACACACACACACACACACACACACACACACACACACACACACACACACACACACACACACACACACACACACACACACGCGCACACACCCGCACACTTTCTAAAAGATTTAACACTGCTCTCCCCATGGCGTCGTAAATTGTCAGTCACACATCAGTGCCTAGCCACACTCAAGCCTCGTTCGAATCAATATGTGATACATCCTCGACACACACAGATATGCACACGCGCACGCACACACATATGGATGCACACACACACACACACACACACACGCACGCACGCACGCACGCACACACGCACGCACGCATGCACGCAGCAAAGTGTGTTTTGTGGTTGGGGGTTTTCACACAAACTGTTGGCTGGCTTTACGTGCGCTATCTGGATTTCTCAGAAGAGCCCGGTTTGGCCGACACACAGCGGAGCTAATAGGGAGCGGAGCTGGGTCGTTTAACACGGACGGAAAAAACAAAACGCTCCAAAAGACTGAAGAGACTCATCAGCGTATCTGTGTCTATACATTGTTTGCCGTAAAACTATGTAAAATATGGTTGACCAAGGGAATGACCAACGGAACTGGGAAGTGTCGTTGGGCCTCGTTCCTGAGCAGTGCGCCGCACAGATTTGGGCTTAAATCCTGCGTACACTCTATTTAAGCAAAAATTCGGGATTCAACAATAATGTTTGGACTTACTTTAGAAGAAAACGTGTAATTGCCTTGGACCATGGCTACCATGCATTAGAGTCCTGGAAAATTATATTGCCATATGGGCATATTGGTGTCATATGAGAATCACAATTAGTAAAAAAATTGTAAATATAATTAAAATCCTTGGCTACCAATCATAATCCGCCAACTAATATTTATCTTCTTTGCGTATCTTGGTTTTTGTGTGTGTGTGTGTGTTTTTCTGTATGTTTAAGTCTAGGATTCTTAAATGAACTTAAATGAACTGCTGTATGTGCGGTTGGTTAACTTTACACAAACTCCTCATATGGAGGTGAGGTATGATTCACGTTTATCAGCATACGCACGTGTTCAGGAACAAATGCTGCCAGGAACGCAGGCGTCATGAATCCGGTGCTGACTTTGCGTATCCAGCCCTTTTGCACACAAAGTGAGAACGTTTCTACGCACACAATCATTGATGAGGCCCAGTGTGTATCGGTTCATATCTTCGTGGTGTTGATTATGGGATTGCAGGGTACGTAATACAGTACTGAGCACTGATACGGCTTTCGGGCTCCGGCAAAGCAACATAAAGCTCAGTTATCTTAAAGTCATGTGCACGTTGAGATAAGTGTGCGTGCCTTTTTCAATCTTTCTGGCCGACGTCCTCAAACAATCACTTCTTTTCATGTGTTTCTTTATGTTTTCTGCACCGACGTGCATTTGTCCGGTGTCCGTCCGTCCGGCGCTACATTCGCCCACCGAGAAACAGGAGCTTGTAAAAGAAACCTCGGTAAGTGGATCATGATAGTGCTGGTGCACCAACAAAGAAAACGGGTGTCTATTTTCTGGTGGTTGTCTGTGCAGAGATAACATGCCAGCGGGGATACTCACATGCGCGCACACACACACACACACAAAGAGACAAAAAAACACAATTACAGTACATACATTACGCAATACAGAAAGACAGCCGCACGAAAAAAAGGCACTCGACACACACATCTATAGACAAACACAGGCTTTCCCAAATTCAACCTAATCCCGATTTTTGAAGTGTGTGAGGAAAAAAATGCCCAAATCGCCCGTTCCACCGGCAAAACCTCATCGAAGAAAAGCTTCTTAGACAAAGTGGGTCAGGTTAGAGGAACAAATAAACCATTAATCGTGCATATTTAGCTAAAACAGAGTGTTGGGACCCACAGCACGACCCAGTATGCAGCACAGAATAATTTGGGATGTTGCGTGCGGCGCTGCTACAGACGGACCAGCCCCTTCCTCCAGGCAGCCTACCCCCTGCTTCCTGTCTTCATACCTTCATCCCACAGCAGAGGGATACACCAGCATGTGCACATGCCTCGGCTCAATAGGGCAAAGCAAACAGTAAAGTGTAAATCCATAAATCACAGCTTTCCCATACATATCGTGTCTAATAAGCATCTGAAGCACCATCCAAAAATGACCCCCGGCTGAAGTGTATCTCCAGCAAGTTGATTCCTCAGCTATTGATCCAGGAGCAGAGCTCATCGTATCGATCAACAGGATTAGGGACCAGCGTTACGGGATCGCGGGGGCTTTCATCAAAAAACAAAAAACACGTTATTCGGTTTGTGCCGGGCGGATAAGAGAAAATAACATTAGAAATGGGCACCAGCCTCAAAAACCTTCCTAAGGAGCCTCACGACTTAGATCCACGGAGGCTTAGGTGGAGGGTGAGAGGAGCAGTGCGGCTAAAGAAGCATCAAAGGTCGTTCCCTTTAATGGCACTGGTGATCGTTACAACAAGAGGGAACATTGATCAGGCGACGTGTGAACATGTGACCGAATGTGAATTATGTTTGAAGAGATTCCATCAATTATTCTCGCGTCTCTGGTGTAATTGAAAATTGAAATTGATCTCATGTGCACTACCCGATTAAATAAAAGCTTCGGTATGTGTCCACCCCCAAGTCAGCGCCAGACCAGTCCTCAAACGAAACAGATGCTGTAGATAAGTACAAAAACAAGTAGGTAGATAAAGGTAAATACCTGATGGTAATAGCCCACATCTCTCCGATACGCCATCTGAAAGCAAGGGAAACTGTGTCACACGCACATTATTTTTTAAAATGTGTTCCTAAAAAAGGGTAATACAGCAATCATAATAATACAGTAATACAGCACTGTAGTGTTTACGTACTGTAGTGTCTGTGTATATATGTATACATAAACACTAGACATACAAAACAAAGAGATATATGATGACACAAACACAAAAAATATAAATATATAAAAAAGAGGAAAACATATATTAAATGAATAAAAATAAATATGAAAAATATATAACATGTATAAAATATATAAAAATATATAAATTATATTGTTTATTTTATATATATATATTTATACTATACATACAGTGTATATACATACATTTATACTGTGTGTACCTTGGTGCGAGGGTTGAGGTTGCCAATTGAATCAGCTTTAAAATCATTTTTATTCTTCCTGCAGAGCACAGCTGTAATGATGATGATGATGAGCGTTACCACGGCGATGGGCGCCAACACCGCAGCTAAGATCCAAAGGTTATTCGGAGGGTTCTTGACCACGGCTAAAATAAAAAAAAAAGGCAAACACATAATAATCATACATGAGTTGTGTACAGTGTCTGTATGTATAAAATATGTCATTTTTTATGTGTCATGTGTGAAGGAAATAAACGAAACAAAGGTTTTAAAACACTGCGGTGCAAATTCACAAAAGGATTGTGCGGCTTTTGCGGATTACAGAAATACCAGAAAAAGCGAATTCACAAAGCACCCGCAAATGGTGAAATGCACCATTTTCACTACGGCACCGCCTCGCAAATAGCATCTCGGTGCGCCGGTGCTATTTGCGCGGATTTAAATGAGGAATTATTCATACATTCGGTGCAAAATTGGCCCTTCTCTATGCAAATGAGCCACTTTGCAGGTAGCATCCAATTCAAAACACCAGCACTAACAGCCACACGCGGTTAGAGTGACGCTGTCACCGTCTGCAGAGACCAGGTGGTGACTGCGCAAACTAAAATAAAGACAGCGATGCCGATCTGCTCCCTGTGCGGTCAGAGCGTATATACCTGTCAAGTTAAACATTGGGATTTGAAAATAATTGAAATGGGCCGGCGCATAACACATGGAGAGACCCCCAATGGAGTACGCGTCTCACGCAACAGGGATTTTGCTAAGATTTTGCGCAAAATTGGGTATCACGTGTAACGGGGAGACCGTCTCCCCGTGTGTCTGATAGCAAAATCCCCATTGCGCATCCCCGGGGGATGCCGGACTATTTCCATCATCTTCAAATCCCAATGTTGACACATATGCTTATTGATCGCGCAGCAGAGCGGACCGAGGCACCGCTGCCTTTACTTTGCCTCATGGATTGCGATAAGACGCCGCAAAACATTAAGGCCGTGCTTGTGCTGTCATATGATGAGCGAAATATCTTTTGTGAATCGGACGCAAAAACGACTCAGATACCGGCCGCAAGCGATGCGCAATTCGTGGTGCTATGAGCGGCCTGCAATCCATTTCTTTGTGAATTCGCTACTAGGGGTGATTCAGCTCCAGTTAACAGGAAAGTAATGCAATGCCATCTCCCCTTCTCTCTCACTTGACCATTTTTCTCTCTCTCTCTCTCTCTCTCTCTCTCGCTCTCTCTCGCTCTCTCTCGCTCTCTCTCTCACTCTCTCTCTCGCTCTCTCTGTCTCGCTCTGCACGGAGCAGAATTGCAGCTCAAACAAACAATGTTCTGCCCGGAGCGTTTCGGGCAGAGATTAGGATGGAAATACATTTTTCCCTCTCCTTCCTGTTACTCTCGCCCCAGACACCATCTGCTTTTTTGCTCCTTATCGAACGGCTGGGAGTCTTGTATTCTGTCCACCTGTCTGTCTATCTTTGGGTATCGATTGGAAGCGCGGCACTGGGGCATACGTTCGGCCTGCAGCTGGACGAAGTATCCCAGCGTGAGCGCCATGGTCTGGGAGTCCAGCGTGTTCAGCAGCTTGGCGGCCGACGTGCCGGCGAGAGCGACGCCGTTCAGCTGCACGTAGTAGGTCATCTCCGTCGGGCTCTTCATGCCCGTCAGCCTCCGGATGCCGACCATCTGACAGAGGAACAACAGGGTTTTTATAGGATGTGTAATTCACTTGTTAGGGACCGCGTGCTGGGGGAAAAGCCATTTGAGAAATCACCCGATTGCCACAGAGAGAGTGTTAACTAATCTGTTGGTAAAACATTAAATTTGGAGTTTGTTTTCCCAGGCAATTTGCAGAGGAAAAGCATCAAATATCCCTAATTATCTGCGCCTGGCTTTGCAGAAAGAAGTTTTGTCATTTTGTTCAGTTTTAATCCTAATCTGAGTTTATTAAGAAACAGTCTGATTTCATGATTATCTTGCTGTATCTATTAGAGCAGGGGCTCTCAATATGGGGTCCATGGACCCTCCCAGGGGCCCGTCAGGAGGTCACACACCATGAGAGAATTAATAATGATGGCTGTTGTTGTAGTTTCACTGTATGTCCCAAACTATAGCGTAGACAGGTACAATATACCATGTACAGTATAAAAATAAGATCGAGGGCCTGGAGACAAAACCTTATCAAATGTGGTCTGTGGCCGAAGGTGGATCAAAATTGAGGCTACTCGATATGAAAAATATTGAGAATCCAAGCACTAGATGAACAAACACGGGCAGGTGCATGGGCATTCAGGTTAAAACATAAATCTAAATCATGTAAAGAACATTGGAATCCCCAAAACACTGTGGCTCACCTGCACGGTGTAACTGCCCACTGTGGTGGCCCTCCTGAAGCGAGTGCCCTGCTGGCCGGCCACCACAAACAGCTCCGCCAGCCGCAGCTCCATTAGGCTGGCAAAGCTCTGGTAATGTCCCTCCAGGCTGGAGTTATCCACATCCTGGATCACTGCAGAGAGATGGAGATAAACAAATAAAAAAACAAGGAAAATGACCAGGTGAATGAGCAATTTAAAAATACAAAGGTAAAATGTGCAGTGTAGTGCCATGGGTACACAGGAATGCTGTGGTATTAAACTGGTCAAATATCACTATTATATTACAAAATGGTAACAAAACATCTGTGGTGTGATTTAGGCAGCCACAACTGTCTTGGGTCGAGTTAATTGCCAGGGCTGTGCACCTGTTGCTTGTCAGAGCAATCGATGAGCATGGGTTGAATCACCCATCCCCATAGACATGGAAGGGAGCATTTGTCATGACCCAATTCCATCTGCTCCTGGTGTATTACATCGTGCCAATAAAAAAGTTTGTCCTACTCATCCTGAATATCATTGCTCATCTCTTACCAATGGTAGTAAGTGAACAGTCGGTTCCTGAAGTTTATGTGTAGGAAGCAGGAAAAACAGGCAAGCATTAGGATCTGAGCGGTCTTTGACAATGGCAAAATTGTGATGGCTAGACGGCTGGGTCAGAGCATCTCCAAAACAGCAGGTCTTGTGGTGTGTTCCCAGTATGCAGTGGTGAGTACCGAGCAAAAGTGGTCCAAGGAAGGACAACTGGTGAACTGGCAACAGGCTCATGGGCACCAATGGGCTCAATGATGTGCGTGGGAAGTGAAGTCTAGCCCGTCTGGTGCAATCCTACAAAAGAGCAACTGAAGCACAAACTGCTGAAAAAGATGATGATAGAAAGGTGTCACACAGTGCATCACAGCTTGCTGCGAATGGAGCTGCGTAGCCACAGACCGAGTCAGAGAGTCCATGCTGTACACCGCCAGAGCGCCTACAATGTGCAGGTGAGTATCAGAACCATGGAGCAATGGAGGAAGGCGGCCTGGTCTGATGAATCACGTTTTCTTTTACATCATGTGGATCGCCGGGGTTAGGGTCTGATCCGATCTGTGGGATGTTCTGGAACAACAAGCCCGATCCATGGTGAACCCACCTCACAACGTCCAGGATTTATAGGATCGGCTGCTAACGTCTTGGTGCCAGATACCACAGGACACCTTCAGCTATTTTGGCGGCACAAGGGGGAACTACACAATATAAGTAGTTATGAGTGGTGTTATTAATGTTGTGGCTAATTGGTGTACATATAACAACATGTCACCAAAATATGCTGTCAAAAGCTTTGAGTATATATGCGTGAACTCAAGTCAGAGAAGCGTCACATATTGGAAAGGTGGAAAATCTGGGTTCGGAAAATAGAATTCAACTCCAGAATTTGGAGGATTTGACTTATTAGCCTGCCTCAAGCCGGTAATCCAACTAAGGTTCAGTGCAGGGCTGGAGCAAGAAAACGGCAGGACTTTTACTTTCTGGACCTGGAAATTTCCACCTCTTAGTATTATTGCTTTATTACTTAAATGTAATTGTTTTGCTTTTAGACTACTTGTTGTATGTATATATCGTGAATTTGATGTTTATTTTCCTGCTTCTGGACTTTATGTTTCCCCGTTGAGCTGCTGCAAAGCCTGAACTTCCCCTTCAGTGCATCAATAAAATACCATTTTATCTTCTTATCTCAACTCAAACACGGTCCAAATGTGAAAGTAAAAAGAGAGGATGAATCAAAGGAAAATAAACAATTTTATGAAGAAATTCTGAAGATACAGGATCCCAGCTTGTAGGTAGAAGGTTGATAATGCGAAAGAAATCCGGGCAGAAGAAAGAATGAAAAAGAAATGAAGAACAAAGAAGAAAGAATAATCCCATGCCTCCTGGCGCAACCATCCCTGTCCTTGTGCTGGAACAAACCACGTTACTCCTCTGAGTGTGTGTGTGTGTGTGGGTGTGTGTGTGTGTGTGTGTGTGTGCGCGCTGTTGTTTACTTTAATCTCTTTGTCCCCTTAAAAAAATAATTCTCTCCTTGTTCCCGCAAAGAACGTATCCGTGTGGTGCCGAGCGCTTGTTTCGATACGTCGGGGCAGAGAGGAACACAAATCTCCATCGTCCATCGTGTTTGGAGCGACTCGCCCTTGGAGGGATCAGCCACTCATCTTTGGGAGTGCAGCGACACAGGACTTCATTACTATGCGTGTGTGTGCGCGTGTGTGTGTGTGTGTGTGTGTGTGTGTGGTGGAGCAGGTGCATGTGGTGCATAAAATTTCTTTCCATGGTTTAGTCTTTGTTGCGGAAACAATAAGCCTCACTAGGTACAGTATCATGAGAATAATTCCTGTTTTTGTTCTCAAGAATGATATGATTTTGACTCCAAATAGTTACCATCAGCTTGAAAGGAAAAATCTGTTATAGTGTCAAACCGCAAATGTGGTACAAGATACTGCCCTAAGTGTTTCTCATAAATTAAAGATTTTGTGATCTGACTTCCGTCAAGGAGAGCTTAGGTATTTGTTAATACAGTTGATTTCTGTTTTTTAGGTTTATTCTTCATTCTGTTTCTACTGTTTAGGTATTTCAGGTTTATTTTCCATTATCCTGCCATATTTTTTTCAATTGTGCTTTATTCATAGTTCACTGAGCTTTAATTGTATAATTCACTTTTTCACATACTTTATTTTTCATTTTCGATTTTTTTTTAATTTTATGGTTGTTACTGTCAATCCATCTATCTATCTATCTATCTATCTATCTATCTATCTATCTATCTATCTATCTATCTATCTATCATCCATCTATTATATATATAACTGATGAATATTGTCTATTTTACTTGCAGTTAAGAAAAAGAATCACAGTCCTGATTGAGGAGGTTATTATGTATTATATTGAGTATTATGTGATGAAAAATGACAATCAATCAAAAGCTATGAGCTAAAATGAACTTAAAATGCAATCTTCTATAAGTTGGGACAGGAACACATTGACTGTACGACACGATGTCTGTGTGTAAAATCACCTATTTTGAAAGGACCATACCGGCATGAAATTGATTTGCACCCAATTTACGATCCAGCATACATATTTTACATGACCTCTGAGCGCTTTCCTGATGATAACTCACATTTTTTGATTTTCAGCTTTTGGAATTTTAACAATATGGTGAGAAACCTTAAAATGATCTCCAGGTCACATTCTTTTTTCAAAGTTACTATTGGATAGATATTTTACTGTATTTTGCTTTTGTTAATTTGGCGTTTAGCCATTCCACATTTTCGAATGTAATTAACAAATACAACACATTACAGGAAATGAATGTAACATGAGAGAGAGAAGATAATTGAACAGGATTTGGAACCTCTCTCAGGCCAACATGAAAAACATAACCACATGAAAAACATACCTACGTGAAAAACATAATCACATGAAAAACATAATCACATGAAAAACATAACCACATGAAAAGCATAATCACATGAAAAACATCACCACATGAAAAGCATAATCACATGAAAAACATAACCACGTAACCCTTACCTGTGATCACCCAGAAGTCTCTGGTGGCGATGGAGGTGTTCAGATTGTGGTACTCTAGTGCTGAGAGAAAAGAAACATCATTCACATGGAGGATAATAAAATGCTGCTGGATAGATAGATAGATAGACAGATAGATAGATAGATAGATAGATAGATAGATAGATAGATAGATAGATAGATAGACAGATAGACAGATAGACAGATAGATAGATAGATAGATAGATAGATAGACAGATAGACAGATAGATAGATAGATAGATAGATAGATAGATAGATAGATAGATAGACAGATAGATAGATAGATAGATAGATAGATAGATAGATAGACAGATAGACAGATAGATAGATAGATAGATAGATAGATAGATAGATAGATAGATAGATAGACAGATAGACAGATAGATAGATAGATAGATAGATAGATAGATAGATAGACAGATAGACAGATAGATGGATAGATAGATAGATAGATAGATAGATAGATAGATAGATTGATAGATAGATAAATAGACAGATAGATAGATAGATAGATAGATAGATAGATAGATAGATAGATAGATAGATAGATAGATAGATAGTCAGAAGATTAAATTAAGTTATTGTGGCAGTTCCGCCCGCACGCCACCCAAGTGGTGTTTCCAGGGCCCTCCGGCACGGAGACACAGACAGCGATGGGTTGTAGACATCAGTTTATTGTAGAGGGTTGGCCAGTTGGAATTAGCCGGGAGCAGATGGAACGTGTCATGACAGGGCTCCTATCCGGAGTGAGTGTGAAGATGGGGCTTTTAATCTGTTGCTCGTTAGACCAACCACTGAGAAACAGGTATGCAGCCACCCTGACCCAATCACCTAGATCAGGTGTGGCTGCTCAAACCATCCCATCTCCACACCACAGTTATACACTAGAAGTTTTTTAGATTTTTATAGATTTCTTGCTGTTTTTCTTTCTGTCTCTCGTTTCTTTCTTCCTTTTGGGGGTTCTGGGAGCCACTTCACCCCGGTTTGGGATTTGAAATGTCACAACGGTTGTTCTGGTTTTGTTGTGTGTGGTTGCTGTTTGATCAATCCGTAGTTACATACTGTATTCCACTTGAATATCCTCCTTGTCGAGCGGCCCTGATGATTCATCATGAATCAAAATGTGAGTAAGTTGTCCAGAAGAAATGTCATAAAACAAATGAAATTGTCCAAAGTGTCCACAAGTTGAAGAGGATTAAATGAAGTATGAGTCATGATGCTCTAAATTACAACCGTAACATCAAATTTTAATCATCGCAAAACAATCATCACAACATTGTTTTATATAGTACATTACGTTTGGGTCTCCTGACAACCAGAGAGCAGAGTTTTTTTTCTTTTTTTAATCCATATGGGGTAAAGTCTGGCACATCATCCCAAATGCCCACCTACGTGTTCCCCGAAACCGAGACGAAGGGGAGACGCAGTTTCTTTCAGAAGCAAACAGGGTGTAGACTAGAGGAACACGGTACCACCGGGGATGGAGGTGGTGTACTCCCTCCCTCCTGACAGGACAGGGCCTGGGGTGAAGCGAGAATCTCACCCCGCTGTTAATTATTTACAGCGATAATTGGATTTGAAGTGAGGAAGCGAGCCACTGCCAACATACTGTATGCCAGCAGGCGCTCTTATGGAGCATAAAAGTGTAATATCATAATGGCAGAGCTACAACACAAATAGGATGAACTTTGCAACACACTGCCTCTCTCGCTCTCTCTCTTCCCAGGAGCGCCCACTCCCCTCCCTCCATCTCTTCCCCTGTTGATCTCCACCCTGTTGCTATTTTGTCCTTTCTTCTCCACCCGGCGAGCAATTTATCTTCCTTGGGGTGGATGGGGAGAAACCCCGGGTGCTCTGTGGTGTTTAAAATGTGTCGTGTGGAAAGTAGAAAAAGGGTACAAGGCAAATCAGATCAGTCCAAAGAAGGTCTTGACGGGCGTCCTAGGCTCACAGGACGTCAACACAAGGTTGGATTAGAAAAGCCTTTATAAATGCGGCTGAATCTGTGTCCGTCGTTTTCCGTCGGCCTTTCTAAGGGCCATGATCACACTTTTTGGTCAACTCCCCTCCTGTTGATTTCCACGGTGTCCAGGGCGCCAATAAAGAGCTTCTCCGGACCGATTATATTATATAATTGATTATTGATTATTAATTTGCCTACAGTTTCAATTATTACACAAAAAACAAGCTTTAACGTAACTCTTATTGCCATTATCATCACTGGCCTGATTCCTTTGCTCTCCCTGTAAACTTAATGACGCTGCACCACAACTTGTCTAAACGCGACCCTTCAAGCTCCGTGATCTCTAAACCTTTGTTCACTTCATATTCGCTGGGGGAGGTCAGCAGCAGGGAAAGGGAGGGGGGATTGAGGGAGGAAACGGGGTCAGCAGCAGGGACACTGAGGGGGAGGAATGACCGGGGTTCACAGAGAGCATCTACCGTAATGACGGCAATTTGTCCTTGAATAGGAGCGCTAGTATCTACCAGCTACAGGCTTCTAGAGGGGTGCCACGGTCAGGTGACTCACATTGTACACGACGCCATGTTGTCCGTCAAAATGATCGGTTCCCACAAATTCAAACAACCTTTGCGAGACATCGGACTTCACGAGCCACTTCGCACCGCTGGACATCGACGGATACGACCTGAAGCTTCAGGAACTTGACATCAGGGACCCCTACAGGGGGCCGGAATTCATTTTCACAAACCTGAAGGCTGTTGTGTGTATGAGGCTGTAATTACAGTAGATAAATAATAGGTTTTACACCAAGTTCAACAGGATTCAACAGCTTCTGTTTTAAAACTGTCATGCTTTGAAGGGAGGAAATACTGTATAAACACCGCCGAGTTTGGAAAAAAATTGTTAGGTACACTAATGTAGCGAGGGCGGCCGGTGACTAGTAGACTATTGACGAAATTCGACAATCTGACGTCAGCTGCAACGCGTCTATAGATGTTGAGGAACAATGGCGTTCTTTCGGAAATGGCGAGTTTCATCTCCGTTCCCGTTTTCAGGGACACTATTAGGAGCATTCAGGCGCACACCTGCAGACGCTTTGCATGATGTACCCTGCCCTGACGCCCCCATCTCCATTTCTTCCCTTTGTCCGCTGCTCTGTCCACTCCTAGTCACAGCCTCGTTCTCAAGCCCTCTGGCCACCTGTTATGTACTACCTACTCTGTGCTGTCTATTGTGCTGCCATTTGCCTGTTCATGTGGTTTGTTACCTCATATCTTTCTGTTTTTAATCCCAACACCCGTTCCCACAGGAGGTATTTTGCTTGTTGCCGTTATTATAAATAAGAATTTGTTCTTTATTTACTTGCTTGGTTAGATAAAAGTTGATGATAATGATGATGATTCTGCTTTTGTTGAGAGAAAAAATGTCTCCTTTCCAACGTTAATAGAATCTGAGCTGTTAACTCAATTATTATGGTGTTCTGTGTTTGACTCGTCTTTGTTGAAAGAACAGAGTGGATTCTGACTTCCTGACTGTGGGAAGGAAACAGGTCTGAGATGCTACTGGGATTCTCTTCTGTTTCCTTGTTAGACCGACTACGCCTGGAGACGGAAAAGGCTCGGGCTTCGCTTTACCTCTACATCAGATTTCAGAGCGGCTTTGTCATTACTACGGCGGTGGACGTAGGGGAACGGTCACAGACATGCAATCATTTAATGGTTGGAGAATGCTGCTCGTTTTTACAATTCTCCGACTGGCTCAGGAGGACCCTTTCATGTAGTTCATTTCAATCAACCTTGTATTTAGAATATATCTGTTTGAAGCTACAGTCAGCGATGCATATATAAAGGTGGAATAGCATTGTTCCAAAAAATCTAAGCATTTTAAGAACAAAGGGTACTATTTTGTTATTTATCCCAAATTTGCTTTATGTTTTTCAGCCACAATAAAATGGAATAGGCTCTACAATCTGGATGTATAGTTGGATGGATGAATGGATGGATGGATAAATTAATGGATTGAAAATTGGATGAGTAGCTGAATGGATGGATGGTTGGATGGAGGGATGGATTGTTGGATGATTAGTTGGATGGATGGCTGGATGGATGGATGATTAGCTGGATGGATGAATGGATGGATGGCTGGCTGTCTGGCTGGATGGATGGATGATTAGTTGGATGGATGGATGGATTGTTGGATGATTAGTTTGATGGATGGATGGATTGTTGGATGATTAGTTGGATGGATGAATGGATGGATGGATGGATGGCTGTCTGGTTGGATGGATGATTAGTTGGATGGATGGCTGACTGGCTGGCTCGCTGGCTGTCTGTCTGGCTGGTTGGATGGATGGATGGATGAATGATTAGTTGGATGGATGGATGGATGATTAGTTGGATGGATTAATGGATGGATGGCTGGCTGGCTGTCTGGCTGGCCTGATAGATGGATGGATGGATAGATGGATGATGGATGATTAGTTGGATGGATGGATGGATGAATAGATGGATGATGGATGATTAGTTGGATGGATGGATGGATGGATGGATGGATGGGTGGATAGATGGGTGGATGGATGGATGGATGGATGGATGGATGGATGGATGGATTTTATAAGTGAATTAGGTCAATTGCATTTGTGTCTGGACAGCGTTAAGGGACGGCGTTAAGGGAAACCCTGGAGAAGCTGCTCTGGAAGGTGTAGAAGAGCTTGAAGCACTGACGCTGCTTGATTCAATATTGGATTTGGTTTCTCCTTGGTAAACAGCTTGAGATCCTCTGGGAACGAGAAAGCGCGTTGTTGTCTCCGAGGAGAGAAGATGCGATGCAAATGCGAATTTGAACTCACGCTCAGCAATGATGAGAGGTGGGTAGAACAGGTAGTAGCCCACCAGCTCGGCGGTCAGCTGACCCAGAAGGTTGGAGGCCGCGGTGCCGTTAAGGAACACGCTGCCGTTCCTCACGGTGTAGACCAACGACACGGCAGGAGAGCCTGCTACCTGGAAGACACTCAGCAGCTGGGAGGGGCCGGGGCATCACATCGAAACGGGAGAAAAGTCACATTAGGTGCATTGTAATAGCGTGATAATGACTCCAGGAACAGAAACGTTATGTAAGATGAAAGCTGAAAAGCGAGCATTTTGTTGGATTAGCAGACAATTTGGTGACACTAATGAAGTGCAATGCTGAGGAGAACGGCAAGACACGGCGTTTGAAGTTGGATTTTGTCTTTAAATCAAGCGTCCAATTAGCCTTGACAAAGGCTGTATGCTAAACATGGCAGCTCATTCAAAACCTAAAACAACAAACACTGCCTCACCAAACAGATGCACTTCTGAAAAAGCAGCTTTTATTGCAAAATGTAAAAAAAAAAAAAAATCGCACAAAGATGTTTTTGTTGTTTTCTTTGCTTGTGCTTGGCAAACAGCCAACATCACTTATGTAACCCAAGGTAGCAGGAGGCCAAATTGACAGTGAGTCACTCTATTACAATGTAGATATTAACACAATGAACACAAGCGGTGTACCGCGGGCGCCAGTACCTGAACGGACAGTTTGCTGTGGCCGTTGAGCATTTTGGTTTGTGCCTCGGAGAAAACGTTCTCAAGCCTCTGCTCCATCATCTGAGAGAACCTGCAGGAGCGAGGATCGTCTCCCACGCCCACAAACCGCAGCACTGCAACGCCGACGTGGTCAGCGTGAAGACAGGGACACACACAGGTGTATTGTTTTAGATATTTTTTCATAAATCCAAGTGTCACTGTCCTAAATGTTGCCAGCCACGGGTGATGGTTCCTTGTGGCAAAATATTAGCTGTGGATTGCGAGCATGAGTATTGGAAAGGGGAATGTCGCAACAGAACTGATACTTGGGACAGGGTGACCACATTTTGAAACCCCCAAACCGGGACCGTTAAAGTGCACTGCACGCGTGTTATGCACGGTGCTTTTTTGGTTTTCGTTCAATAGGGTAAGGGAGAGGCAGGGGGACGTGCAGCGGAGTCGCCTGTAGGAAGCGCCGGCCCTACACCCACGCGCGCGCGCACGCACACACACACACACACACACACACACACACACACACACACACACACACACACACACACCCATGAAAGCATACAATTCAAAGCGAGCGAGTGGGCGTGTTGATGATGACGCCCACCTCTCCGGTGCATGCTCTTTTCTGCTTGCCTCTATACAGTATATAATAAGCGCTGAAAACAAGTGTAATATTATTAGAATTATTTTAATTGTTCTGAAAACCCGGGACAATTTGGTAGTGAATGTGAAAACCGGTACATTTTAGTGTTTTACACATATCTGTCGGGACTCTGGGAACACCGCTTGAGGCCAGGACAGTCCCGGACAATCCGGGACATCTGGTCACCGTAGTTTGCTACCAAGTTGAAAAAAAAAGAAAAACCAGCAGGAGTTGTGGGTTGAAGTTTTTTGCCTTCCACGGAGATGAACAGCAGATAGAGGCTTTCAAAAAGAGCCGAAAAAGGTGCTGTTGAGGGTTTCAAGCACCCGACATGCTCACATCCTGGTTTTATTGAGAGCTGAAGCAGGTGTCAGTGAGTTTCAACAACTAGCCCTGAAATGTATCATCAAAATGTTCCCATCCTGATGTAATGTCATTAATATATTTTGGCATTGCTGTGTAGCCAACGACTGGAATGGCTAAGTGCTAAATTACCTTTCTTGTCCTCACCGTTCAGTCAAATGACTCAAAATCTAAAGTTAGCCTTTTCAATAGACGATACTCAATTCAAAATGTGATGTAATCTGGTACAAGCCACTTTTGGAATCATCTGATCCCTGCAGAGTAAGGTATCCTGTGAAAAACCGTTGAATTTAAGTATACCGAGCCGTAGGAATACCCTTAGTGCCCTCAGCCTTCCATTTACAGGCCTCATACATGAAGTTCCTAATTACATCCAAGGACTTTCAATCTGCGTCCATTACCCAGCACTATTGTTGCTGAGGAGTTCACAAAATGGTATGCCAACCCCCACCTCACCCAAGGATCCTTAACATCCCAAAAAACACTTATTTATGATCAGTCATTCAACCATTTGAGTAAATACAAGGGCATTTCCAAGAAAAGCAATGCTACATGCTGGTAAATAAACTTTCTGAAGAATTTCAGATTTTGTTTCTCATTCCTGCTTAACACTGCAAATATCTTTACTTCATTATACTTACACGGAGTCAAAAGCCAATCCCAAAAAACGTTCCCTCTATTGCCAGCGTTCATTGTCTTTTGCATGCTGAGGACAATGAATGAGCATTTGTCCAATCTCAGCAATTCAGCAAAATTTGCAGCAGCGACAGCAGCTCTCAATAAAATGATGATTTATTGTTAAGTATTTAAGCGCTTATCCACATGGATATGGAGAGGCTGGTTTTGCATTTGAAAAAGTTATATTGAGGTACTTGGCAGCGTATCCCTGCCTTAAGCCAATAGTTCATATTTATTTATTTATTTAACTCTGAACTGCAAACTATTTCTTTTACTGAGCATTAATTGCAATTATTGTCAAGCTCCTGCAGCTTCCACTAAATGTGATACTATAATTTGCTTCACCTCATAAACACAGCCTCATCATTTAGGGAATCAACCAGCAAGACATAGGTCCTTTATGAATCTTGGGGGAAATCATATTTTTTGTGTTCATCTTGATTCTCACCTTACTGACCTGTTTTAAGCTGGAAGCCGGTGTCTGGGACGGATCTCCATAACACGGCGGGGCGGGGCAGGGCCGTCACCATGGGTAGGTACTGCCGCAGATCTGCGATCAGCCTGTCGCGGCCGTAGGAACCCAGGACTTCCAGCACGACGGAGGGATGGTACACCATGTCCCCTCCGGTCACGTGGTAGGCCACCGTCATGTTGGGAGAACCAAACACAGTCTCAACCTGGAAGCATGGAATGAGGGAGAAGGAGGAGATGTTAAATACAATTTTGCATGAAATAGACAGCAAACAGCAAAATGGAAAAAGTAGCTGGAATGGATACACACTGCATGCAACCAGGTGCATCACCTTCCAGGGAGCTCACTGCCATGGGGGCTTGGCATTACACAGTGCAAATGAGTTTATTCTGCCACAAGATAACTCTATCTGGTTAATATTCTGGATAGTGATTTGCCCTCTTTTTGGAGCACGAGGTCCCACCTGCATGGAAGGATGGGGACAACTTGCCCAAGTTCATGACCTTCCACCTTCAAACCAGACAAGTCAAAAGATGTCTGATGCTGTGGTGAAGGTTCCAAGGGTTTCTATGGAGGCCACAGTGGATCTCAATGTAACATCTGTAACATCAAGACTTTTTATATAATGTCAATGCTTCCCACTCAGCTACCATTGCAGCCTGGCCGTCATGGAAGGGGGATCCCCCTCTCCTTCTTTGCAACCTAAGGGATGCCATTGATATATATGTGAAATGTGCATGTTCCTGTGAAGCCCTTTGAGACGGCACTGTGATTAAGAGCTATATAAATAAACTTGACTTGACTCGACTAACTCGCCTTGCACTTACCGTCAATGTCAAATACCATCTAAACTACCATTTGTTATTACCAATGAGGAGATTTTTTTCTGTAAAAGCCCACTTACAGATCCTCCAAATGAAATGCAACCTGGCGGTCTGGCAGCACTCTCTTCAACATCTAGAGTCAGCATTGCATGTTCTTAATGACTGCAGGTCCAGAACCACACATGACCGGCTTGTCGTCCGAAAAGCTGCCCAAATCATGCAAACACTGGAATAGGAAAATCTACAGTATGTACTCCACAGTCAGGCCTGAATATATTTTGGCAAATACACTGGCAACAAACACTGGCATTGTTTCATTTTTTTAAATATCCTGCACTTTTTTCATACAAATCAAAATCACATATTATGTTGCATTTTGCACTGTATTGAATCATAAGCATTGTGACCGTGACTTGTTTGCTCCCCCTGCCCAGGGAATACAGATGCAAATGAGCTTCCAGCCAACTCTGATGCAATTCCTTTTAAATAATGCAATGTCCCTGTAAAAATAAGTAAATAAATAAATAGCAAAAAATAACAACAACAACAAAAAAATATATATATATATATAAATAAACAAACAAACAAAAAATAAATAAATAAATAAATAAATAAATACATAAATAAATAAATACATGAATACATAAAATACCAACCTTTAATTGAAGCCTTTAAAACGTACACTTAAAAAGTTAAAAACTTTGCCTAAAGCCTTGAAAACTTAGGATGTAAATGTGAAGTTCTTATTTGAGTTTCCGATGTGTACTTTTTCCCTGAAAGTCAAAAACCATTATGGACTAATGATATAACAATAATAATAATAATAATATTTACATAATTTGACTTGTGGTTATAGTTGTCTTGTATCTGGAATCACTTGAAGTATATAAGGAAAATGTGTTTACATTGTAGATTTATATTTGGATTTAAGATTTATATATAAATTCAAGATTTAGATTCAGTTTTAACATTTAGATTTAAAATATAATTCTTAAATCTATTTCAAAAAGCGAGAAAGTTGTTGCGCATTTTTGTGGGCTGTTATTTCGCGAAATCCGCAGAAAACGGTGCTACATTTGGGCTGAATCCGGAAAAGGTGAAGCACATTTTTGAGCGGTGGAAGTTAACAAACGGCACCCCATAGCATGTGTGCGTTTGTGTGTATGTGTGTGTTCAAATCTGTCATCCAAATGCATACAAACACAAAGGCTGACAGAGAGCCCGTGGTCTATGGTGAACTGGGAGCTGGAGGCTGGAAGTCAGGAAAACTATTCCTCCTCCACACAATTCATCCTTGTTATGAACTCTGAACGGAGCCTTTTGTTATCAGCACATCCTCTCAGCCTTTACCCTTGTGAAGGTGTTATTAAGAGATTGAGTTTCACGAAAGTCTGGTGCTGGGGCACAAACCCTCAATCTCTCTCAACTGTGTGAAAGGCCGCTTTGGGATTATCTCAGAGGATCTCAGTCATCTTCTACCAACCAACTGTTTCCTGTCACCGAAAAAGCCGGAGCAAATCACACTGTATTTCACGTTGAAAAATAGCCTGACATGAGCCTGACTTTTTGGGTTTTTTTGCATGAATTTATTTGCTTTACATCCTCAACAAGCTTGAACTTACTTTTCATTAAAAGATTGCTCTGAAGTGAGCTCCTTTAATAACAGCGATCTGGTAAAGTCAAGGTAGAACACTATGAAGAGCAGTTTCAGCTCCAAACCATGTCTGTGGTTTCAGACTGTACGACATGGTGACTTAATTACACATGACATTACTATTGCTCTGATGCCGTATTTTGACCTGTTTAATGTGGAGGAGAATGTACAAATGAAGGATTTCAAACACAGTTGGGAGCTACCTCAGAGAACACTCATTGTGTTCTCCCTCAAATAACTGCAACATCTACCCACTTTCCCCCATACATCCATCTTCTGTTAATACATTATTTACCTTTTTCCACTTTCCCCTTCCACATTCCGATAATCCAAAAGAGGATTGGGGAGGAATAACCTTGAAATGAACTGGTCAAAGTTATGGGTGTCACTTACGACAACATGATACCTCAACATTCAGAGACCTTCTGTCCTGCACACTGACCCAATTCATTCCCAATCCAATTCATGGCAATGCAGCGCCACTATGCTGACACATACACATGCACACGCATGCACGCACGCACGCACGCACGCACGCACACACACACACACACACACACAAACATACGCAGCTACAAATATCAATACAGATGAATTGCTCTCAAGGCAGTTGGACCCACTGCAGACTATGCAGACAAAGAATGATTTATTCACACTGTAATTCAGTTGCTGGGCCTTTCATTTAGGTTTAGCCCTGGTTTTACACCAAATTAAAATCCAAGCCCCTCAAGAGGGAATCTTATGGGGGATGGACGGCAAATTGGTTCATATATCACCCTCATATCAAACTCTCTTTCCTCCTCATCTCAGTTCTAATTCTTACACACACACACACACGCACACACACACACACACACACGCACACACACACACACACACATACTTGTGCACGTAAAAATTTCCGCTCCTGATTTCCGACGTTTCATCTCAGATTCCCAAAGCCAGTAGGGGCGCCTGATTCAAGTCATTCTGAAGAGCCGTGAAAGGCTTATTGAAAGGAGAATGTTTTTTTGCACAATAGGGACCACGGCTGCTTTAACGAACGGTTAATCCACAGACACAGGGAACATTGTGTTTGTATTAGATGCGCTTGTGTTTTTGGAATATCATCACTGCAGCAAAATGCTGAGAGTGGGTTCCCATGGGGTCATTAGTAATCCTGGTGTGGGGATTGCTATGACATCTCTAAAGAAAACGCATTTTGTGCCATGGATAAGGTAACGATAGCGTAATTGGATTTGCCGATTACCCCACTCAATATATCTCTACACACCTAGTTTAACTGTTAACACCGGGACGGCACTTCAAAATTGTGACATCAACCATCTGGGACAGATGCTTTCAACCTAATTTCTATATTTGTCCTCATCTCTCCTTGCGTAGCCTACATGAGGGTCCTTGGTTTATATGTGTAAATGTCTAATACGCTCAGAGAATAAGCCGTCAGATTAGCCATGCTTGTGACAGAACGGCAGTAGATAGTGAGACATCCACTTATCCCTATCGCTGCATCTTTTATTTGACAACCTCATTGGAGACACCGGCAGTTTCACTACCAATGAAGGAGGTATGATAGCAGATCTTTGAAAATAAACTATATATAAAATTAAACATTGGTTGTTTATTTTGCTCCTTAAAATTACCAGTGGTTGAATGAATGTGCATACTTTTTTATTACAGTGGTCTACTTTTCCTTCCCCCCACTGAACTGCAATGTCACCTCCACTGTCAGACGTCAACATACTTGCCATTCATCCTGATCAGACTGTTCATTTGCTGCCGTTCAGGGCTAAAAGATCAAAAGTAATAATTTGCTATGATTTATTTTCTACCCATAAGATCATTCACGCATACTTTAGCGCAGGTCAAAGGGATTCATCTCTCTGGCCATACCTCACCTTTGTCAAAAGTTGTTACACTACTTGATACCACAGGTGTTCGCTTGTATTTCTCTATCCACAGCAGGTGGGCGGCCCATTCCAATGGATTATTTCAGAAAAATTATTTCAGTTTTTGTTACGTGTATGGCAAAGGGAACTAACAATCCAACCTGAGCCTGGGCCGTGCTGTCATTCAGAGCTTTCCGGAGACCCTGGCTCAGCCCCCTGCGCAGGTTCTGCCTCTGGATGCTGTCCAGCCGATTTCGTCGCACATAAATGGACACAACTATGAGAGAGCGAGCGAGAGAGAGAGAGAGAGAGAGAGAGAGAGAGAGAGAGAGAGAGAGAGAGAGTTCATATTATACATAAAACAAGCGTTGACAGGGGAATCCGTATTATAAGGGTAAAAATGGTATTTTACCTGTTTTCACCCACATCCTCTCTGTGATATTGCACCGCTGTGGTGGAGCTTCTGTTGTGGTGGTGGTAAATGGGGACAAAATGATGGTTGTGCCCCCCCTGGGTGGGCTTGTCCTTGGGACAGGAGGAGTGAATGTTCTCCTGGTGACTGGAGTCCTGGTGGTTATAGTGGTTGCGGTTCTTCTTGTCATGAGTGTGGGCTGTGGTGTGACGGTGGTGATGGCTATCTGTGTGGCTGCGGTAGTAAGTTTAGCGGAAGGCGTGCTTGTTGTTTTGGCGGCTGGAGCTATTGAGGTTGTGGTGCTGGGCTGTTGAGAGGCTGTAGTGGTGTCCTGTTGAGCAGACAGGGGTGATACCTGAGATGTTGTCTCGATGGGCCCGAAAGAAAAAGTATTGTTGACTGATTGCAAAGGCATCACGCTGGTCTCGTTTTCTTTGGGGAGGGTAGGCCCCGTCTTTCCGGATGTCCCTGTGGTCGACTCCCCCATCCCCATCTCTGTAACGACAACAAACATCTTAGTTGCGTCCTGCAAGAGAGTGGAATTGACCAAGGAGGTTAAGCCCGGCGGCAGGGATGGAGGTGTAGCGGACATGCCCGTGGAAGCGGAGTGAGACGACAATGCAGCGCCAGCATGCGTGTTGAGGCTGGATGGTTGTGTGATGACAGCTGAGGTGATGAGAGGCGACGGCGACGACGGGAGCGGAGATGACAGTGATGATGAGGGCGATGTAATAGAGAAAGGCATCGGATTAGCCTGATTAATGTACAGTGAAGAGGAAAGTTGTGGAATAGTTTCACCCTGCGACAGCCCCGTGGATGAAGAGGAGGAGGATGCCGGCGAAGGTGATGATGACAAATGTGATGAAGATTGAGAGAACACCCATTTCAGCTTTGAATCCACCCGGTTACTAGTGATGGCAGTGACAGATGCGGCAGGTCTGTTTGGAAGTGTTATTTCGGTGGCAGATGGAGTCCCAGGTGGCACATTATGATGCTTGTTATTGCTGCTGTGCAGCGATCCAAGGGAGCTGGCTGGTGAAGATGTCACTTTACCATCAGTGGTGTGAGAGGGGGAGAACGAAACATCCAATCCTAATGTTGATGCTGCAGGAGAATCTTTTGTGGCTTGAGGTGGTTCACTGGAAGCCACGGGGGAGCTTAGACGGATGGTTGGAGGCGGAGTCAGGCCCCAAGTTGAATTCAACACAATAAATTTGGACATGGTGTGTTTTCCCCTTTCAGAATATTGAACGGATGATAATGAATTTGTCGTTGTGTGAGAATTAATGCTATCCACGACTGATACGCTTGCTGACTTGTGTGAACCACTTGGAAGGAATACCAGAGAGGTTGTTTTCCCTTTCTGTTGTGAAGATGTTAGTGTGGTGCCAGAGCTGAAAATAGAGTTATCTGTTCTGGCGGTTTCTTCTCCATTAATGGAAATAGTAGAGACTGCAAACAGTATTGCAGAGGAAGCTGTTTTTCTGCTTAAATAAAATTCAGATTTATCACTACTCCCACTGGGAAGAGGCTGCTGAGAGTGTGAGTAATGGTGTGGCCTCAGTGGTAAGATGCTTTCTGACCATTGGGACTTTTCCTGCCGACCCATGTGTGTGACATCATTTTTATGAGTGAGATGTTTAGGAGTCCCTGAGATATCCTCAGATGGCACTGTGTGAAAAGGTGGAAAGGTGGTGAGATACAGTTTGGGATATCTTCCAGAGTCTGTCTTAAATAATGAAAAGTCTTTCAAAGTATTGGAAGAGGTCAGCCGAGTTGTGAAATTCAGTGATGGAACGCTCTTCCTGTAAAATTTAGCATCTGTGGCCATATTGAGTTCTTCATGAACATTGGATGAAGTAACACCTAAACTGTTGATAGTATTTGTCCTGCTGCTCTTGGTGGGCTTGTCTGTATGTGTCTTATGCATAAATGAATTTGATAATAACTCAGTCATGCTCCGAGAAAACAGAATCTGGCTAGTTGGGGTTGTATAAAAACTGTGTTTGGTCTCCTCTTTTATCATTGCTTGAGTTGACGTCTCAGGTAAATGCATATATGCCTGTTCAACTGGATGGGGCAGTAAAGTTGGGCCAGTATTGAAAGACCTGCTGGGGCGCGTGAGGGGCAACCTTTGTGTCTCTGAAGGGGTCATCTGTGTAGAAAACAAGGTTTGGTCCAAGACATTAGCCTCTCTAGTGTCAAATGTGCTGCCAAAGCTCTTACTTAGGGGAGGAGCAAATGATGACGAATTTGATGGAATTATTTTAGATGAGTTTAGGATCGTCTTGAGCATTGTCCATCTTCGTTCCTGAGATGCTCCCCCTTGAGAAGGTGCTTGTGTAATAAATTCACGTAGAATAACTGAATGAGGTGAATAAAATGATTCCATTTGAGAAGTTGTGGAGGATTTTAGTTGGGTAGTAGGGGAGCTCGTAGTGAGACTAGCTGCCTCAGACCTTGTCTGTTTCCAAGAGGGTGAACTATTCTGTTGAGTTTGGCCAGACACAGAAATGAGTGATGGATTGCTCTTCCTGTAAAATGTGGTATCTGTGGCCGTATTGAGCTCTTCATGAAGATTGGATGAAGAAGCATCTAAAATGTTGATAGTATTTCTCCTGCTGCGCTCGGTGGGTTTGTCTGCATGTGTCATGTGTATTAATGAATTCAACAGGAGCAGAACCTTGCCTTGACCAAACTGAATCTGGCTCGCCGGGGCTTCAGAAATACCATGGTCTGTCTCTTTTATCATTGCTTGAGCTGACGTCTCAGGTAAATGCATATATGCCTGTTTAACTGGATGGGGCGGTAAAGTTGGGCCAGTAATGAAAGACCTGCTGGGGCGCGTGAAGGGCAACTTTTGTGCCTTTGAAGGGGTCATCTGTGATGAAAACAAGGGTTTGGTTTGGTCCAAGACATTAGCCTCTCCGGTGTCCAATGTGCTACTAGAGCTCTGACTTAGGAGAGGAGCAAATGATGACGAATTAGAATCAATTATTTTACCTGAGTGAAGGATCCTCTCTAACATCGTCCATCCTCGTTCCTCAGGTGTACCCTTTAGAGTCGCTGCTTGTGTGATAAATTGTTGTACATTAATTGAATGAGGTGAATGAAATGAATCCAATTCTGATGTTGTGGAGGACTTCAGTTGGCTTGTAGAGGAACTCATGGTGAGACCAGGTGAACTTTTCTGCTGAGTTTCGCCGGAAACAGAAATGACTGATGGAATGCTCTTCCTGTAAAATGTAGTATCTGTGGCCGTATTGAGCTCTTCATAAATTTTGGATAAAGGATCACCTAAGCTGATGATAGCATTTGTCCTGCGGCTCTTGGTGGACTTGTCTGTATGTGTCAAGTGTGTAAATGAATTTGTAGAACTCACAATGGGACTAGCAGACTCAGACCTTGTCTGTCTCCAGGAAGGTGAACTATTCTGGCGAGTTTGGCCGGAAACAGATATGAGTTCAGCTCCCACAGTACCTCCGAGGCTATTATTCATAATAGGGATAGGAGATCCAGTCCTGCCACCACCTGCTGCTGTCTGTAAATCAACGGGAGAAGATGCATTCTCCGAGGACACCACGCCAAGGTCCATAGCTGTTAGTTTAGTGATTGCCATTTCGGAAGGAGATGAATTACGTAGCATGGTCGACAGGGTCCTCCATGGAATTGTAAAAAATGGACCTGAGAATCTTGATGTCATAGCTGGTGTTGTACCAGGATTTATAACATGTGAATGCACCGGGGGCATAGTTCCGACATTAAAAGTTTGACTGCCTGGCCGTGTCTTGTCTTTTTCTGCCCTGTCTGGTATTTCGTTCCCCTTCTCCCTTGTGATGTGACTGGAAACCCAATAGTGTTTAGCAGGCATCAGCAGCATTGCTGATGTAGGATTTTGCGATGCTCGCTGCTGGCTTTGATCTCCCTGAATGTTTTTATCATACGAGGAGAGAATGTAGGTGCTTCTCCCATTACCATCGGCCAAGATAGTGTTCATATCTCTCTGGGTTTGAGTGGCTTTTCCTGAAAATGTCACGGGAATTTCACCTTGGTGTGATGTAAAAGGTGAACTTGTGCTCCTAGTTGTTGTGCTTTTCAGTTTGGCACTGTGACTAAGGATTTGCTTCACAGTTCCGTCGAGTGTTGTGCTCACCCCTTGAGAGGAAGCCCATAATGAAGATAATGAAGGTGGTGTTTTATCCATGCTTTGACCTTTGGGGGAAGTTTCCCTGATGTTTCTGACTGTTTCTGGGGGAAATGTGGGCGCAACAGTAGCGTTTGAGCTGAACAACCTTTCATTAATCGTCGGTAAATCAACTAATGGACGCAAGGTGGGACGTGCTGACGTCACGTCATTGGTCCGATGTTGGGATCCTGCTGGTTCTAATGCTGCAGTTGCAGATGCAGATGATGATGATGATGGTGAAAACATGAAAGAAGTCAAGGCTTTCAGTGAAGACTGCCTTGATTGTGATGATTGGTTGTCAGTAAACATGCTGAGGCTGGATGCGGACTTTGTGCTATTAAAGTTGAATGGAGCTGATGAGGATGATGCTGATGCTGATGATGCTGATGCTGATGATGATGGTGATGGTGATGATGATGATGATGATGGCGATGATGATGAGTGGTGTTGCGATGCTGGCATGCTGAAAGTCAGACCTGAGCTGGTGAATAGGTTCCTACTGGTTCCCAAAGAGGATGAGGAAGACATCTCTGAGCCCTGGTTGGCGTCCTCTGAAGGCCGTCGGCTGGTGTGGTTCTTCTCCCTGGTGATGGTTGGTGAGGTTCTGCTTTGGTCGAGGCTCGGTGGATGTTGGAAAGTCAGAATGGAGGCGAACGCAGGCCGCCCTCTCAACCCTCCTCCCTCAGACACGGCTCGCACGTCCGAATGGAGGACTGAAGAAGAGGTGTCGGCTGACGGAAGAAAAGAACCAGCTGTGTCTATGGGCTCAGTGGTTAAAAAGGAGGAGCCAGAGGCAAACGCTGGTTCTAGAAGAGAGCACAGAGTGAAATCACAAGTTAACTGGACGAATTTAACATATGACAAATGTTAATAATTTACAAAAAACAATAGTGATTCCTGGCTCAGAAGGGAAGTTCAAAATGAACACTGCATGAATGCATATCATCTGCCAATTTTTCTGTTTGACTAGTATGAGACTTTTTTTAAATAAAATCACAAAAATTACAAGTCAAGAAATGCAAAAAATACTTACTTATTATACTTAAATTATTTTCTCTATGACTAGTTGGTTCTTTATGTTGTTAACCATTGTTAGAAAAAGAAAAAAGAAAAAAAAATCTTGTTTTAACTGGTGGCGTATGTGTATGGCGTATACCAAAATATAGCGCAACAGCAGGAATAGACTAACAGTAATGGGACATCTCCTGTCGTTTTCAAGTGGAGTATTCTACCATGACATTTTAACAGTGTCAGGTAAGTCGTCAATGTAGAACACTGACTTTTAAAAACTTCCTTTGAGTGTTTCGGCATCCTGGTACTCATATTATCCACTCAATGCCGAATGTTTGCCGTGGGCAAACATTTGTATTCTCAGAAGAGAAACCGAGGCGTATACTTGAAAGTGGAACAAATGAAATTACTCAAGTTCTTGAGTCCAACTTGGTGCAGAAGCACAGCCAAGATGACTCCAGCTCAAAGAATGCACAAAGAAGGTTTTCGGGGCTTTTTTTCGTGGAAGACAGAGCCACAGAGAGAAAAACAGAACAAAGCAGAGATAGCGAGGCTGCAGGTAATAAAGGCACTAAGATGTCCAGAGTAGAGCTGGCACACATCCCAACCACTCCTCTCCTTTAGTGCCATTCTCAGCACAACCCACACACGTCCACACGCCACAACCATCGGGATGTGGGCGCTGGGTGATTTTATTCATCTATGAGGATTTGTAACTCTGTCACATCAGAGTTCATTCCAGCTAAAACAAATACATGAATGACGTTGAGGGAGCTGGAACTTGAGCCTTGAGTGAGCAACACAAACTGTACGTAAACTGGGTGTTAAGTACAGTAGATTATTAATGTGCAGCTCAATGATATGACCAGGTAGGAGAGACGATCATGCAAATATTAAATCAAACTAAGAGATATTGTGCACACAATCACACACATGGCCCGGCACTCAATTTATAGTAGAGAAGAATTTGCCGTGATTGATATAGTTTTCAAAGATATTTTCTGCCTAAGGTAATCTACATTAAAAAAAAAGGTTGTTTGAAAATGATTTGCCAATTACTTAATGGAACAGTAACAGCGTATAATATCTCACCATATGTTCATGAAATCACTTAAATGCAGGCCACGTACTCTGAATGGGCTACAGTCAATGTCACCACTATACTACATACTTCATACTATAACAGATTCTCTATTTGGAAGCAGCAAAGGTGGGGTTTTTAACTGGAGAAGATAAGAGCATTAACAAGCCATTTCGGTAGAACTGGATACTACCTGTTGACATGAGGCCAGCTCCATGTATCAGTGCGAGGACACTCACGGGAAAAAGGACCACTATAATGAAAATGTTTTCTTCCTTAGTGTGTTGAAAAGGATGTGGGCCAATTCAAACAAAAAGGTGAAGGTCTCTTACCCACTTGTCACTGGGGATATCCACAAACTCTCAATGTGATGCTATATCTACTCTTCAGATACAAGGTCAGATACACATACAACTACACCTCACAATATTTTTATTAATGAGCTCTGACTGTCATTTCAATTAAGTTCCTGTGTGTATAAATAGACATTCCGTTCTTCGTTACACAGTGCACCGCTCCTCGATGGTCCTTTCAAGTAGGTAATGGAAGGGATACACCAAAGGACTTTGAAAAGATTTTCAAAAGACACGTCACACATTTAAAGACCTTTTTGTCCATCCCAGCAGCGCGCGCACACTGTACTGTAGGATTTAAGCAAAGGACGGTGATCAGAGGGGATCTCTCACACATCTTGGGATTGGAGCACACACTGCAGGACCAAAGACTTAAGACTTAAGATAACATCAAACCAACCTGTTGGACTACTCAAATCAAACGACTGCCGCCATAACGCCCCTTAAGACAAGAGATTTCCTGATGGCTTTCTTGAGATCTTAAGAAAGAGAAAGGCTGTCTCTTTGTCATGCTGCTCATGTTTTTGTTTGGGCACTGGAGGAGACTGGAAATGACGCCGGCGTCAGCCATGGTTTGGGATGATGTTTTGACTTTTTGCTTTTGCTTTTTGTAAGATAAAAAGAGTGCGTATTGCATCGATTCCATTGAGTCGCTGCCCTTCCACGGCCCACAGATCGATGGACGGAGATGGATCATCACACCACTGCATGTCACCGGCTCTAAGATGCTAAGGCTTTGGGATATTTTAGGAATGGACTAGAGAGTACGAGGTTTGAAAATAACAGGGAGAGAGAGAGAGAGAGAGAGAGAGAGAGAGAGAGAGAGAGAGCGCAGCGTGATCCGTTGGCCCTTTTTTTTTTAAGCGTCTCTGCAGCCCTCGTTTCCACAACCTCTGCAGCCACCAGGACACACACACTCTGTACGTGACTCCAGCTGCTGCCCGCGTATTATTCACCGCTTCGCCCGTTGCTCTGAGCTGTTTGTGTTCTTTCATGAGAAAATATTAAATAAAGAAAAAATAAAATGATAAATAACAGGATAGATGTGAGGGAGGAGAGAGAAGGTTAGGTATTTGAAAGAGAAGGTATTTGAAAATTCATCACAATTTTCAACCATACCAATAAACCATCCTGGTTGTGCATATTTTATATATTTGACTACTGTTATTTTTCTTTTTTTCAGTTATACTTTATACATATATATATAATATTATATGATATATATTAATTCTCAGACTTTTGATCGTTTTTTGGTAAAGCTTCTGGTGTGATGTATGGAGCTGGAATTCCCAAAGAAAAGGTTCAAGTCGAGAAGTTGGAGTTTTTTTGACGTGCTTTTGTCTATGGAGGTCACACACGTGCAGGGTGGAGGCAGGTGGATGCGCTGCTGAGGTGACAAGCTCATGGAGAGAGAGGAAGTCACACACACACACACACACACACACACACACACACACACACACACACACACACACACACACACACACACACACACGCACACACGCACACACACACGCACATACACACGCACATACACACACACACAAACACACACAGCAGGGTGTGACATGTTAACAGCAGGAAGGCAATGAACACTCCAGCATGGAAATTGCACAGAAACAGTTTGAGATCCTGTGAACAAAAGAAGAAAAGAAGAGAATACTGCACTCCTCAAAATGCTCCACAAATTAAAAAAAAAACTAGAGAAGTTATATTGTGACCAATCAATCTGGTCTCACGCTTTTCGTGCTCATAGTCACGAAAAATTAATCTATTGAATGGTGTCCGACGATTGTCTTTTTTCGTGCTATACAGTGCGGCAAAAAAGTATTTAGTCAGCCACCAATTGTGCATGTTCTCCCACTTAAAAAGATGAGAGAGGCCTGTTATTTTCATCATAGGTATACCTCAACTATGAGAGACAAAATGAGAAAAAAAAATCCAGAAAATCACATTGTCTGATTTTTAAAGAATTCATTTGCAAATTATGGTGGAAAATAAGTATTTGGTCAATAACAAAAGTTCATCTCAATACTTTGTTATATACCCTTTGTTTGCAATGACAGAGGTCAAACGTTCTCTGTAAGTCTTCACAAGGTTTTCATAAACTGTTGCTGGTATTTTGGCCCATTCCTCCATGCAGATCTCCTCTAGAGCAGTGATGTTTTGGGGCTGTCGCTAGGCAACAGGGACTTTTAACTCCCTCCAAAGATTTTCTATGGGGTTGAGATCTGGAGACTGGCTAGGCCACTCCAGGACCTTGAAATGCTTCTTACGAAGCCACTTCTTCGTTGCCTGGGCGGTGTGTTTGGGATCATTGTCATGCTGAAAGACCCAGCCACGTTTCATCTTCAATGCCCTTGCTGATGGAAGGAGGTTTTCACTCAAAATCTCACGATACATGGCCCCATTCATTCTTTCCTTTACACGGATCAGTCGTCCTGGTCCCTTTGCAGAAAAACAGCCCCAAAGCATGATGTTTCCACCCCCATGCTTCACAGTAGGTATGGTGTTCTTTGGATGCAACTCAGCTTTCTTTCTCCTCCAAACACGACAAGTTAAGTTTTTACCAAAAAGTTCTATTTTGGTTTCATCTGACCATATGACATTCTCCCAATCCTCTTTCAATTCTCGCTTCTCAGGTGTCGTACTGCTTCCTGCTATTTGGGAATCAACCCCGATCCCATTTCGTCCTCCCTCTCTTTTGTCCATTTTTTTCACTCTTCCTTTTCGAGATCAGATTTGAAAATAGTCCATTTTTATTACTATTTGAAAGTAATTGTCGTTTGTTTTGAAGTAATTCTTTGCCGCAAATAATGCAGGGGTCTGTCGTCTGGCACACTCCTCTTGACCAGGGCCCGAAATGGCAGAAGTCCAATAAAAACCCTGGACTAAAATGTCTTCTGTATTCCTCGATATATACTGTATATTTCATAATGTGCAAATCACCTAGATTTCCATCTGTGGCTTCAAACACGACGAGGACCGTGTCTTTATTTAGTTGCTGTGGATCCTCCTCAGTGGAAATCCTCCAGAGAGTGGGTTTTCACAGAGCTCTTTGGAAAGAGAAGGGGGACGAGTTCCCACTATTCTCCAATGAGGGATCAGATATTTGCTGGCTCGGGCAAAATGCAGGAGCGGCAGCCAAAACAAATTGACTTGTGAAGCATATTATGTAAATGTCCCAAAAAGGTCCCATTATAATTCATTTAAATAGCGAGACTGGTACAGACACTATTGTAGTGGACGGGCTTCCTGTTTTTATTTGCGCTATATCTCTGGGAAATGAGTTTCACTTATCTTTTCTTATCTTTTAAATGTGGCGATATTAGCCACAGTTACTTTAGAAATGTCCTTCACAATAACAACCTGTCTTCATGAAGTGACTTCAGTGGCCCTTATGCTTAAACGCCACTGAAAAGCATAAAAGCCGGTTAAAAGCATTAAGATTTAGACGTGACGCACACAACACAGGAAAAAAAAATTATATATATATATATATATATATATATATATATATATATATAATTTTTTTTTTATAATGCCAACATTGTCCCGGAGACGGGACAATGTTGGCATTTTAGGATGGGATGGATTGATGACACAGACAACACATTCTTGGCTTGTGGTCTCAGTGGAATCACTAGCGGGGTGCGGGGTGTGCGGACTGCACTGTGTGACACCATCTGAGGGGTAGACAGCAAAATAACTGTCTATAAAAATGTTGTGCAGTGTTTCAGCAGATGTTAATATTTTTTTTACAAAAATAGCCCTGTAGTTAGTTACAATAACTAAAACATTTTTCGTAAGCCCAGTTTACTTACTTATTAATATACCTCAGAGGCATATTGATACATAATGCGTAATGAAGAAGGAGCGATCCAAGCTCCGCTGCGCGTCCCCGTTCCTCCAAACAAAACAATTAAAACAGTGTGTTTTTATTTTAGATGTATATATTTTCCTTTTTTTTTTTTTAACCTGTGCTGTCAGCAGGCTGGGCATACAACACAGAGTATTTGACACCATTGCATCCAAGACAGAGTTCATCTGCAAGTGGAATTCAAATCTCAACCTGCAATGCCACTGTTTATTAATCATCAAGAAAAGCTGTAATAACTCTGTCCTCTGGACGACCTGAGAGATGACAAGAGCACAGTGCTTTGCTAGACAAGACCGCCACCAATCCCCCTCTTTGGAGAGCGGTCTTACCTTGTTTTGGTCTGTAAAGAGCGAATCATCATTACTTCTCCAAGAGGGGGGGGAACACCACGGGTGAGAACCATAAACATAGAGACAAACAACAATGTGTACTTGACAAAATATTGAAACGTCAGACATTGTGTATTTAACAAAACATGATAAAAATTAAGTCAAGGAAAATTGGAAAAGCAATTACAGCAAGTGGCCTCGGAACACGCCCCCAAAGGGGGTGTGTTTTGAGGCAGAAGCTGGTAGTGTGTGGGCCTGTGATGAGTCCACCTGTGTATGTGTGTGTGTGTGTGTGTGTGTGTGTGTGTGTGTGTGTGTGTGTGTGTGTGTGTGTGTGTGTGTGTGTGTGTGTGTGTGTGTGGGACTCAGGACTTGTCCCAATGAGTTCTGTTGTATGGGGTCAGAATTATATCATAGTGCCTTCAAGCAGCGGAAAAGGCCTTGCAGCCACCCACGAGTCCCGCGGCCGTATAAACACCCCACGACCTCAAGAAAGCTCTGAGCACAATGCACCAGAGCCACAGAAGGCCCCCTCAACCCACAGAGAAGCCGGGAGCCCGTGGAGCAACAGCCATGCGGGGCCCCCCACACCCACAAATGCCCCACGCAAAGGCGAGGCCCACCATACCACAACCTATGAGATACTCCACCCGGCCACAAGCCCAGAGAGCTCACTCACATAGCCAAGTGGGCATGGCGCGGGGAACCCCAATATCAACCCAGTCGGCATCATAGACAGCCAGATATGCTGCCCTCCACGACCGCCCGCATACGGGGCACCCGCCTTACCCGCCACAGAGAAGCTGCACAGCGGGAGTAAGGCCGACCCCCACCTCCCGCACCGCCACCCACATCCACGAAGACGAGAAGCCACCAAGGGGCCCTGGAAAACAGCCGGCCGGTAACCACCCGGCACCAGGGACAAGCCGCCAGGACCCAAACACCGCCGGCAGGGGGCCCACCCGGTCGCCCCCCCCCCCCCCCCCCCCCCGGCAAGCCACACCCCAACACCAAGCCACCAGTGGCCACCACCCCGAAAACCCCAGTGCTCAATGTTTGCGGTCTGTGTATGCAGTTAAAATTGCGGTGTGCAGGGGTGCGAGCCATCCAAGCATATCAAAACCAGAATCACTCGCACGCCTCCTGCCCCGCAGACCCTGGCCTGGTGGTGTGTTGTTTGCAGTAAGATTTGTGTGGGTGTGTATGTGTCCCAAGCTGGTATGAGTGGTATTGCAGGACAGTCGTGAAGCACGCCAAAGTAGGAGCATGACGGGCAAGATCACAGCCGCCCGCCACATCCCTAATTCCCTCCATTTCCTAATTGAACAAAACAAAAAAAGCCCTGTGCGTCCCATGCTGGCTCACTCGTGTCTCCCCGTTTGCTTTCCGTTGCTATGGGGCTTCATTTGGTAGAAAACTGCACTTTTTTATGTGAATACTATTAAATAACATATTAAATACTAGTAAATAACAAATCCTGCACTTCAGCACAAATCCTGCACTACAATTTTTAAAGGCTCGGCAGAGCCATCGTTACCACACACACACACACACACACACACACACACTGAATCTACTGTAATAAGTGCTGTTCAATAAGACCAAGCAATATTATTTCTTTTTGCGATGCATCACTCTGTCTAAATGAAAGAAGAGTTTCCATACGGCTGATGACAGCTAATTTCGGAGAGTAGACAATGCAGAGTCCAGATCCGTCAGCAGACTAGGACATGTCTCCGTCTATAGAAATGCCAGCTTGAAAGAAGAGAGCTTTCAGTCATTATCACACCTGTACAATGCAACGGAACGTGTAGATGGTATATGTTCCAGACTTACAACTTAAAACACCTTAAGGGCTCTAGTGGGAGAGAGAGATAGAGAGAGGGAAAGTGATTGTGTGAAAGTGGAGCACCCGGTTTGCTCCTGGGACGGAGGATAGAAGGGCAGGTGGAGGACACATGGAGGAGTTGGGGGGCAACTTGGCGGGTTCGGGCCCGTGGAAGAGAGCTGTTTGTCAGGTGGACAGTGGACCGTGGAGTGGGCCGGACGACTGCAGGATGTGGGTCATGGGCCCTGTTGTTGTGTGTTGTAAGCTCAGGTTTCTTTTTGAACATGTGTTTGGTTATTACGTTGTCTGATGGGGAGACGTTGGTGCTGTGGTTTTATATATCTGACTATTTCTGTTTTGTATTTTCCTTGTATTTCTTTGGGGCTATTTCTATAGTTTTCACAATTTCTTTTAAAATTGTTACTTCACCTTTTATTCTGTTTTATTTTATTATAATTTTATATATACTGTATATTTGATATAATTATTATTTTATATACATATATTATTATATTATTACACATATTATTACACACAACATATATATATATATTCTTTTTTTGAGACTGTTAAGGTTTTTTTTAATGAATAAAATTGTCTGCAGTGAAATTTGCACCAAACCTCACCAGCACTAAGTTCCTATAGGTAAATTTACCTGGCGGTATAAACTGATTCTGATTCTCAAACTTCTGAGAAGGGTTGCCAGGCATCTGTAAATCTACACACAGTCCTTAACTCTGTGGGAAGAAAAAAAAAAGCTTAACTGTCCAATGATTCTGCCATGAATAAATAAACACATTTCTGTATGTTTTCTGATTTCTGTTCTTCTGGGTGTTTTTCTTAACCCCCTCGAGTACTTTACTGCTGATCACTTTCCTCCAAGAAGGCTGCGCTACATTTTAAAAACACAGAGATGGACCAAAGCACCGCGGAAAATAAATAAATTGAGCTAGGTTGTTCGTCCCCGATGAGGTTTGTCACCACACAGCACGGCGGAGGTCGATGAACTTGATGATGACGGGCGTCGGAAAGGCTTTTCCACGACGTGCTCCGTCAAAAGCAGTCCCCTGGTCGTAGTAGGCCTGACTGAAATTTTTCACGAAGTTAAATCTTTCCATTCCCCAATTGATAGGATTCCCAAGTTCTCATATATTACCTCGAAAACACCTCCGGTCCCGTCGGCCTGTTTTCCCCAAACTCATGTTGACACGGCCATAAGTGTCCCTCTCTCTCTCTCCCTCTCTCTCTCTCGCTCCCCCAATCCCTTTCTTTCTGCATGACTAATGATGTAAATCCTGGCCTAATCCATCTCCTCTCTCATTTGGGCGGACGTCTTACTCATTTCTGACGGCGACATCTTTAACTCCCCCCTCCCCTTCCCGACACGTCAAACTGAAACTCAGTGACTCGGCTCCGTCAACACCGGTGTGTCTCCCCCCCCGCGGGGTTGAACGCTCCTCCCGGATCCATTAAGAAATATGAATTATTTTCCGAGCAAACAGCGCGATACAGCGGTTTTTCATTTTTTTTGACCGCTCAATTTAGAGCTGGCAAAAGATTTTTATGTTTCCCGTTTTTCCCCGCTCCTCGCGTCTATAAAAGTCCAGGGTGGATATAAAGAAATAAAATATGAAAATTCCACCAGTGACCCGTCTCTGGCTGCTGCACAAAGACCCCTCCACATCAATCTTCCAGCCGCTCTATGTGCTGTGTGGTGCAGAGCTCGTTGGACGGGGCGCTTCGTCAGCGCGGCCTTTCACTTTGCGGCCGATAAATTACGAAACCCCCCCCCCCCCCCCCTACATCCCATAATAGCCCAGCCCTTCCAAATGCGACCGGCTGGAGTTACAGTGGACATGAAGACACAAAGACAGAAGGGAAAGGGGGGGAAGCAGAGGTATGGAAAGAAAAGAAGAAAAGGAGTGCACGCGCACACACACACACGCACGCACGCACACGCACACACGCACACAAGCACACACACACACACACACACACACACACACACACACACACACACGCACACACAGGATAATGCCAGGCAGATGGTAGATGGTAATTAGTCGGCCTCTTTGCTTTTCCTCTATCATAACATCACCGTGGATCGTCCTTTTTTTTTACTCCAGTGAGGAGAGAGAGAGAGAGAGAGAGAGAGAGAGACGGCAGCACCTTGTAGGTTTCTGTGGCAAAAACACACAAAACATGAAGGCGGAACCAAAAAGATGGCGTCGCATGATGCATTGTGACACCCGAGGCTGCCGCTCATCGCCGCCTGTCGTTGGCCTCGATGGCAGCAAAGGTGTTTGCGTCGCACCTGCATGAAAATCCGCCTCAGCGAGTTCAAAGACATAGATCTGAGCGATATCGAATCAAATGAAACATCCCAAAAATGTTTCCTCGATACTGATCATCTGACGACACACGAGATATATTTGAGAAACAATCACGAGTAATGTGGATACTATATCCAAGTATCTAGTTTATCAAGTACCATCTGTGACCCCCGACGATATCGATATGATTGCGACGTCGATAATATAACAGTACGTCGCCCCGCCCCAAAAAGGCATCGATGAGATCGTGCACAGGAGCGAGGTTTGACATTTTTGTTTAACACACACACACACACAAGGCAGGCAACGTGGAAGAAGGAAACCTGGCTCTGCTCTGGGGAAGTGGGAAAACCCGTCGGGAAGAGAGGAAAGGCAGATAATGATAGAAATGTCATTCATAGCATGCACAGCAACACACACACACACACACACACACACACACACACACACACACACACACACACACACACACACACACACACACACACACAGTTCTGCCTCATCGAGAGCACGCACGCACACACACACACACACACACACACACACACATACAAATACAGCCATGATTACAGTCCTGAAGACCATTAACAATGCAGTAAATGAGCATAATAGCTGAAGCGAGGGCATCAGCAACCCGACCACGTCCCACATTCACTTCAGCGCACGCAAAGGTCAACTCCAGGCAGCGGGTGAGTCTGGGAGGCTTCGCCTCGGTTCCACAGCCGCCGATTTAAAATTGGCACCGGTCAGATGGTTCATGAAGCTGCAGCATAACTAAAGGGACCGGTTCCAGAACGAGCCTGAAACAAGATGCTGCTTGCTCCGCGAGCGGCGGCTAACCGGGGACTCTCCGGTGACTGCGGAAGGACTCACGCGCCATCCCATCATGCAGTCACGATAGAATAATTTGGTCCAGGCCACGATTTTTCAGTCTCTTCTTTGAAAAGAGGATTGAGACTCCACCAAATGAGACGATCATCAAACAGCAGACCGATCCCCGCGACGGCGGCGGCTATCTCTGAGTTTCTAACTCATAACGTCGACGTCACCGCTTCATCGAGCTGAATGAAAGTCCCTGTGAGATCAATTCCCAGAGCTGCTAACATCATGCATGTTAGAAAGTGATGTCTGAAAACATGTGAAAAGACGGTGAACGATGACCGTTAAACTGCTTTTGTGTTGCAGATTTTTTTGGCCCGGGCCTAAATCAGGGCTGGATGACGCACGGCCCGGCCCTAACCTCGCACGGCCCCTCCCCGAACGCCGTATAAGCGAGTCACCACAGCCCGCACTAGCTTGCTATCGAGCGATGGCGCCTTGGTCCCGCAAACGCATCTTCCCTGGATGCCAGAATGTACATAACAGCTCGGCCTCCTCCCCCTGCTCCTGGCGCTCCCGGACAGCGGCGCGGGGGGCCCCCCCGCCCGCCCGGGGAGCGGGGCTCTCCCCGGGCGGGCGGGGAGCCGGCTCCCTGGGAGCGCACGGAGCCGTGGGAGCCACCGCGCTCCGCCCCAAAAAATGTTTTCCCACCTTCTCATTTTTCTATTTTTAACTTCAGGACAAACTCGGAACAGCGATCCCGGTTTTGGGTTGGTACACGCATGTATTGGATTAGCGGTATTTGACACGGGAGAGAGGCTGCATCTCTGCCCGTGATTGGCTGTGGACTCGGTGTCTTCAGTGGACACGCACCCCAGCGTCTCAAGAGTAGAGAGCGCCTCGATCTTATTTCACGAATTTGAAACCTGATTTTATGCCCTGGCCGATTTTTTGAATCATTCAAAGTTGGCTGGGTGGTTATTAACACATTTCTCTGCGGTGTGAAAAACTCAGAACACATTTACTTTTGATTTGCGGGGACTTTAACCTTTCGCTTTTGACTCAAATATTGAACAAAGAAGCTTTGTCCTTTCCATTGAATGCCGTTATAATTTAAGGCAAGGTGTTTTCCAAGGTACTCACTCTCTTAGTACAAGGACTTTTTACGCCAACTTGACGTGCATCGTTTCATCAATTTCTATTCGCGCCCAAACCTTCCATATTCTCGCCACCTCTGCAAGTCTAATTTGGGTTTTAAAGTCGCTGACGGCGTTTCCTCAACCGGAGGGAGAACTGACTCCAGCCGGGGACGATCTGAGTCGGGGTCTAACCCCCCCAGAAGGAGCTGCGGTACAAGGTGCACGTAGCGCCGACTTCAAAGCATCGTCCTCTGGTTTTGGGAGGAGGCTCCGTGCGCATGCAGCTCATGCTCCCCCACCCGTCTCTAATCTTTGCCGTGGCTGCGCCGGCAATAATAAAGAGAACCGGGGGGGGGGGGTTAATCACACTCTGTGGAGGCTTATCTCCATGAAGCGTCCCACGAAACGCGGAGGAAGACCTCACCTTGAGGGCCTTGGCGGCTCGCTCCGCCCCAAAAATCACCCGGCAGCACCTCTCTGCTGCTTCCCCGGCGGTTACGAGTGCAGAGGGGGGGGGCGGGTAAGTGGTTCCCATGGCAACACGTGGTGCTGCGAGTCACTTGTGAACTGGGACACTAGCGCGCTCGAAAGTCATTGAATAAGGGTCAACCCGGAGACAAACGCCGGTTGTAGCAGCTAAGGGAACCTCATCCCACCGATGCAACGTCAATTTCTAGCAGAGCCAGCTCAGAGGCCGGGATCCCAAACTCCGCGGAATTCAAATTTCCACATCCCATTCGGACGCCAATAGGGTTCGACGCGTCCACGGAAGTGTCCCATCGCGCGGCTCAATGGCGGCAGGATCTCACGTCGTGGAAGACGAGCAGCCCTTTCGGGGGTGGCGGAGGCGGGGAGGCGGAGGCTACGACCGCAGCGGTGCATGCACAGCTGAACTTCAACGGGCGCCCCGCTGCTTGTTTTCATACTATTAAGCGGCGAGAAGAGATTCCCCCGGCATCTATTAATAATGCTCCCTAAAGCATGAACATTAAGCTCACATCGTATGCAATGCCAGCAAATTAATCGCTTGATTAATGCTTTGAATAACGTCACGTTACTTAAGGACGTCTTGGTTTGATGGGAATGATCTCTGCGAACTTCAGTGAAAGTAGCGGGCTCCAGCACGTGTTCACGCTGAACCCGGGGCCAGGAAACGGTGATTGTGGCTACGTTTGCAATCCCGAAATAAGAAAATGTACTCTCCGTGCAAAAATAAATTATCAACACATAACGCACTCTTCTATTTGAAATGACAAAACGGTTGTTATAATAAAATATATGTGGCGATAATAATAAATAAAGTCCATCGTAAAACTTTGGGACAACGGGCTATTCACTAGTTTCTGCTGAGGATCATGATATGAACATTCTCTCAGTCGGAGAATGAAGGTCAGTGATACTCCGAACAGCAAATGAACCCCCCCCCCCCCCCCAAAAAAACCTCCCAATCTCAGGTGGAGGCGCGGAGGTGAGAGTTACATCACATGGAGCAGCACAAAGGAGCCCTGCAGTCCACCCCCCCACCCCACCTCCGGGCGCGCCATCTATTCTTCTCCACCACATGCACTCAACATGCACATCTTTTAAAAAAAATAAATAAATAAATAAATAAATCCCTCCGCTTGCGCCGCATTCTCCCTTAAAAGGAAAAATGCCAAATATGTTAAATAGGGATCCGTCCACATGTGACACAAAATGCAATGTGTGTGTGTGTGTGTGTGTGTGTGTGTGTGTGTGTGTGTGTGTGCGTGTGCGCGCGCGCGCGTGCGTGGCGGACCACAGACAGTTAACTTCAGCGCCGAACGAGGTTTCATCATCGGGATAAGAAACGTCTGTCACGGCAAAATAAAGAAATAAACAAACAAACAAACAGACAAATAAACAAATAAATAAACAAATAAATGAATGCCTTAAAATCAATGAAAAATGGATAACAACAGCAAATCCAGCGTCTCACGCCAGGGGCATGAACGTCCACATCACACCCCGCTTGTCGGAATCGAACGCGGTGAGCGACTTTGCGGCGCGTCTCTTACCCTCCGCGGCCGCGGCGCAGCGCACCAGGAGCAGAATCCCCGCGCACAGCACGCTCTTGGCGGGGACCATGCCCGCTGCCCCGGTCCTCCGGCGACAACCACCCGCCTCCCCCGCGGTGCCTCTCCCCGGGGCGGGAGCGGCATCCCGGTCCGGTCCGCCCGGGTGAGCCGCGCAGGCGCCGCTCACACCGGGAGCCATGTGCACGCCCAGTGGATCAGCTGTGGGAGCCGTGGGAGCTCTGGTGCTGGCTGATGCATCGGATCAGGGAGCGGAGCGGCGGCGGCGGCGGCGGCGGCGGCGGCGGCGGCGGCGGCCCCGGTGCGTCCCAGTCTGCTGTCCGGTGCGGAGTGAGTGGCGGTGGAGCGGCACGCGCCCCATCACGGTGCGGCGCGGCGCGGGGCGGTGCGGTGCCGCGCGCGCGGTCAGGCGGAGCGCGGTGTGGCGCAGGGCTGCACGCGCGCGCACGCACGCACGCACGCACGCACACAGGTTATACAGGAAATTCAGGGGATAACGATTAAAAAAAAAAAAGGTTGTTTTTTTTTTTTTTATATTATTGATTAAATCACATATAAGTCCCATTTAATACTTCGCAAAAGCAGGTCACACACGAACGTTTTGTAAATATCCAAGTCACGTTATCAAAAAAAAAAATGATACATTTATTCAGCTAATATTGAAGTTATTTCTTACCCTGAAACGGAACTAACAGACGCTCTTCTTAACGGAGAAGGGGAAAGTCCAGCGACGCCGTATGGCGCCCTCTGGTGGCGGGAGAGGGAACGGCAGCGTCACGTAGAACAACACTGTGCTCATGGTTAAGTCAACCACTGCCTTGGCGTCCACACCCCACACTGTTTGGGGGAAACCGTCGACAAGATGTCCCCCCAGGTTCAGAATAAACCAAATTACAGGAAATGACACTAAGAACAGGGTTCCTAAACTGGGGTCAGCGGCGCCCTAGGCGTCCTCGAGGGAATTGCAGGGGGTGCACAGGAAAATTTGTGTTTGAAGTATTATTGACCTGATTTATATTAGTGTATTTTTATTTATTTATGTATTGAATGTATTTCCCCCCACAAAATACATCTTAACACATTTTGTGAAAATATATATTATGTATATACAGTATATACGGTGAGTTTTTGTGGTGATGTAGACGTAGTGAGGATATACTCAGTGTATCCGAGTAGACTTTGGATTTGGGAGAGGAAAAAAAAAAAAAAAAAAAAAAGACAAGGTTGAGGATTGCAGCAAGTTTTTTTTTAATTCAAAGTGAATCTTAACAATAAACACCATAAAGTTTTATTTTGACACTCACCAAGAGTCACCTGGAAAACCCGCTTAATGTGACAAAGTAGAGAAGGCTTGGTCACACCTAAATCACTGAGAACTAGAGAGGAAACACTATCGCAAACTGTATAATAGACATCACATCCAGAGAGAGTTAGTTTTCCCAGTCCTCATACTGTAAATATTGCACAGTGCAATTGCTACATGGCAAACTAGTGTAGCACAAAATAAAAAAGCAAATAAAATGAAATGAAAACAAAGCCACAAAAATCTACAAGTATTAAAACAGTAACAGTTCAGATTTCATAATCAAGCCTATGTGATAAGCAATCTAAACAGATAAATTCCATAACTTGCAGTGTGAGTTTACTTTGAAATGAATAGATGACCAGAAAACCCACGGAGGAGAATTGAGTCAACCGGGAAAGAAAAAAAAAAGGTTCAAATCCAGTAAGGATAAGGAGAACACAGTAGCACATTGGACTAATACGGACCCTGAATTGTCTCTAAATTATAATACCGCAGCAGATTTATATCAAAGTCATAGCTTTTTATAGTAATCGTTTTAAAAATTGCTGTTTGTTTTATCTGTTAAATGTTACATGAATCCTCAAAAATGTTAACAAATCCAACTGGAAATATTGTGGAAAAATAACAGTTTAAGATTTCTCTCCACTTGCATCCACCTTTTTATTTTCCCCCTATAGGTGGGGGAGAGTTTGTGCAGGCGCATTGCTGGTGAATACCTTTGCAGGAATCATACTTCTTTTTTTCCTCCTCTTTACATTACACATGCTTATTCCAAGCACTAATCTGCAAAGTTCATGCCTCGTCAGGAGCTTTCTTTACTCAAAACAAAAAAATATTCATGCGATCGGTGAAGCGTGGGGAAAGGCGACCCGACACTGTTCCACATGGACGTAGGGTGTTGACAAGCGACGCGTGCGGGGGTGAGAAGCCGCCGCCACCTATTTGTGGAACAACCATCAAGTATCCGGCCGCTCGTAAGATCATCACCCTTTGTCCAGTGTGAAGTCTACCACGCGGCGCTATGACGAGGCTGGGGGTTGGGAGCCCCGGCAGAGAAGAGACGCGGGTGGAGGCGTGCATGCGACGTGGTGTAAAGCGTGGACAGATCTAAGAACACTTGGTGGTGCAATGACCAAACAATGTTGAGTATTGCATTTTGCTGTTCAGCTAGTGACTATCAAAGTGTCGTGGTTTTTAATGTGATGCTCTGTGCATGTGTGTGTGTATGCGTGTGTGTGTGTGTGTGTGTGTGTGTGTGTGTGTGTGTGTGTGTGTGTGCAGTCATGCGTCACCAAAAGGTTTTGATGGCATTTAAATACCTAAAACAGCGGATTAACCTTGCTCCTCCTTCCTGAAGTGTCCTAAAAGAGTTTAACAGGAGTATGGTGCATTCTGGGAATGACGGTGCCGGTGTTTTTTCTTTGTTTTTTTGATTTGGTCAAGAGGCCTTAACATGACTGTCACGAGATGGCAGAGTGATGCTTGATTCAAATAAGCAAAATGAAATTAAAAAAAAAAAAAAAAACAAAGAAAATAAACTTTTCTCCTCTACAAAACGTGGAGAGGTGGTGGAAGAGATGCCGCCCGCCTTCGCCATCAGTAATTCTTTCACTTTTTCTAAATCTCAAGGCACAAACGCAGTGCTGCTCACACTGTCTCAAAAACCAGTGAGGAACGCGTGATGCTGGCCACAGTTCTGAGCGGACAAAACCATTTGGATATGACACACACGCACGCACACACGCACACACACACACACACACACACACACACATAAAGGGGAGAGCGATCCGAAACAGAAGGCAATCACAAACTATGGAACGAATATCGTCGTCAGATATAACATTGAACAGATAAAAGGCTTGCAATCGATATCAGTTCCAATCCCATTTAAAAGAAAAAAAAAAAAAAATATATATATATATATATATATATAGATTTTGGGACAAATACCTTGGGGCGTGATTCATTTCGGATGCATAGCCTAAGCATACAAACCCTTTAGGAACCTAGTTACGCGTTACAAGTGTTTAGTGGCATTTGTGAGTCGTGGACACGTTACAGAAGCATTTCACGGAACACACCGAAATATATTCATCATCTCACCGTGCTCCCGCAGCACGGAGCGTACTATATATTTAATTACCAAGATGAAAAAGTTAAAACCATCCTGCAAGCTAAAGCTTTAGATGTCTACAAAACGCCAATATGAAAACTTACAAAAAATTAAGTTACATTGATACATCATTTATATGCAGTGAAGAGCCTGAAAGGGTTAATAAGGATAGAATACTGATGCAACACACACACACACACACGCTCGCACACACGCACACACGCACGCACACCCCCACCCCCCCCCCCCCATAACAACAAATGCAACTTATGTCCATAATCAGCAATACAGTAGTTACAATGACACTCCAAACATGAAAGCAAAAAACACTAAAATTAAAACCACTTCCATTTCAGATAATTAGGGACCTATACAAAAATAGGAACACTAGGTTTAAACTCAGAGAAATCACCTAATTTCACAGCTATTGAAGTGGCAATCATGATATAGCAGCTTATCTATCATACATTCAAGAAAAATATAAATCAAACGACTTATTAATAGCCCAAAAGCCAGACAAAAACCATAGCCATGTTTAAATACCTTTTCTTTTTTTTTTTTCTCAAATATAACCCCATCTCTATGACTACAGTATACTGGAGGTCTATGCAAACAGAATAGCTACCTTGCTCAGAAAACAAATTACAGTCTTTGGTGCTGGACAAGCAACTTCATGAAAGTAAAGACGAAAAATATACGCACGTGACTAATAAAATTAACAGAAAACATGGTCACACCACTGAAAAACGATCATTGGATTGGAGGCATTGGATCGACTTAGAAAAAACCTCTATTTATTAAGGCTTTCTCAACTTCAAATGTGCTTCTTAACGTCTCAATTTCAAGTTGAGAACACCCACAAAATGTAGCATTCACAAATTTAAACAACTTTAGGTTGATCCAATGACTCAAAATTTTCAGTATATATATATATATATATATATATATATATATATATATATATATATATATATATATATATATATATATATATATATATGTGTGTGTGTGTATATATATTCTCCCTGACGGAATGTATAAAATAAGCAGTCGACACCGATAAGTGGTACAATGTAGAGGGTAAAAGCTAACTTTTCACACATGCATAAATGAGAGAATTGCACACAATTAACTCACACGTTATCAAGCGGCTGCACTAATTAATCTAGCGCAATACTATATATCCATATATGTATATATGTGTGTATATAAAATACTGCATGGTCTGCTCAGGCTTAGAAGATTTCATACCGTGTATTAATTTTGCATTTTTGTCCTCACCTAGTCAAAGCCATGCCCACCACACTTCTAAACACCGAGAAAAATATGTGGGAAAAAAAACACTCAAAATGAAAATACAAAGACCAAACCAGAAGAACAAAACAAAACCAAAAAAATAAAATAAAATAAAATAAAAATCTGATTAATTAGATTGTATTGCAGTTTCATCAAACAGTAAAATACTGTTAGTAGTAAGGGTTTTCACTAAATAGAAAGTGATTATCAAATATTAAGCAATACTCAATACTCGAACGTTATACACTAGTTCATTCGGGAAGGGAGAACCAAAAACAAACAAAAAAAAAAGATATTGAAAAAGGAAAAACAGCAAAGCATGCTGTCCGTTGAAGAACAGAAGGAGAACTACACACTGAAATATACACTGAATCCAAGGTGTGAGCACCGCCGTCCGCGGTGCACCACGTCCATGCAGGCGACGCCCGGGCCTGTGCATGTAGATACACACACTCACACACAGGATGCATCGACTGATTGGAACTTCAAGTGCTGCAGTCCAGTACATTAATATTCATGTATATAGTCGTGTATAAGTAGTAACATCAACAACCTCCAATATGTAAGGCACTATGGCTGGGGACAAGTATATGATGCAGCGGGTCTCGTGACACAAACATTAAAGAGCAACGTCTACGCATCTTTCCCGTTTACATTTTTTCTGCTCATGCACGACCACATGCAGCGTGAGGACCGACCGTTATAGAAATCAGTTAATTGACTCGACATCGCAACACCGAAAGACACCGAAAAAGGTACAAATACTTCAAACGCAGTACAACACACACACCGCAGACAACATGTGCATCTGTCGAAAAAACCTAGAGCTAGAGACGGGATGGCTTTACAAAGATGGATGTGTCTTGCACATGTAAGAAGGCAATATAGAAAAATAGCTGGGGCTGGGGGTGTAAAGTTTAACTATTTAACACCACCCCAATTATTTACCTGTTTTGAGGAGTATTCATAGAAGATCCAATGCAAAGGTATATCAAATGTGCAAAACACATTGAGTGTGAGTTTCTTATCTGCTTATTTGCTCATTCATTCGCTCACTCGCTCACTCACTCACTCACTCAAACATTATTTCCTTTACCCCCACCCCTCCCCTTATCCCCCTCCCCCTCCATAACTGGAACGCATTCTTTTAAAGCTTTAAGTTCAAATACACCCACGGACGCATGATTCAAAAAATAACTCGCTTTCTCTGTGGTTGTGCCACGGCTCCGGGGATCCAAAGCGTGTTGCTCGCGTGAGCGGGGAGGCTCACATGTAGGGGTACTGGTTGATCTTGGTGGGGCTGAGGGGGAAGCTGGCGTAGGCAGGCGAGGCGATGTAGGAATGCGGCGGGAACAGGGGCTTGAACTGGCCCGGGGGGTGCAGGGTGGGGGAGGGCAGCAGCCGGGGGTTGATGCCCACCGTGACCTGGTGCACGATGCCGCCCGGGTGCGTGATGCTGTAGGTGGGTTGCAGCACGGGGCGCGAGGCCCCAGGCGAGGCCAGGATGTGGGCCACGGGCGCGGCCGCCACCAGGGGCGGGCCGGACAGCGGGTACGAATGCAGCGTGGGCTGGGTGTGCGGGTGGGCCCCCAGGTGGGGGTGGGGGCCGGCCGTGTGGTTGGGGCTGCCGTGGGACAATGTGAAGGTGTGCCCGTGCATGGTGGGGGGGATGAACGCCTGCGGCCGGCGGTGGGCGTAGTTTCCATTCCATTCCTGGTGGCAGGAGCCATAATGCTGCACCTGGCGGACGGAGAACTACGTCAACATCATCTCCACCTCCATTCAGTAGGGAATGCAGAAATCTCTGTTCTCCTGAGTCTATTAAAAAACACGCTGCTGCTGTTCTGCTGTAAGGATACACTCAGCGCAGGGTTCGGTTTGATACAGGGTCCAAGGTTTAATATTGTCATGGTGTTTTTAACATTTGAATGGAAACAAATTACGAGAAGAGAAGATTCCTTCTATATTCCGACTGCTTTAAATGTGCAAAAACAGTGAATTCAAGTCAGACAGAATTTCAATTTTAACATTTCATTATAGATGATTATATTCGCTTATATTTCTTCTGTTGCTAAAATGCAAATAATACATTATTTTTGTGAAATACACACCTCTTTATTATGTCGTAAAGTAACTGTCACCTTAATGTTCCTTTTATATTACATGTTTTTTACTTACCTAACTATTATGTTTAGCTGATTGCACAATTTTTAAACCCAAAGTTAACATATAAAATCTCTATAATGCCGTACATTGTTTTGTTTTTTTTTAATTGTGTAAATTGCTGAGAGGAAACACGTAATTTAAGCATTTCACTGTGAAGTAAGACTCCAAGTGTTTATGCGCGTCTGATAAATAAACCTGAACTGAACCAAAATAAATCAGCTTTTAAACAGTCAAAATAAAATGAAAATAATTTTAATGTAATTGTAATGCTCTGCTATATCCTTTTCCCAATGACAAAAAAAACCTTTTTCCCGCTGCCTGGTTGGAGGTGTCAGCCTGTGGTTTCAGTGTCTGCATTGTGATTCCGTGATTCTGCCCCCTAGTGTTCAAAGTTTGGAACTCAAAAATCAGCGCATTGAGTTGATACCACAATCCCCCCCTTCACCCATCCAGCCCCAGCTTCACGATGCACATCAAAATTTTGTGCCAGTGGTTACACAATTAGTATTGCGTGGACAAGGAAACTGCATTGAACTATATTTTGTGTTCTGTGCATAATTATTTTTTATTTACTTTTCATTGTGGCTTTATACATGGATGGCTGCACAATCCTGTGTTTTCATTTGTAGGTGTGTGTGTGTGTGTGTGTGTGTGTGTGTGTGTGTGTGTGTGTGTGTGTGTGTGTGTGTGTGTGTGTGTGTGTGTGTGTGTGTGTGTGTGTGGGTACGTGTGTGTGGGTGCACGCGCGTGTGCATGCTGACCTGCCCAAAGCCCATAGCTTGCTGTTGCTGAGGCTGGAATGCAGGAGCCATCTTTTGTGGCCTGTTGAGGAGGTGAGCGGAGTGGTGAGGTTGCCGCCCAGGAATGCCTCGCCCTTTGGACTGGCACAAAGACTCCAAGACTCCTAGAGCGGAGAGAGACAAACCAGGAGAGCGTCACGTTTAATCCGTGCGGCCAAGGCGCGCGCTGATGTGAATCTCGCAGCATTTAAAGTCGGGGTGGGGGGTGGGGCGGCGACAAACAGAGACAGAGCTGAGCTTAGACGGAGCCAGGACTGCAGCTTTTGTTTTAGCGGCAGAGAAACGGTGACATCTCTGGCAGGAGGCTCAGCTCGCTTATCACTAATCTCAACCGTGTTTGATCAATCCTGGGCTCCAAGCAATCTTGCATCAGTCCTCTGAACATGAGCCTAATGTTTATAATTAGACACGTCGACGTATCAGTGGGGAGCTGGTAACTTAAGCCATGTCCGCAGTATTTATAGTACGTATATTGGGGTGAGACCAATCGCTATAAATACCCACATCAGAATGAGAATAGAAGCAACAGCCTTTTCTGAGCTCCTTCCGCTGAAACGGTTTGAGCGCTTCGTGGTAGAGGGGACAGGGCAGGGATGCCAAAATGAGACGATGCCAGGGGTTTACAGTTACAGTTGAGGGTTTTACAGTTAAGAGAGGAGAGAGGTGCTGCCGTCTCAGCTGCTCTTGGACAAAGCCTCCATGTTTCATGCATTATCCCGACAGAAAGTTTGTTTATGACTTAAAGTGGGAATCCATACAGTCGTCTAAGTTGGGTGGACGTCCAGGAATCCCATTCGAAACAACATTTTTTTCTTTCTTTCCAACATCCAAATTTTTTCATCCATTTTTGTGTGAATGTTCATCCACATCACCAGTTTACTGACCCCAACTGGCTACGCTGGTTAACTAAATTCACCGCGTCTGAAAGGCGGAAACTGCCACCATCAATGGAAACAACGAATAGGGGACCACATGAAATGGCTGTTTCAGTGGCTGTGCTGGATAAATAAATATGGGACAAATATCAACTTTTTGGGACTTATTTTTTTTTTTTTTTAACAAAACAAACTTAGGGATAACCACTTTAAAGCATGACCATAGAAGCTTTATATTCAAAGTGCACATCCAAACAGAGTAGGAGCCTTAAAGCGGCTGGAAGAGCGCAGGCTCGGGCCAGAAAAGAGAAGAGTTGATAGCAAACAAACATCCACCACTTCAGAGTGGACACATCAGGGTGGGTCGCCCATAATCACCTGCCAGAACCATGGAAGCCTACTAAGGTGACGTAATCCCAAGGAATGTGACCTGTGGAGCAGACGGCAGTGCTGGTGACTGCATCATGACCTACTTCTACACTGGCTAAGAGGACGGCACTCCGCCAATGTTCTTATTCATTTGTTAAACCTTTATTTAACCAGGGTAGCCACCCTTAGATTCAATCTGTTTTTCAAGAGCGCCATGGCCAAGAAAAGCAGAAATAAGACATCACAACAAAAAAATGATTCATATTTAAACAGGTTACCCATTCTGAAAAATGTAAAATTTGAAATTGAAATGGAGTACTCCAGTTTTAGGGTTCCCTGTGATTTGTTCAAACAAGGAGAATTATAACTCAAGGCCAAACTCTGATCCTACCAGTGCAACCTGGCGACGGAGTTGTTTGACCATGAACTGCATTGTGTTATTTGTGTTATAAAAGTGTTGTTGTGATGAAGATCAGCATTCACCTGTGTTACTGAGCGTCACGCTGACAGCGGGATGGTTGTTGTTGCTCTGCACCACCATCGGCGGCACCACCATGGTGCGCACGGCCGGCTTTCCGGGCTCGGTTTCCGGTGCGACGCACGCCACGCGGGGCTCGCAGTTCTGGTTGTTGCCGGCGATGTACGGCCCCTCTGTGAAGGGGCTGGAGGAGGAGTCGGAGGCCGGCGAGCCGTCCACCGTGTCGCAGCCGCTCTCCTGCTCGTCGTCCGACATACTGCGAGGAAGGAAACAAGTTCCAGAAAACGTTTCCGCTGTTGCTATCTCACGAAAAACAGTGGCTGAGAGCAGTACCTGTTGGATCGCTTGCACGGCGAGGCGCTGGACTGGGCGGAGGCCGAGGAGCTGGTGCTGAGTGTGCTGTCTGGACTGCTGAGGGAACAGACCCTCTCCATGCTCACCGTGCTCTCACACGCCTCGCACGCTGCTCCGCTCTTACACCTGGGGGTGTGGAGATGGGACAGCTCAGCACAGCTGAGGAGAGGGCAAAATCTGACCACTCCATTTCGTTACAAAGCACAGGGCCCAACAGTAACGGTGGCCCAGTGGCCTCGAGCAACCAGATTTAGGCCATTGTCAACCACCCTGTTCGGACTGGCTGCCCTGTTTAGAAACTTCTGCCATGGAAAATTAGCTACTCTTGCATATTTGTTTACTCAAAGATAGTGAAACAATTGAGAATAACGAAATACAGATTAAAACTACATAGGATCATATCAACTCACTTAATTGCTTCCATTTTGTCCAAGTCTTGGCAACCAACAGTGGATGCATGGTTACCAACTCGGCAACCACTTCTTAAACTTTGTGTCAGGCAATATCAATTCATTCCGATATTGACATTACCATCTGACCCGCGTTACAAAAATTTCATGGAACAAATACAGTCAAACACAGAAATTAAATCTTTCAAATAATTTGTGATGACGGTGGTATTTATTTGAAGCGGGAAATAGTTGTATAACTTCCAAATTGCTTAAAGGTGGAGAAGGCACTCACTCCCCAGGCGAGTGTCTCTGCGCGCCGCCCTCCTCGTCGCTGCTGATGGAGATGACGCTGGCCGGGCTGGCGGGGTCGGAGGTCACCATGGCCTGACGCTGCTCCCGCGGCACCGCCAGCTCCTCACAGTCGGGCTCTGCCTTGCAGCAGCTGTCCCCTCGCCGCTCAGCCCTGGGCTCCGCCTTCACAGTGCGCCCCTCCACGGGGCATCTCGCTTCATCCTCCTCTTCCTCTGCTACATTCCGTGCTGTATCAGCAATCTTTGGGGAATGGCACGCTGAGTCCTGGGTGGTGGTGCTGTGGGAGGTGCTGCTGCCCCTGTAGGAGGGTTGGTCACACTCAGCCAAAGTGCAAACTGTGTTTACGTCAGTGTGCGTGTGTGTCTGTGTGTGCGTGTATGGGTGATGTAATGGTATGGCCCACAGGCCGCATGCAGGTATCAGTTCAATTGAATACTTTTCAAGACAAATATTAAAACAATTTAAGACTATTTCTGCACAAATTGTGTCTTAATGTCAGAAATATTGACTCTGATGCTGAAGAACTTAGGTAATTTTGACAAAGATAAATAGATCTATCAATAAATGTAAGACTTGGTCAGACTTTTTAAGGAGCTTTCCACAGTACCTGTTGATGCAGGGCCTGGTTCTCTTGTTGGCCGCCGGCTGCGGCCAGACCACGTGTGCAATGCCAATGCTGATTGGCTGGTGGGCTGACATGGTCATTTGGTTGGTTAAGAGGGGCTGGGGGTGGGCAATCAAGGAGCTGTAATGGTTACCATGGGGACGCACTTTCCTGCATTAGGAAGACAGTGTGAATTGAACAAAGCAGCTTTGGCACCAATAACAACAGATTAGCATGATCTTACTCATGTACCGGCCTCAAAAGGACACACAGGACCCGTTCAGATTTAACAATGAGTGTGCTTGTACCTAAGCATTTGGCACCCAGCGGGGTTTAGCAACAACAACCAAAACACTACTCATTTCCTTTCTCTTGAAAATTGACACGCACATTGTTAATTGTTTTCAATCGTTTTACAGTCAACACTGTGTCACTTAAACATGCCACTGGATAGACAAGTGCCTTACCCCCAGTCTCCTAGTCTCTGTGGGCCCGCCACAGTGTCAGAAGCCAGCGTGGTTGGTTGAGGGGGCACTGACGTCACCTGCTGCCAGGTGGGAACCAAGATCTGTTGGCCTCGGCTGGACCAGGCCTGCTGTAGCGGGAGGACCCAAGCAGGAAGCCACGTTATCCTCCTAATTCAATCCTTATCTGACTTGTTTGTAAGTTAATATTGTATTTGAGTTCATTTGGATCACTGGACCAACATGTTTCAGCCTTGCACTATGAGATATGCCTTTGCAATTTCTAGAACTATTATTATATTACTTACTTGCGTTATAACTCCTGGTCTGATCTGCAGGGGCTGAATGGTGGGGGCTTGAGTGGCCAGAGGAACAGCAGACTCTATTCGAACGGAGTAACCTGCTGGTTTAGCTCCATTGGTGGGGATTCCTGCAGGGAAAAAGAAGATGCCAGAGAACCTTATCCATCTGTTACACAGAATAGCGGAAATTAAAATCTTGCAATAAGTCAATTAGCAAGTGAAACACTCAATTGTAGAGCTTTATATGTCGACCTTGGATGGTTGGAGGACACAGGATGAGTGCCTGCTGAAACGAATCGTTGCACCCGAATGGCACACTTCCTGACTGCAGTGGTATCCCAGGGTGCATCACGGAGGGGGCCGATGGTGCTAAGCCCTAGAAGAAGCGGTGACATGGTTAAAAAACTGGGGGAATAGATCAGACGTGAAGCGGACATGCAGTTCCACTGACAGCCAGAAGAGGGCGATAGCCCAAACCAAGCTGGGGGGGATTAACAAAGAGCAGCTGGAGCGTGTGGCCTTCTCCTGTTGATCAGAGTTCACTGCTCATGCTGCTCCCATGCCTGGTTATAATCACATTTAGAGAATAATAACAACCAGTCCTATATTGTTACGAGCGTGCTCTGGGTCACATGTGACCCTGGCCCAGATACACATGATAGTAATAACAAAGCCTTCATCACTACGACCACGACTGAAAGAGGAAGCTCGTTTTACTGCCAAGGCCTGCTGAGGATATAGAATTAAAGCTGACCAAAAATGATCCATCAAAACAGAAATTATAATCAAACAGTTTTCTAAATAAAAAGGCTTCGTCAGCTCTTTCCAGAGGGTAAAATCAAACAGAAAGATGTATGTATTCAAACCCGGCGTCATTTCTATACAATTAAACGTTCTTTCATTGCACTGTCACTACCACATTGTGAGTGTTAAAAGGCCCTTTTCACCAAATCAAATCAAAGCACATTGATGACATTACTGATAAGAGAAAATCGCACCGAAATGTGATAAAGACAAAAGCTGCTTTGGACGGCAATCGGATCCACAGTATTAAAAAAAAGGGTCAGCCCTTTTCTTTCCCTCAGCAACAGGACAGATTTGCTTAGTTACCATGACATCACCAATGTGACGTATTCTGGTTGCCACGACAGCATATCAAGAGATGTAATAAGCCAGAAAGTCAAGCATACACATAAAAAAAAAAACACGCAAGGTAATTGCCTCTTCTTTGTGAGGTGCACATAAACGGCACCCTACACCCGAGCCTACTGCAATTTGATTCTTCAACAACAGTATCTTTCTCTAAATTGCAACGACCACATATGAGCAATAAAGTGGAGCAGTTTCTGGATCCCTCGCTGTGCCTTGATAAAGAACTCAATTCAAAAAGGTACAAACAAAGAAGGAGAGATGTTGATCGCAAGAAGAACATCACGATTAAAGGAAAACTAGAGTATTAATTTTAATGAAACCTTATTTTTCGATCCCTGTGGGTTAATGTGCCAATCACTCTGGTTGACTCTGAATGATCGAAAAAATAAGGCTACGGTGGTGAAAAAGACCCACCAGAGTTTTCCTTTAAACCAACCACAAAGTTAGAAACCTAGATCTGATTCCTAGTTGGGGAGATACTGTTTATGCAGATATGGCCACGGCATTAGGTTGGAGATGGTTGTGTGTAGATATGGGTTTGGTGTGGTGGGGTTAAGGTCAGCGGGAGGATCTGGGACCAATCAGGGAAATGATTGCTCGACAGGAAAGTTGTTCCAGGACTAAATAAAGATGAAAATAATGCAATGTCAGTGTTCTGTTGTCAAATCATGCAAAGGACGGATCGTAAAGCCAGTCGCGTCACTCACTTGAGCGTGGACACTAGCCATTTTGCTGAAGGGGTGGCTGACTGAGGTGTTGTTGGAGGTCAAAGGTCGAACAAGCGGACCCTTGTTGCGGTTGACCGCGTCGTACGCACCAGGTCGGGTCCGGCACACTTCCATGATGTGGAAACATGACTTGACACTGAGAAAAAAAAAAGGCAGTTTTCGTACCGATGAAGGCAAGGAAGAAATGCTCTGACCGCTCGAAAGAGGCCACGATACTCACTGGTTGCTGTGGGGGAAATCGAGGAGATGCTGCATGGTCACGAAGGACTGGCTGAGAGCCTCGGCGGGGACGATCCTCTTTTCGGCGTCGATCAACAGCATCTTTTTCAGCAGACTAACAAACTCCAGACGATCCGCCTTCTCTGCCAACAAGTCGCTACCTTCCAGATTCATCACCAAGTTCACCTGGCAAGAGGTATTTAAACGTGACTACACAAGCTTGCATTTAGTACTCGCCTCTGGGCTTCAAGAAATGGATAAATAATGTTCAAAGAACACAAGATGCATTACAAGAAGAGTGCAAGGAGCGATATCATCACTTTCTAACGGTGCTTTGATCAAAATATGAGAACAATTTTGTATTATTATCATTATTGGCAAAGATTAACGCATGTTAGGGCATTTGAACTTTGTTTATTTTTAGCATTTTGTACTGAATTAATGTATGCAGATTTTGATTTACCAAACACCACTAAAAATCACATTTCAGACCTTTTAATGACTCGTGGCTACCCTGGAACATGATTTTCCCATTAATGACGACGACAATAATTAATATTTTCTGTAAAAGACCTAACAAACCAACAGCTTTTTCAACAATTGTCATTTTCCGTAAAACTGAACCTCTTTTCAGCGTCGTTTGAAATCATTTTTCCGGGACTAGTACTGGTCTGAAGTTTCTTTGATGCATCTGTAAATGTGCTGTGTCTGAGGCCGAGTGCCCTTAGTCATCCATCTCCTGCAACTCCTATCCTGCTGTCCTCGGCGGTGTGAGAGGACGCTAGGGTTGGGTATTGTTTTGTTTTGTTTTCCAATACCAAAGCTGAACAGGAGGCACGGAGGAAGCTATCGTTCGTGCCTAGGGTTGGGTACCGAGACCTGGTATAAAATGGGCCCCGGGGCTAAATTATTAAAGACCAAGATTATCGATGAGCTCCGACGTTACCGGTACTGTTAACGGTATTGGAGAAACTAAGAACATTTATTTTCTATTTATCTAGGCTATATAACCCGGCTCCCTCTGCCTAGCTCTCACACTCTCTGCCTCGCAGGAGGAGACCCTGCTGAGTGATGACAAGGGCACGGCGAGAGCAGATTACGCCCAGACCACCCCCGCTCCATGGGTAATGCGCAGAAAATAAAGCAGTGTTAATTCTGCTCTTAATTTGTTTTAGTTTTTCCTTTTAAAAATAAAAATAAAAATCGCGTTAAAATACCGGATTTATAAACAGCTTCAGTAAGAGCAGTAGCAACGTTAAAATCATAACGATACCCATCCCTACACGTGGCCCGTTTCTACACTGTTTTTAGTTGTTTTATTTGGAGGAACAGGGCATGGCGATCGGGTCGCACGGAGAGCCGTGGTCGCCTCCATGTCCGGACACGGACGATTCACACATATAAAAATATATTCAAGATTCCCCTTATTTATAAATCCCCATTTAAATGTTATCCCTGTGCATTTTCTAAGTTTCTATCTGTTTTATCCTGTTATTGCAATGCACACTGGCTGACAAAAAAAACAACAAGAAAAAAAATAAACAAGTGCTCCACTTGAAGAATCTCCGTCGACTGATGATCGGACTCATCAGCTTTCAGGGGACAGCCCTAGTCATTTTATCAACTTCATCAACTTTTGCGACTAATATTAAACAGACACAATTCAGACCCGTCTGACCTGTACCGGGTTTTGGTACCCAACCCTAGAGGGCGGCGGTGAGAGACGACGCTGCGTCCCTTGTGTGGAGCGTGAACATACGTGCGCTATGTCATCCAAACAGCTGAAGATGTACTTCCTCGCCTCCTTTGATTTCATCGCCGTCTCCGTCTCATGCTCATCCGTCGACTGTGGGGAGGAGAAGCGACAGCTTATAAGCGAGAGCTTTTCATGAGGAAAACCTCTGTTAAGTGATTTTTATGTAGAAACTACAAGGTTACATAATCTCCTAAAAGAAACCTGGATCCAAAGTAAAAAAAATAAAAATTTAAAATAAATAAAATAATAATAATAATAATAATAATAATAAATAATAATAAAAATAAAACAAACCACTTCCACGTGTCGAGAAACAGGGTAGATATGGGCATTAAAAACAATTTTCGTGTTTGAATGCTTATAACATTTCTGGTACAATTTTAAACCATTGCATGCATCCTATCTTGAGAAAAATGCTTCAATGTATGTTCAGGACAAGAAAGATGAGCTAACATGTGTATAGAGACATGCAGTGCACTCTACCCTCCCAAGAAGAAGAACAATTATTAAAAGCTGTTTCATGATGCCACTTCTGTCCTTACCTTTAGTCTCCATGCTGCGTAGGGGGAGTCAGACTCCCTACAAAAAAATCTGGCAGTCTTTGTCCCCACGTTGAGTAAATGCTCCCCTGGCGATCCCTGCGTCTGAGAAATGTAGCGGATCTATCGAGCAAAGATAAGAAGGTAGGGAGGATAGGAGGGCGAAATGACAGAAAAGATGGAAGTTTTAGCGGTTGGAACGGCAGGGAGGAGACGGTTCAGCATCACCGTTCAGAACATTTTTTTCACATTTGTGTTTGACTAGCCACTGGGGCTGGCTGATATCTACTAAATCTAGTATCACAACATATTTGGACAAATACCTCGATATTCTTAATGAGACAATATTTTGGGAATGACAACTGGTGCTTAAGATAAGATATATACAAACAAAATCTGATTTGTAATGTGGATATTATGACCAAGCAGGTACAGGCTTTGATTGTAGAAGGGCTAGAGCAGTTGATGAAGTTCAGAAAATGTCATTACTCGGTCATGCAGTACATCAAATCAGTAAAGTACAGATATATCATGTCACTATATTGATATTACGATACTGATAAATCACAAGAGCCCGGCGGGTGTCATTTCCAATCTGGATGTTATTTGTTCATTATCTGTGCTCTGGACCACAATCATGCCTCTGGAACATCAACCCCTGACCCCTGGCTCCGGTCTCAATCGCCCCCAGCAGAGCTGACAATACAGCACAAGGACGTCCGTGTCAGAGAGCAAGGCCTTTACGGTTGGATCGCACGCCTCGGCGACGAGCCGGCATGCGCGTGGCTAGGTGGGCTGCTGAGACCTTGATCACGGTCAGACCCATCCCGTTCCCTGAGATGAGGCATGGATTTGTTTTTGTTTTATTTCCCCAGCTTTGACGTGCCGCGCAAGCTCTGGTGGGCAGGTTCCCGCAGTCCGACCGATACCATGCTTTGGCGATGACGAGTGTCCTTCGGAAGCGTCGCAGTGGGGGTTTTTGCACGCAGGTTTGTGCAGGCCGGGGCCAGCCGGCGGCACGGCTGACGTCAATCACACAGAGGTGTGAGAAGAAATATCCATTAGCTAAGAAGTGTTGGGCCAGGCAGGTAGCGAGAGGAAAGTGGGAACCAGGGAGAAGAAGTTGAGCATTGTTGTAGCTGAATCAATAACCTCAAGAGCTGAAGCCTCCTCACAGAGCCTCTGGAAAGACACAATATTTTCAGGAAGTTCATTTGCATAATGATTTGCCTCATTTGACCTAACTTATCTTGACGGAAGACAAATGAGGTGTCCATAGCATTCCACAGACACTAACTCACAGTCCTTATCAGATGGCCTTTTGTGCCCAAAGCCATCTGTGTGAGCCAAGGTTATTTATTTTAACCGTCTTAAAAACAAAGGCTTTAACAAAGCCGCACTGAAATGAATGGAAAGAGATTGTAAAAGAAAAACCTCTGCAAGTATTTGTAGAGGTTATACAAGCGCTATGAGCCTTAAGTATGGGCCCATGAAGTTTAAATTGAAAAGGATGAAAGAAAAGAAACAGCTTATATCAATGTGCATTGATTTTTGTTGTTTGACTATGCTTTGTGCAGAGCTTTTGTGTTTGCTTTTGAAGGCATAACATTTTGTTTTTACAATTTACTGTATGTTAAATTGAAGATTATGAGCTTAACCCACTTGGGATCCTGAAAGGTTTCCTTATGGATGTCATTGTATCTGTTCGCTACAAGGGTTTGATGTGATCAAGCTGTACCAGCTCATCTCACGTGATGCCTTAATCATCAAGGGTCATACACCGTGACATCCGTGTGTGTATGTGTGAGTGTGTGTGTGTGTGTGTGTGTGTTCACCATCCGACTTGATTCATGTCTTTTAGTGTATGGCATAACTTAAGAAAATAAGGAACTGCGAGAAATGCAAAGTAACACAGTTGCTCTTCCTTCTCCTTTCATTTCCTCCCAGACTCCAATCGAGGAGGTGAAGGAGTTCATTAGAGGCATCTCTGCCACTGCAAACTTTAATAGACTTGAACTGAGAGGCCCTGCACGGCCTGAATGGTCCTCTTTTTACTTCAATACCTTGCAATGTGGCTGCAAGTGAAAGGTTTCAGTGCAGCAGATTGGGTTTTACCATACTGACAGAAAAACAACACCCCTGCTGTGTATATGTGAGGAGGAAAATTCTTAGCACAGAAAACCCCTTATTTTGCTCCTGCGAGGCATGCTTCTGCAGCCTTTGGACCCAAAGCCGCCAACATCACTGACGTAAACCTGCTTTCCAAACAGCCGAGCAGCCAGCCTGGGCCTGCAGCAGAACAGACCAGAAGCAGACTGTATCCCAGAGAGTCAGAGAAGGAGCTTTCATTCAAAATGTATCATGCTTCCTCTTGTTTTTATTCCCCTTCAACGTAATCAACTTGGTGCTCAAAGAAGAACATATGTAATGGAGACGTAGAGCACAAAATAAATAAAGAAAGGGTGTGGGAGGCCATCAAAGAGCACAAGGGTGCTGCTCTGTAAATAGGGAGTGGAGGAGTTTCCAGGGATCAAGAGTGCCTGGGCTAATCATAGTCGCCGGTCCTGAGAGGTTTCAGGGCGTCCTCACATGCAACGTGTTTTTGAGCAGTAAAAGTGCTGCCCGCCTCAAGCCACATTAACATTGCATCCAGAACAATGGACCGCAGCTCAGATGACACTACTGTGTATCCCATGCTGCCCAGTTAGCTATTAGTATTAACACTCCTGAGCAGCTTCTTTGGGATTGGTCGGCCGATAAATAAAAAATGTGTATGAGCTTTTTGGAGGGAAAACAAATCGCATTTTAAACTTTTGGAAGCACTCTGCTCTGCCAGTGCAGCACTTTTTAATTTAAAACTGCTGCATTATTAGCACATTGTTCCTGCTTCTTGTAGGACTGCAAAAAAAGCAAAAAAATAAAAATGAAATAAAATCCTATGCGTAAATATCGTCTCCTGAAAGGTGAGCCGCTGAGCTGCTGCGGCTCGTGCAGTTTTCCTGAGGTACACACCGATGTGCTGGGGGGGGGGGCACGATGAGTTAAGAGTTATAAATATATTGTGCTGCATGGGATGGAACCAGACCCCATGGCGAAAGATAAGAGGGAAAGGATGGGGGTAGACACCCCACACCAGAGAGGGGTGGGGGAGATGCAGAGCCTTCAGCCTCGTGGCTGGGGGGTGGTCTCAATCTTAGTGAGTGGAATCTTGCGTCATCCACCAAAATAAATTATTTTCAAACAATGGGCAAGTATGTAGACAGTAAAAGAGAGCAATTGCAGGAATATCAGGGTAACTATGATGTAAAGTAATGACCTCAGCTCTGGGAAAAAAAGCACTGTATTAAATTTTCCAAATCTATTATTTACACCGTACACCCTCTTTTTCTTCAGGCTTCTAGTCTAGTTCCCCGTTTTCCTTTCAAACCAATCTAGTACATATTCACCCCTCCCACTTCCCTGCCAGTCTGAAGCTTTCCTTCAGCTCCTAGAAACCACCCCCCTGCTAAAGAGGCTCCCCACAGATGTCTCCAAAGGAGCTTTGAGACACCCTGATCTGTCCCTGTAAAAAACAGATTCATATATTTAGCCCTGCCATGCTGTAGTTGAATCGCTTTCCAAGGTGTTGAGTTATCTTACAGCCATGGGCCTGGGGAGTGTGAAAAATGATGCCAAGTCATAAGAATACTTTGGCTCGGTCGTGGTCTGCAATGGAGATCAGCTCTGTAATACAGCGTAAAGTATGGTACAGCGCTGGGTCCAACAGAGGCTCTGTTGGCAGGCGCAGGGGCAGATAGGCTCCCTGGGTGGAGGTAAAGCCGCTCTACGTAAGCCCAGATCAGTCTCATCCCAGGATGGTACTTTAAAGTCCAAAGAGGGGACGCCCGTCGCCCAGCTACGCCATCCATCACAGTATGGTGCCCTCAGTATCTTTACTATAAGATAGAAGAAGATTCTTTGTCACGCGGCGCGCGCACACACCACAACACATGCACCCATGTGGCGACGGCGACCAACACACACACATGCTTCAAATCGCGGCCAGGGAAACATGTTCTCTGCATTTAATCCATCCTGGCTCTTCCTTCCTCTGAGGGGCAGCCCAGAGCAGGGGGCAGGATACAGCGATAGAACCAATTCCAAACGTTGGTCAGACAACGATATTCTGCATGTTTTTGATGGGTTTTTGAGTCCTTGCTGATGTTAAATGGAGGAAACCCCATGTGAGCATGGGGAGAACATGCAAACTCCACACAGAAAGGCCCCTAATCAGGAGATAACCCACCGGCACAGTGCCAAGAGCGCCCCAGCCGGAAATCGAAACCCAGGACCTTCTTGTTGTGAGGCAGCAGTGCAAGCACCGTACTACTGTGCTCATCCAACCCCTTGTCACACTGAAGCTTTCTTCTTCTTCTTCTCTTTCTTGACCCAGGTAACCCACGCTGCCTCCTCTCATTCTTCCTGTACTTACTTATCTGAACATTGGTACCACCCCTTCCCTTCTACTTACTCTGTATAGTGAAAGATCCCTTGAGTGCCCCAGCCCCCCACCAGCAATATGATATTGCCTCCCTTCTTTCACTCTGCAGCATTGTGTCCATCTTTCAGTGCGTCATTCTGACTCTTGCATTGACACAAATTGGTGAGAGTTGAAACTTTTATGGACCAATATAACATGTTATTTACCAAGATAAATATTCACCCCTTAAATGAAGTATTGTTGGTAACAGATCCATCACCTTCACCAAAAAGTAAAGACTAAGCATGATCAGAACATAACACTTGACTTGTAAATTAGGCATAGACATCCAACATGCTTCAATGTGACAAAAGAAGCAGAGAATCTATTCACTTTTCGTATATCCAACATGTGACATGATTTTTACATTTAATTAGAAAGATTCTCCAGTAGCGATATGTCAGTCTGTACGAGGCCAAACTGAAAGGAGAGGGAGAAAAGAGAGAGGGCTACGGACTATGTGCAGTGGCGTCAGAGAGGCAAGAGCCTTGAAAAAGACATGGTGGGTGGTGTGGGTGTAATCAGAGGATTTAACACTGTTTGGACAGCCATGGGGGCAGTCTCAAAACAGATGGGAGTATGTGTGCAGAAGGGAGGTATGAAGACAGAGCCACATAACTCACAGCGAGGGGCAGGCGGGTGAGCTAGTTCAAGGAGTTGAAATGAGTTAATCTGCTAGAGGACAGTGGAGGAGGAGGTGGAGGAGGGAGAAGACAAGAAAGAGGTAGAAAAGACAGACCATACGAGACATTACGTGTCATGAAAAAAACATCCATGAGGAGGTGGATCATAAGAACTGAGAACTGTTTTAGCAACCAGCAAAGGGAAGACAGGAAGTAGGAGGATGTTAATAAGAGTCAGAGTCGCCTATAGGAGGAGCACGAAATGCGAAATGGAGAGGGGGTATAAAGGGGGAAAGACAGGTAGAAGCTAAGCCCAGAATTGTATTCTGAGATCCAGTCATGGCTGACAAGTGAGCAATGGGATGATAGTTACCTGGTCGTACTCCAGCGCCCCGGGATAGAGAGGCCAGCCCAGGAAAAGCTCCGCTATCACACAGCCCAAGGACCACATGTCTATGGCTTCACAAAATGGCAGTCCCAGGATGATCTCTGGAGCCCTGCAGAAGGAACAAGTGCATGGAAAAAGTGATGATATGAATACACACCATTAAAACTTCACAATACCGTCAAAAATTGGTTATTTACATAGACACAAAATAATCTTTCTACAAATCGCTCTTGTGTTATTTAACGGCTCATCCATAAATGCCTTTTAAAAAATGTGTCATCTACTTCTGAGCAACAAACCTTTTGTTCAGAGGATATCACATTTTTTCCGGCTATTTCACCATTAATTCGCAGCGCTGATGTCTGAAGCAGATGGTCAGTTTGACCGTACGCATGATAATGGAGGTTAAGGTAGAGATGTGTGCTGAATGTACAGTGGAACAAGACTGTTCGCCAGTCTAGATGCCATGCCTGGGCTGGATAGGGAATCATCAGATTAAGCCAATGTGTTAGCAGGTCAGCCAGGCTGGGATCAGGACATTGAAAGGCTGCTCTGTCTGCTTCAGGGAACTAGGAGAATTAGAAGCACCGTCACTGCTACGCCAGCTAAGTGCTGGTTCACTGTAACCGCAAGTAACTCCGGAATAGCACTGTAATACTGAGTCACACGTGTAGTCGCTGGTGACGCAGCCCTGTCAGCACTGATCTGGGTAAGATGGCCTGACAACTGTCCTGACCAGACTGTTTGGAACACCTCATCTTGCCTCCAGCCATATTTTTATGAACTTTTGTTAATTTGTGTAAAAAGTATTTTTTTTGTTATAAACCGATTTGATTTTGGTTTAGAACTCAATTAGATAAATACATTTACATAACATATGTTTAAATAATAAGTAGATTATGAGTAGATGCTTAATGGCAATCTAATTTGCTGTAAGTCACTTTGGAAAAAACGACAAAGCCAGGAAAACAGAGCCGGGAAATCCTGTGCACATATATATATATATATATATATATATATAGAGCTAAGCTAAACTGATCTGGCGCATAGGTAGACATCTAGCTGCAGAAATCGTTGTAGCTTCACCGATTGGTGAATGGTGGAACTTACATGTTGCAACAGCTAGGCATGGCCTAAAATAAGTGTGCGACTACTCAATCCCATGGGTCATAGCAAATGCATACAGCAGCTGGTGTAGCAGGCCACGTAGCAGAACAAAAAATATATATAACACCTAGCAGTTGTGCCAACCTTGGGGCCTATTAACGATGAGAGGCATTTCCTGGAGGGATTAGCTGGAGCGAGGGCTCCACGTAAAGCAGCATGGCTGTTCTTCAGGATGCACTGCTCGGTATGGCAGGGTCGACTAATTAATAACCAGACTCTGCTTCTGGTGTGGCTCAGGTATGATCTCCAAACAATCTGTCAACCAGCAGCTTTTGCTCTACGTGAGCAAGAGAATCACATCTCTCCCTGCTTAATGTCTGAGTCACTGTAGACAACAGTAGAACTAAGCCCGCTGCTATAACAATGGAAAATCTGGCAGATTTATAGGTCAAATCAGAATCATCACTACAAAATATGGTCTCTCTCTAATTGAAATGTATTTCAATGTGAATTCCATTTCTCCCCACATGCATATGTCAAATTTATTTTCAAGATGTCCCAGTACCTTCGAAACAGAGGAACTAGGTAAATACACCCCTAATATGTCTTAGCATCTGAAGTGAAGTGAATAACATTGATCATCTTGTTACAATGGCACTTGTCAAGGGATGGAATACATTAGGCAGCAAGTGAACAGTCAGTTCTTGTTGATGTAGTTATGCATTGGAAGCAGGAAAATGGCCAAGTGTAAGGATCTGAGCAACTTTGACAAGGGCCAAATTGTGATGGCTAGACGACTGGGTCAGAGCATCTCCAAAACAGCAGGTCTTGTGGGGTGTTCCCGGTAGGCAGTGGTTAGTACCTACCAAAAGTGGTCCAAGGAAGGACAACTGGTGAACTGGCAACAGGGTCATAGGCGCCCATGACAGAAGAGCTACTGTAGAAAAAATTGCTGAAAAAGTTCATGCTGGCTATGGTAGAAAGGTGTCAGAACACACAGTGCATCGCAGCTTGCTGCTTGCTGACCCCTGCCCACCACCGAAAGCGGCTACAATGGGCACGTGAGCTGCAGAACTGGACCATGGAGCAATGGAAGAAGGTGGCCTGGTCTGATGAATCACGTTTTCTTTTACATCATGTGGATGGCCAGGTGCGTGTGCTTGTTTACGTGGGGAAGAGATGGCACCAGGATGCACTATGCGAAGAAGGCAAGCCGGTGGAGGCAGTGTGATTCTCTGGGTAATGTTCTGCTGGGAAACCTTGGGTCCTGGCATTCATGTGGATGTTACTTTGACAGGTACCACCTACCTAAACATTGTTGCAGACCAAGTACACCTTCATGGCAACGGTATTCCCTGATGGCAGTGGCCTCTTTCAGGAGGACAATGCACCCTGCTACACTGCAGAAAATGTTCAGGAATGGTTTTAGGAACATGACAAAGAGTTCAAGGTGCTGACTTGGCCTCCAAATTCCTAAGATCTCAATCCGATCAAGCATCTGTGGGATGTGCTGGAACAACAAGCCCGATCTGTGGGGGCCCCACCTCGTAACTTCCTTCAACAGAGGAACAGAGAGTTGGGTACAGAGACCCAGTATAAAACGGGCCCATGGGGCTAAATTATTGGACCGTAGTATCGATAAGCTCCAACATTACCTGAACTGTTAAAGGCATTGGAGAAAATAAGGAAATGTATTTTCTATTTATTTAGGCTATATAACCCGTTTCTAACTTGCAATAATATTAAGATATGTCTTAGAATCATTTTCGCTCCTATCAGAAGAAACATCTCTCTCTCTCTCTCTCTCTCTCGCTCTCTCAGTCTCTCTCTGTCTCTCTCTGTCTCTCTCTGTCTCTCTCTGTCTCTCTCTGTATCTTTCTGTATCTCTGTACATATGGAGATATGCCTGGCTCTCACACACACATGAGGAGACCCTGCTCCGAGTGAGTGACAATGGAGGAGAGATTTAAACGCTCTTAAGTCTGATTAAATTTCACTGGAGTCGATGCCGACTTTTCTCATTGCCACAAGTGCAACCGGTCTTTTGCATGTAAGGGAGGAAACACAAGCAATCTTTCGAAACATTTAGGCAAAGTGCATCACATACATGTAAAAATGCACAGTTTTTGACTTGAGTTAAACATCAAATCCAATCACCAAACAAACAACAGAAACTAGGCCTGGGGATTGTTTTTTTTTTTTTTTTTTAATCGGGCACACACGGTGAGCGCAGACTGCGACTTGATCGCCCCCTCTCCATGTGTAATGCGCAGAAATTAAGCAATGTTAATTCAGATCTTGTTTTAGATTTTCTCTTAAAAAAAGCCAAAAAACAATAAGACTACCATTAAAGATCAATAAGCAGTAACGGTAATAGTAGTACCATTAAAATCTTAATGATACCCATCCCTACTCGTGCCCCGTTCTTTTGTGCCCTGTCCCCGTTCCTACAAATAAAACAACTAAAAACACACCATTTGGTGGAACAGGGCACCTCTGTCCGCGATCCGGCCGCACGGAGAGCCATGTTCGTGTCCGTGTCTGGACGTAGATGATTCACACATATAAAAATATATTCATGATTCTCCTAATTTATAATTCCTAATTGAAATGTTATGCCTGTGCATTTTTGTAATCTTCTGTTTTATCCTCTTATTGTAACACGCACTGACCGGAAAAAAAAACAAAAAAACTGCTCGACTTGGAGGATCTCAGTCGACTGACGGGTCTCCAACTGATGATTCCACTCGTTGACTTTCAGGGGGCAGCGTAGTTACATTTGTTAATAACTTTACAATGACTTGCCTCAAATTACTGAAAATACTCCTTGGTGAAAAAATAAAGAATAAAAAAAGTTCTAATGCTGCTTTGTTCATGCCTGCATTTCGAGGCAAGCGTCACCATGGTTACACAACCCAATCTTAATCAATGGTACTCATATGCCCCACTCGTCCCATGACACCAAACCTAATCTCCTGCTTGAGGATAGGACCTGCAAATGTGAGGGTGGGGGCACCATCATTTTTATAATATACAGTATACATATATAATATACAAAAACATCACATTAAATAATGCGTCACTTGCAAAACAATCTAAACATCACATGAAAAGAAGTTTGCATTTGAAGTAACTAAATCATAATTAGAAGCGCAGCTTCAATAATAAGCCATATTAGTTTGACTGCCAATTAGCAGAAGACCTATGTGCCAGCTGTAAAAGAAGTCTGACAATTGGCACTCCGATATGTGAGCAGGCAACAGATGTCTACTAGGGTTCTTGCGGTGTTCTCAGCACAAGCCCCTGAGGCGAACTACGTCGTTTGTCTTTCTCTCGTTCTGAGACGCAACTGGTCCAAATGCCATTGCGTCATAGCAGGGGACGGACTTCAACCTCCCTTTCCGGGTCATTCAATCGCCTCCCTTTTCCGGGTCATTCAATCCCCTCCTTTTTCCGGAGCCGCAACATTTGGAGCATGTTATATATAAACCGTGTGCCCTCAAATATAAACCGCGACTCAAATAAAAAACAGTAAACAAGGCTGAATCTGAGTCAATGTGGGGTTTTTTTTTTCTCTCCTCCAGACAGCGGTGCGGCCTGCGCACCGTGCCTCCTCCCATGCCGCTTCCCGTGCCGCTTCCCGTGTCGGTTTTCCTGTGTTTTTATTTTAGATCTATTTGTTTTCGTTAGTTTCTACTTCGAAGAAATGAACATTTTAAACCCAACTAAGGGACGTTCCGCCTTGGATCAGGACAGTGGATTGCATAATGGAGAAAGAGCGGTCCACTGTGCGTCCCGTTTCCCATGTCTCTGAAGAAAAAACAGAATGCAAGTTTGTTTTAAATTTGATTGAGGAGCACGGCATCCAGATGGAAGTTTGATTTAAAATTCAAAGAGAGTTTTGGTTTGGTTTTAAATATAAAAGCCTCCCTCTAATACAAGCATGTTTCCAATAAAAGCCTGGTACCATCTACAGTTGGGGTAAATAAAAGCCCCGGTCATTATTTGGGATATACAGGGACTGTCAATAAAGTACATTATGTGACACATTGTTCAAATTTGATTTCACAATTTTTTAGGGACAGCAAAACCACTGCCAAGTTTTTGTTGAGAATTCTGCTCACAGTGTTCTTGAACACTTTCTCCGGTAGGGGTGTGAGGATTCTCTGTACACATAAAGCGATTAAAAGACTTCCGTTCATTTTTTTTTTTTATTTTGAACGTTTTGAATAGGCCATAACAAAAACAAAAAATAATTTACTATTGACACGGAGAACACAGACAGCCAGTCCTTTAGTGGGCACATTTAACATCCCTAGTTTGAACATGTGTTTAAATAGCATAAATGGACTGCAAACACAGACCTCTCATGTTGTTCCCATATCCCTAAATAATATAACATATAACAACACAAACCAAATTCTGTGTTTTCATGAACACCTGGATGCAGTCTACCATGGCCTTCCCGATCAGCTGACCTGGTCACCATTGAGCCTTCCAATTGAGCGAGCGAAGCTCTGGAGGAAAGTTTGAAAGTATATTTCCACCTCCTTCATCCTTCGAAGAATGGGAGGCTTTTCCTCTTACATCCAGCTACACACAGTTCAGGAATTGTATGACAGCATTCCATGAGGGACTGCAGCTGTTCTGAAGGCAAAGGGTGGCCCTAGTCCTTATGAGGTCAACGATATTAATATAATCACAATGATACATTTTCTTTATTTTGTCCAAAACACTGCGCACACACACACACACACGCGCATGCACACGCCCGCCCGCCGCCCACCCGCCGACAGACAGACAGACAGACAGACAGACAGACGGACAGATGCGCTCGCACACACACACACACACTTACTTTCTGGAATGACAAAACCATTATTCTAGTTTGTGTACTTTTACAGAAACTAGCTTCTTTTAAAGCATTGTAAGCAGTCAGGTGCGCTTCTACCTAAACAGGTCCAGCTGGAGCGGCGCCTAATTAAGATCACCTTTAAAAAGCTCTTAATTCAAAGCTTAGGTCACTCCAAGGAAACGGCCAGACTTGGCCAGTTTCCTGCGCATTCTGTAAAAGCCAGGATGTCACGAGCCTTTGCCTTCCTTGCCCCATGCCCTTAACACCACAGAGCACCTGTGGGATCAAGGGACTGACCCTTCGCCAGTAGCTTCACCGGGCTGTTCCGCAGGGATGGGATAACCGTGGGGACGGTCACAAAATGCACAGATGGAGCACAGGAGGATTGCTGTTGATGTTCAGCTGTCCTCGTTTTTGGTTTTATTACTGTTATTCACGCAATAAAGATTGTGGTTTCCGTCTGAGTGTTGCATTTTTTTCCCCCCAACAACGTTAACACAAAAAAATGTTTGGAAAGGAATTAATTTGGGAAGTGGCATTGTTGTGGCCATGTTTTTCAAGTTTTCAAGACTTAAGAGAAGAGAATTAAATTGAATATCGACTTTACAGACTCCCGTTAGATCTATGGCAGAGCTGGAAAATCCAGATCAGTCGCATCCTCGTGAGAAACAAAAACATTCCTACACAAACACGCTCAACTGAACTCAAATGTTTAATTTGCATCCAAATTGAGTCCCAAGAGAAAAGTAACGGTTACCTTTCTCTTAAGATACAATTAAAACAATATGCTCTAATGATAACTTTACGAAAAGAAGAAAAAACACCTGGCAATATCAAGATTCTCTTGAGATATTCACTTTGATAGTTTATTTCATTTCATTTCAGTCAAAAAAAAAACATTTGCTGTGTATAGACACACACACACACACACACACACACACACACACACACACACACACAAAACCCTAAAAAGTTACATGCAATACAAGTAGCTTCTGCAATTTATCAAACTTCCTAGTCTCCATTATCCAGCTCCCATTCCAGACCAGACTAACGGATTCCTTCCTAATGCTGTTTCCTGTGTGAGCAACACCTTAAACCCCATCGAAGCCCTGACCTAACGGTAGTTCGTTCTCTTGCCTTCTCTAAACGTTTTCCAGCGCAACACGTCCCTGTGCCCTGTGGGCTTCCATTAGGCATCAGAACGTGGCTCATTACAGAGTGTCCACGACTCAAACTCTACTGTGCAGGATGCACCCTTGAGCTCCTTCCCGGAGCCCTAATGACAGAGGTATCTTGTGCCACCATTACACTATAAAAGTCGGGCTGAATGGATTAACGACGCCTGGAATCCAGAGATATGTTTGAAGCTGCGAATTAATGAAACATGAACAGGAATTAACAGACAAGAAAATATACATCCTCCGTTACATTATTCAAGCGCACTGCAGTTTGCATGGAAACCTCCCCAAGTGAAATACTGGAATAACATCAACCTCATTTAAAGTCCCTGTGGATCCAGTCAAGAAGGGGGCACTTCAAGCCATTACGTAAAGATTATAAACAGTTTTGTAGCCTAACTGGCTCTCTGGGCGATTCCCTGGTATTTATCTATTAATTGCATAGATCGAATAAATCAAATAACAGTAAAAAAAATCAACAGATAATTGTCCGTTGTAGCGATACATTCATTATATTGACATCTCCTTCCACCGTTCCAAAAAGGAGACACAGTATACAGCAGTTGTACAATATTCTCCATCATAAAACTAGAGCCTGGATTTCTGCTGTGTACACCAATGTGCTGTTTTATGGTAAACATATGACGCAATATTACTTCTATTTAGTCTAGACCAAGTCAAATAAGGCAGAATTGTCTGAAATGACACACCTTTACCACATAAATGTGTTACCAGGAACACAAAAAAAAAAAAACCCCTTCAGAGAATTTACCAATGGAAAAGACGCTTCTTAAAAAGGGGCCCTCTTTGCACATCTTGCTTTCTTTCCCTTCCACGGTGCAAGAGTTTGGTTTCCAACTCGCTCACCACATACAACCGACAAATGACTGTAAATAGATCATCCGTTCCACTTGTACAGCGTTGGGGAAAGACATTTTAGTTTTTAAGATATGTTGAGATGAGTTTCAAAAGCAGCATGTTCTACACTACCTCATGTTTGAGTCTTTAGGTTTACTGCCTTCCCAGTGTTCTTTCCAAAGTGTAATGAGGTGGCTATCACAGCTAGACTTAACTATGAATAAAGAAATTCTGTATAGACTACTGGCCCATATCCAATGGAAGCCACGTCAGAAAACTCAAACACAAGCGCTGCGTCGTTGCCGAGTCCAGCATCAGCACACCACTGCAGCAGGCATAACTTGTGCACATTGCAGATGGATTATCCATAAAGTATTGCAAAAAAAGAACCTAACTTTTGAAAAAAAAAAAGGGTAGACGTTGCCTTTCCCCCGGAAATTTCAAATATCTGCATTTTTGATTTTGAAGTCTTCACATTCAGCGACATTTTTGTTGCTCCGTCGTAGATCATCTTTGGGACAATAACATCGAGCCCTCTCTCGGTCACGGAGTTCAGCAGTGTGCTCCTTCACCCCCAACAGCTGCTTCCCTTCCTCCCTCCCTGTCTCATCTCCTCAGCAGCTGAGATGGGAGGCTGCACAATGCACGTCTGGATACCAGAGCAGGCAGGGGAAGTGTTTTCAAACTAAGGAAATTAACTGGAATGTCACATCGTTGACATCTCACAGGTTACCGTCGCCATGCCATAGACGGTAAATATGGACTAAATTACAAACATTTATAGACATTAGATAAATATCTAAAATGTTATTGTTAACAAGAGGATCCACATGAATTTGTATTTCCTTGGGACAAAAGAGGGCAGGGCTTCAGACTGAGACCATTTAGTTGCATTTTGCCACCATTTTTGGAGACAGTGCTACAAAATTTTACAGCTAGGCGCACCAGCGTGACTTGGAAATATGCCGACGTTTTCTATTTTTTTAAATCATCATCATATATCATGGGAAACACGAGGAGGGAGCCAGAATTGATGTGTGTGTGTGTTGCACGTTAGGCTTGGGCGATCGTGCAAACTCTCAATCGTCCATTCGCGGCGCCCAGCCTCTACCTCCTCCTACTCCTCCTCAGAGCAGAGACCCAGACCTGGTGGTGGGACGGCTCCTTTCTCCAAGATAATAACACAATTTGGTCCATTTAATTTGGTCCTCTGCTCTTTATCTTTTGTTGTGAGATTGTAGAAAGCGGCCCCAAAAAATGGAAAAGAAAAAAAAAAAAAACGCGTAATTAAGCGATTGTTTATCACTGAATATCTTTATTTTGAAGGGTAATTCTCAGACATGAACTTTTTTTTTTTTTACAATTCGAGCATTTTAGCGTTGAATATTGAATCATCTTTTGACAGCCCTAGTGTGTGTGTGAGAACGAAAGAGAGATAAAGAGCTGAGGGGGGAGTAGGCCTCGGCCAGGTATTCTCCCTGGCCTCAGTTTGGTGACAGGGGTATGTGGTGTGGGGATGGTGTGGTTTGAGCAGCCACACTTGTCCTGGGTCTAGGAAATTGGGGACCCAGGATCAGGGTGGCTGCATACCCGTAACGAGCAACAGGTAAAACCCCCGTCCCCACACACACTCAGGGGAGAGGAGCCCTTCTCATGACACATCTCTATCTGCTCCTGGGCTTATTCCAACCAGCCCTCTCTCTAGGATAAACTAGTTTGTCTACAACCCCGTTGTCTGTGTCTCTGTGCCAGAGGTGCCTGAAAACGCCACTTGGAGGGCGTGTGGCAGGCGAAACCGCCACAATCTTAACCTACATACACATTACATACACAAACAAGAGAATGTGTGTTTCACTAATCCGGCAGGAGCTTTATGTCATTATTATGTAGCTTTACAATATCAGTAAGCACAGACAGACCTACATTTCAATCTGTGCAAAATAGAATGAGAGGCGGCCTTGTGTTTCTGTATACTGATTAAACAAGACCTAATCCATAGAGGTCCAGTTGCCTTGATCGAGATAGAAAAATGCATTGCCTTGTGGTTGGGTTTCCACCTGTGACATTACTCCACTGGATCAATTGTAGATAACTGCAGTGCAAGTCAGCATCATAAGTTAAGGCCACCCATGGGTCCCACAAAGCCTCAAAATATATGGTATCAGATATCATTCATCTTAATTCTGTGAGAACAACTTGAATTGCTGGGATAAGGAAATACAGTGATCTCATTGGCGCCAGTGTAAACAGACAAACCAACCATCAGTTGATTATTGTTTTGGAGACTTAATGTTGAAGTAAAGAATAAAGACGTGCAAGACGGAGGAATTCCTTCTATGGTGATTTCATATTCATAGCCATGATCTCAAAATCCACAAATACACCATTCTGCTCCAAAACCGGTTGTGGGAGGAGTCACCCTCCCAAGGCCCTGAGTTCTGTGAGCCAATGGGGTTTGAGCAAAGCGTCCGGGTTTCGTTGTATTTACTCCATTACATTCACTGATTTCACCTTATTGGTCCACCAAAATCTGTTTCTAAACAGATTTGAGGAAAGAAATAAGCAATCCAGTTGCTGAATCTTCACTCATAGTAGACCTACAAGGCCTCATTTAAAAGAGTTACAACTTCTGTGTGTTCTCCGTGCTTGTGGGAGACACTGACAACGCCACAGCCTACAGTCTTTTTATCTTGAAAGAAACACATTTATCTTCACAGTCATCTTTCTAAAACTTAAATTTCCATCAATTGCAGTTTCGTTATGGGCAGTTGTTACTTACTCCTCTTTCTTTTAAAAGATTGGTTTGTTGATTTACTCAGATGGGGGGGTGTTTAAGTTAGAACGACTCCCTCGGTGACGCGTAGGAGGGCTGGACATGTTTTCTGAAACAGGCAGCTCAGAAAAAACTGACTGGGTTGTCTTATTTCAGTTTGTGTTAGAAGCCCATCAGAGACGCAAATGTGTATGCACAAGCAAGGAAAAAGTTAGTTTTACATAATTGGTCCCCTGCAAATGTATCTGTTCTCAGATGGAGGAACACAGTGTAAAGTTACATCTGACTGGCTTATGGAGAAACAATAGAACTAAGCCCTCCAAACACTTGAGGGAAGGGCGGACAGTATTCTTATACTGACTCATACACTGCAGAGTTAGTGCTTTTAGTCAACACAATTGGATAAACAAAGAGACAAGATTAGAAGGGGCATAAGCGCAGCTGCAGGCAAGGGCGACTGTCAAGTGTAAATAATATAAATGAGTCATTAAAAAGGGCTGCAAATTAAGATCATGTGGAAAATAGTGTGTGTAGTCCAAGTTATTTCTCATTACTTCGGCAACATAAAAAATATCCTACCAACTATCTAGAGACAGAAGGTGTGCAAAAAGGAGGTTCATTGAAGCGCGTTTAAAGGAATAAATGTAAATGTAAATTGATTGGGTGAAATTACAAAATCGCTGGCTCTACGATAGAATGAAGCTTTTCGTGGGAGACTTTTCCGGGCACTGTAATTCCATGCACCCTCATTACGTTGTGAATTATTCATAGGAACATCGAAGGGGCTCCAAACAACGATGACGTACTGTAGCTTCTCTTTGCTGATCTCCAGACACATGTAAATAGCTCAATGGTGTGACAATGGTTAGGCCTTATATTTTAATACAATAACTGTATTTTAATTTGTGTAAGACATAAAAAATGTGGAAATCTGGGAAGGGGCAACAAAGGGAAGATCTCCACTTCCAGGGGAGCCAGGCTTCAGAGTGGGTAACATTCTTATTAGCATTATATAATAAGTCTTCTTAATCAATAAAGTACCAAAACCACAGCATTGTAGCCCCATGGGATCAATTAAGTACTATCTTATACTATATTATATGCACATCATACAGTCTAGTAGACGTATGATGTGCATAGATGTACATCTACTTGGCTCAAATGATTTCAAGTACTGCCCTTTATGCAAAAACCTCTTGTAGGTATAGCCATCTTCCAGGAAAGAGGCATTAAACGTATTGGTAACAAGATGCGAACAAACCAACTGAGTCAAATTAAGTTACAAAATAAGCACAGTGTTTAGTGATAGCACTGTTGCCTCACAGCAAGAAGGTCCTGGGTTCAAATCCAGACTGTTCCAGGTCTTTTCTGTGTGGAGTTTGCATGTTCGCCCCGTGTTTGTGTGGGTTTGCGCCGGGTGCTCCGCTTTCCATCCAAAGACAAGGATGTTATTCGGGGTAAATACTCCTGTTGGTGCCCCTTACCAAGGCACCGGCAGAAAGAGCTGGAGTTGGTCCCCGGGCGCTGCACTGCGGCTGCCCACAGCTCAGAGGAATAAGACGAGTCAAATGCAAAGGACAAGTTTCTTTGTATCCTACTTGTACAATGACAAAAGAGATATTCAATAAATTTATATATTTTTTATTTTGTTCTTGTTTCAAAACCTAAGCGTCTCTTCCTTAGGACAACCTGTTAGCACAACACGTGTTGAACAGGAGGATATTTATTAGCCCTCATAACAACAAATCCTTGTCCATGTGGCAGCTGTCACATATTGACACATGACCGCCAATCATCCAGCGTGGCTTTTTGCAGGTGACATTTTTTTTTTTGGTACTCCGCTCATAGCAATCTCTTCTGGGGAAAAAATGACCTTGTGTAGCAGGATATTACTATTTTATTCAATTTTGCTCATAATAATTTTGTCCATGACACCCTGCCGAATGCAGTGTGATCTAGAATATAACGTAAGAAAATTCCATGTCTGTGTTAAGATAACACTTTATTCATTCCTGGGAGAAAATTCAGGATTGTGCATTACACATGTTATACATGACCTTAAAATTTGCCGAACAGTAACCAATAATGTCCCAATAGACATATACACAACTTTTCACTTTGAGGGAATAATTCTTGAGTTTCCTTTATTAACTTACATTTCTTAACCTGAACTTTAACCACCTGATGCATGCACTGAGTGATAAGCACCATAAGACTACTTTTCCTTTTGAGTGTGTGACCAAACTGCGGAGTAGAAAAAAATCATCTTGGCTCATGTTTCCTTTTGCTAAAACATATTGACAGAAGTTTTACTGTTGTATGACTTTGAAACATCGTGGTCTCTGCCGTCCTAGCTCAACATTGGAAAAGCAACATTTAGGCCTAATAGACAAGGCAGGTGGAACAACATGGTGGAGGCGGGTTTAATTTATTTTGAATATAAAGGATATCTTGGTACTATGTGTCTGCAAAATGGTAACGCTTCAGAGAAATAATTGATATTCATTCATTTTAGCTTAAATTAAAAAAAAAATGAATTCGGCCCATATTGTTAGATTTAATACTTGGCAGAAATCAGCATCATAAGTGAATACATCAATTTACAAACTAAAAAAAGGCTCCACACTACTGGAAGTGCCTTTTTTCTTCCCTTCCTATTTTGCGGTATTGTTGGGATCAAATACTTCAAAACATTGGAACAAATACAAGGGAATTCTAATGTGCTAATTTTACATTTCAAGACATAAAGATAGAAACTGTCAAACATTAGTGAAAGAAAATCGTTGTGGGTTCGATTTGCTTTGTAATTTTTTGAGTTCAAAGGATGTTTTTGACACAGCGTTTGCTAAAGCAGTAGAAAAAAAGTCATAGTAAATAAAAAAAAAAAAAAAGAATCACTCAACACAGTGACCACAGGCTCTACAGAGGAGAGTGCATGGACATATCAAGGTAAGATGTTCTAAAACCTCGATACGGTTTGAAAATGAAGGAAAAGTAGAAGAAATGTAGAAATTCTATATAATTTAATTTTGAGACAAATATATGTCCATACAATGGATGGAAAAAAAGAAAAAAGAAAACAGGCTAAATCAATCACGTTCCTCCTGTCAGCATCTGGTGATATCAGCAGTTTACTCTGGTGGCCTTGATAAATGAGTGACATCACATTTCCATCCAATGAACGAACCGAAAGATGACAGCTTAATGCTTGCTGCCTTGGGGAGATACATGGTGGACATATTGACCCCCAGAGATGCTAGATAACCTCTTTATGTCAAGAGGGAGGGGACGCACGCATGCACGCGCACGGCATGAAATCAATCCAGCCCTGCTGTATCTTAAAACTGTTGTAACATATCAAATTACAAATTCCACTGCTCATAAAAGTTTATATATCCAAAGGAATTGTCAGTCTAAACATGCACGGGAACAATCTGGCCCCGTTTCTGATTCTGCAAGCATATCTGACGGCCCAGGAGGGGATGTGAACAAGCTTGGCCTCCTAGTTACACCCAGAAAATTGAATCCAGCCATGGAACAGCCCATGGCTAAACTGGGAGAACTGAAACCACCGCAACGCGTCCAAAAGGTATGAAACAGACCCAGAGAATTTGGGTGACACCCATGTTAACTAATGTATAAACAAGAAAATTGTTTTTCTCGTTTTGAGACCGTCTGTGTCCTGTCATTTCAATGTCTTGATTACTGTGGGCAATAAAGTGATAATTATCGCAAAAACACAACATTCACGTTCCTCAAATTGATAAACCATGAGATATTTAAAGTTATTTTCCAGTTTAGGTCGTTTTAGTGACAGCTGTGTAAATGTGTTGTATCTGACTCCACCCAGGGCTTGAGAACTACAGGACCCGCCAGCATTGTCGAAGCTAAGAGCTATGCATTGGAACTGCTCTGTTGGCTGCACAGACCAGCACAAATCTTTTAAAAGAATGTCTGTAACAAAACTGCAGACGAGGGAAGTGTAAGTACATTAGTGAAGGAAAATTGTGCTGTGTGTTTTGCGCGATCTGCTGTGCGTTTTTCCAGACTAAACCAATAAAAAAAAATAGTTTTATTGTAAATGTATTTATTTTCCCAACATTTTCTAGTTGAATTAAAAAAAAATAAGAATAATAAAAAAGCATGCGGTTGTCCCCCACGCGCTTGAAGCACATCCAAGAAAGCAGTGGCAACCGGCAGTGCAGCAGTGCCCTTGCCTTACCAAAGTCGGAACAAACTTTTGAATTAGGCCATGTCTATCTAATATGAGTGAAGATTCAGCAATTAGATTACTTATTTCCTGCCTCAAGTTTGTTCAGAAACAGATTTTGGTGGACTGCTAAACTGAAATAAGTAAAAGTTCAGGCGGGGTTTTGAGGCATGTTAGAATGGCTAGAATGCATAATATGAGTGTTATTTTCAGCAAAAAAAAACTTCTAAAAACATGTTTTGGCCACCTCAGAGACCTATATTAACTTGTTGAAAAGGAGTTTAATAGGTCCCTTTTAAAGATTAAAAAAATAAATAACAGATCGACTTACGGGAAGGCTCGAGAGTAGGCTGAATCATGATGTCAACTCCCTAATCAAACAAAATGTTACATTATAAATAACCTGATCCAAAGAAGAATTTCTAAGGCGGTCGCAGTTTCGGTTCTACAGGACTACAAAAAGAGACACTGACAGCCCGAGTGCCCAGCCATAATTACCAAAATGTTGCTGACATTCCAGCTGCAGTGTGAAGCCTGGAATTACATCCAGAAACAGAAGCAGAGTGCGTCAGAGGTTTACTATAAAACATTTGGAGAAAATAAATGTCTATATCTATCTATCTATCTATCTATATATATGGGTGTGCAAAATGACAACAGGCAAAACAGCTGACGTTGGGGCTGGTTGACCTTGAACCAGGCAGAGAGAGCTCTCTAGCATTTCATTCATGACGTGCTGGCTCCAGCGCACTTCACCATCTATAGCAGTCAAAGCACATTGGCTGCCTTCCCATTGGCTATTTTAAGCATCCCGCTACCACCTGGTCCTGCAAAGTTACACGCACAAAGTATGTTTTCAGTGCACACCTATCTGTGAGAGGGTAGCCGTGTTCTCAAGTCGTACTTTCTTCAGACAAATGTGAGCCGAAAACTAAAAAGCGCCGTAAAGCCGTCTTACACGCCTCCCTCTAGGCATGATTAACTGTTTGAACACATTTCAAAAGCGATAGCAGCTAAGTAAACACACATTTTCTGGGGAAAGGTGTATTTGTTTTTGTTTTGGAACAGCGTTATCATTCTGCAAGTTCCTCCGCTGAAGAGAGAACAGACGTTCGGTGTCTCTCAAGACTGACTTGGACACCGCAGTCGAGGCAGTTGTGGAGTTCACTTCCTCCCTCAAGGATGTACAGAAAAGGGACGACAGTGGCATTTAGAGTGACTTCCTGGAACACAGTACATTTACCAGAAGTGAGGGAAATGCAGGTCTTTGTGCAAATGGCACAAATGGCACAAAAGCACAAATGGAGTGTGCTCTGGTTTGTTTTTTTTAGCACAGCACAAACCTTGAGAAAGAACACATACCGCCACCAATCAAACTGAATAACGTGACTGAAATTGTAGCAGTCTCCCCTTGCGGTCCATCACCGCAAGGTGAGAATTTGACTTCACTCTTCACAATGTTTATGAATTGTTTTTGCCCATTGTGCCTCAGCTTATTTAAAATATTTTCTTATTATCATTTTGGATACTTCATTAATCCCTGGGGGAGAATTTCTTCTCTGCATTTCACCCATCCTAGTATCTTGCAGAGCTAGGAGTGCCCAGGGAACTAACACTAGATCTCGACCCATGCCTTGCTCAGGGGCATCGGCAGGAGTGTCTGACCCTGACATGCATGTCCTCAGGCTGTGAGGAAACTAGAACATCTGGAAGGAAATCCACGTGAACATGGAGAATCCACACAGAAAGACTCCAATCAGATTCAAACAAAGAGCCTTCTTGCTGTGAGGCAACAATCTTATGTTCTCGATAATTATTTCATAAATATGAAAAATCGAGTCCAAGTTGAATATTCTCTCCGAGAGAGCACAGTCTTTCAAATGTCCATACCTCAAGCACTACAACCCTGGCGACAGCTAACTTACGTCTTTTAAATCTGACCTTTGATGTATTCAAATCGTGAGCGAAATGGGAGTAGACCGATCACGTCATTGACCAGGAAACCCAGCCGGCAAATTTGCAAGTGTTTCCGGCACACACGGCTTTATTTGTCCAGGCAAAAATGTTGAGAAGAAATGTAAATGCTAGGTGATACTGGACGAGAAGTTAACCATCAGCAACAGGGACTACTCCATCTTCTCCATGATCTTAAGCCAGGTCAACAGAATAAGTTCAATCTATTCAAATCTATAACAAAAATAATATAAAGCTATAATCAAATGAGAAGTGTATCTGTATGTGTCTGTGCGTGTACGTGTGTGTGTGTGTGTGTGTGTGTCATTGATTTGACCAGCGATGACCTTAACCTCCGCTAGCTTCAGATGCAGGATCTGGAGCAGGAAGTGCACAGGCGCTGGCGTGGACACATTCTGGTAGAAACGATAAAGGCTACGGCATTTCCCATTTGGATTTCTGTACGCAACAGAAGAGGTAAAAACATTGCACCTTTCGACCACCGAAAATAAGATCCGCTTGTAAATCATACAGCACGACAACAATGGCAATTAAGGATTAGGATTTTACATTGAAGTGGCAATCCATAAGCGTCGGTGTTTGGTGGATTACACCAAGTTTTAAACATTTTCTTTTTGTTTTTTCTCCCCAACATCTGGGTTTACCCTTGATTTCCCTCCAAGACGGTCCGATTCGTGTTCACGTCAAACCTTGACACCAATGCACAGTATCTAAATGATTGTTTATTCAGACACCAATTATGTGGTTTTTTTTAATTGAAAATTAGTTAACGGCCATATGGTGCCTTCATATAAAACCTCTCCCTAGCTTGAAACACTTCTCTTTCAACAAAATGAAAACCACATGACGTTTACTATTCCAGTAGACACTTCTGGTTCTAATTGTGTCTCACTGTCGCTGCAGCGATAAATAACTTTGAAACTGAATGCCACCGATTGTTCTATAGCCGATACTATCAATGCAATTTGGGCGATGCCATTCAAGTAACGCATTTCAATATATAGCCCTAATAACGGCCCGGTTTATATTCAGAATGTGAAAATCTCTGCAAAGATGAACAAAAACAAAGGCTTTACCTCACGTGTCAGACTTGTCTTTGCCCGTTTCATGTGCCTGTCTTGTGTTTAGAAGTGAGCCCATCAACACCCAATCTACAATGTTGACATGGCAGTGAAGTATAGAATTTTGACTTGAAACCATCTTCTTAACGAGGACGGCTTTCCAGCTCCAGGGAGAAGAGAAATCCTGATTCCAAGCCATCTTTATGTGTGACCAGTGGAACAGCAGACAGCAAAGGCCCACTTAGCATCCTCCTCACCTTACGTACAGTGTTTTTCCGCAGAGACACAACTGGGTCACTCCTGCCTCTTACATAACAGTTTACATTACTTCAGGCCTGTTTTCCTCAAAACAAAAAAAACATTTGGTTTTCCATATGCGCGTCCAAGGACCGCACCGACTAAGGCTTTGTCTCACTATAAAGGAAGGAACCTCTGTATGTCCTTCGATTATCTTGACAACCGTTCAGCCAATCTACTTTACACTCGGCGCATGTGTTGCTGGGGACCCCAGGACGTGCAGTGTCGAAATTGGGGCATTTCGGACACGCGACACGTGTAATATTAATAAACTTTGAATAAACAAGCGAACAGCGAGTTTATCCAAAAGTGTAACTTGGGTGTGTTTTTTCCCGTGAGAAAGAGTATTTCCCCGGTGATTTATTTTTCCCCACCGAGAGTCGCCGCGACTTTTACGAACAGGCATGTATTGACGGGCACCGCGCGAGTACTAAACAAATGGTTAGAAACGGCTGCCCTCATTTTGGAGTCCAGCAGGTAACTGCAGTTGGGTTTGTAGCTGTATTTAACTTGATTATGAGGTACAGCATGATAATTATGTAAGGTTTTCTCATTTTCATTGGGCTTTTCCCTTTCATATGAATAATGAGCCTTCAGACATTTTTTTCCCCCCACAAAATATTTTTTTTGCTTGCAAATCTTTGAGACTAGCCGACATGAACTTTAATCATTGTGTCACAGTCTGTTTCTGAACAACATTTCCTTTCCCACGGAAAAGCAACAAGAAAAGTGTGTGTCTTGCGAACAAACACTGCGGGGGTCAGTTTTTTGTTTTTTTTTACAGAGAAGGTCTGCAGCACCTGAGAGAGCAGGATGTTGTGCAGTATGGAATTTCCTTGCTTTGCCTCAGGGAGGGTTTTTCGTCCCTCCCAAAATTGACTTCATTCAAGATCAGGACAGCAAGAGACTCAAGTTTTAATGACCTAGACTCAAAAGAACTAGGGCTGGGTAGTGGGCAGGATCTTGCATTCGATAAAATTTCAATTAAAAAAAAAAAAAAGGTTCACCATTTGATCCATTATTGATGAGATGGCTGGTGATACGAATCTATATCGATATATTTACATTGTATATGTCAATTGCTAAATGCCAATTGCTACCAACTTTTCCATATACCATTTGACGTGCATTACAAAAATATTTCAAAGAACATTTCAGTCGAATCCAGAAATATTTCATATTCAATATTTTCAGAAATTCAATTCTTTAGTATTTTATTTATTTATTTAACCCAGCCCTGAAAACAATGCTGTTTAACACAACAATAGCCTTTGAAACACACCCCCCCCCCAATAATATTATCAACCCTTACTCACCTATAGTACCGAGACTGGAGGTACGTGGAGCACACAGCTTTGGAAACATGGCTGGCTGAGCCAAAGTCTATCACCTTCACCCTGTAGGGCTGTCTCACGGGGTCCACCAGCATTATGTTCTCAGGCTTGAGATCGGCATGGATCAGGCCCATGCTCTTCAGCTTCCTCAGAGCCGCGGCCACCTGCTGGAGCACGGGCCGGATTACTTTCAGGGGCAGTGGGCTGAACTTGTTCTGCTTCAGGAAATCGTACAGATTTTGCTCGAGCATCTCGAACACCAGGCAAGTATGGCTGCGGTGTTGGAAGCATTCGAAGGCTCGCACCAAGTTGTGCTCGTCTGCGTTCTCGCCACTCAGACGGGCCAGGATGCCCACCTCGATCTGGCCCTGCCGCGCGTACGACGGGTGGTTCTTCAGGATCTTCACCGCCACCACCTCGCCCGTGCCCCTCTTCCAGCACTTCACCACTTGGCCGAACGTGCCGCGGCCCAAGAAATCCAGCACCTCGTAGGTGTTCTTCATGGAACATAGGACTTCGTGCTGCACCAGCTGGTAGTCGCCGTCCCCTCCACCCGCTCCCCCCACCGCACCCGCACCACCAGCCCGCCCACCCTGTTTGGAGGGGCCCCCGCCGGCCCCTACAGCAGGGGGCACGGCTACGTTCCCCACATTCGTCGTTTGCAACATGGCAGGTAACATAGACAGTTCCTCCACTATCTGCATGGCGCTCCCTTGATTTTCCAGCTCCTTGCTTTTACGTTTCAGCCCACATCGCTGAGAGCTGTCGGCCGAGTTCAAACGTCCACAGTCCTCCTCTTCCTCCTTATCACCTTCCTCGTCCCAGCCTCCCCCACCTCCTCCTCCTCCTCCTCTGCAACCCTCTCCCCTTCCCCCTCCTCCTGCCCCTGCTGCTCCACCGCTGCCTGCCCTTCCTGTGTCCGTCGGTTGCGTCCGCTTGCCCTCCGATGGGGCAACACCTGGGCCGACTCTCTTTTTTTTACCGGGCAGCTCCCTCGGCACCCCACGCACCACCACCGTCTGCACCGGCTGCTGTCCACCTCGCACTCTCACGGCCACCGCAGACTCCCTGTTCGCAAATAAGTGGGCTTGCTTGGTTGGGTGTGCGACGCCAATGGATCTGCCGTTCAGATAAGTCCACGGGTGGGCCCTCTCATGGTAAACACAACCGCTTGGCTCGACTCTGAGTTTCTTCACACTGCAAAAGGCACTTGTCTGGGTTTGATAATTGTGTGGTGGGTAGACCAAAACTTGTGAGGCCATACCTGCGCAGAGAGAGAAAATAAAACAAGAAAGTTAATTAGTTTGCATCTTGGACAAGTCTGCACTTCTTCAAGACTGTGAATTTCCCTTAACGTTTTAATGTAAATAATTGATTGCTTGTCAAATAAAAACACAGGGCCCAACAATAAAGGCTGTCCAGATGCCCCAGGAAACTAGATTTGGGACACTGACTCGAACGGTCTGGTTGCCCTGTTGTCAAGCATGGTATACCACCTTATTAGTTTAGAAACTTCCGCCAAGGAAAATTAATTATCCCGGTGCATTGATTTACAGTCACAAAAGGGGAAACCAGTGAGAATATTGAAATATGGATTATAATTATATTGCATTACTATCACTCAATTATAAAATGATTAAATTCCAGCAACAAGTTTGTCCATTTTGGCGACAAATAGCTAATGCATTAATATATGCATTATATATAATACATGCAATTAATCCAGACAGGCACAAAGAATTTAACTTAAATATGATAATTGCCTCCAAAAATGTTTTGACGTGTCTGAATGGCCTTCACCCACAACCTCTTCCTGACTTGGACATTGAGTGCTTAAACCACAGCAGTCATACAGACGCGATGGAGAGACGACATGTTCCACTGAAACCCCTAACACCTCCCTCACCGATGTTTCCAATCTGCAGCCAAGCTGTAACCCCAACCACCACAGATGACTCACTTTTGAAAGGTCTGCCTGACCTTTAACTGCTGCTACCATGCATCGCAGTGCAGGTCTCCAGGCAACAAATGGAGAGGAAGATATTAAGAGAGCACCAACTATTAGGAAACACAACCACCGCTTTGATAACTCGTCGTCACTTTCCCCTCTCTCACGCTGTTCCTGCCACATTCTAGAATAAAGCACCCAAAAGGGCCAGCTAGGGAACATGCCTTTTGACTAGCTGTGTCAATCAATTGTCCCTGGCTTGAATCTTATCATAGAAAACTGGATACAGGAAAAACTGGAAGAAAAAAAAAAAAAAAAATAGTGCCTGCGATTGGCACAGTGACCTTGCCGGGCCCCAAGTTGCGTCCAAACAGCTCGTCGAGGCCAACAACCTACTTCTCAGGGTCTGAACAACATTGTCTGATATTAAAGCAGCCGTTCCCCAAGGGCCCTTCTGACTTTAATCAACATTGCACCTACAGAGCCATATTTAGAAACCAAGAAACTGTCGCACAGAGCGGAAGACTCTCCGCTATCTGACACACAGAACTGGAACGGGTGAACCAAATGTTCTCCGTAACATTACATCAAGTCAAAAATAGAAAGAAATAATCACAACGACGCCTTCTGATTGACACGGATTGAAAAGCTGCAGTTAAAATTTGCAGAGAGGAAACTGAAAAGGTGCAAAGGCGACACACAACTGCATGCAAATGGCACGTAGCCTAGTTCAAATCAGCACCTGCCATGAAGAGCAATAATGGAATGATTATACCTTGTGCTTTAAATGTCAAATTCATAACAGGGAAGAAACAAGTGAACTAGGTAAATAGTGGGTACAAAAATGTAAAATAAAAAATTCTGAAGAATTCTGCACCACATACTGTTGATGTCTTTGCTTGTCCAATACTAAAGCCAAATTGAGACAAACGTACGTGTGTGTGTGTGTGTGTGTGTGTGTGTGTGTGTGTGTGTGTGTGTGTGTGTGTGTGTGTGTGTGTGTGTGTGTGTGTGTGTGTGTGTGTGTGTGTGTGTGTGTGTGTGTGTGTATGTGTGTAGAACAGAGAGAAAAGAGGATAAGCATTGTGGATGCAGTTATACATTTTGATATACCCACTTAACCTCACCTTAGCTTAAAAATTAAATAAAAACATTAGCACCTTGACATCCCGGGAAGTAACAAAGTCCTCCTCTTAGTGGAGTACTTTGAAATGAACTCCCTCACGATGAAAGATGCCCTCATGGTGCACGTTAACTGCTTGGTTCATGTAGCACAGGGGGAACATGTACAGGGCTTACCTTTGTTTAAGTACACATATGCAACAATAAGGAGAGCTCACAAGGGATACATTAAAATGTGACCAGACTCCTTTTCAGGGACGTCAAAACAGGCTAGAAATTGTAAGTCTGATATTGGCTAGACACTTATCTGTTTGCTAGATTGTGTTTACGTTACCCTTCTCTTCACCCACTGGCCCTTATTTCAACCCTCTTGTCCCAGCAGGAAGATGGTGTCAAAGTAGGGAAGCACGCCTCAATCAGGCCAAGTTTTTAAGGTTAAAAGTTCTTTGTGATTTCTAAACTATCAAAAAAGTATATGGGATACAAACAAATTTTGTTTTTCATACAGATATTAAAAAAATAAATAAGAATCTGATAGCGAGTATGAGAAAGTGTTTCATTATTCTTCAAGGAAGCCATTTGTCTAAATTCTTGAGGACCTTTGGCCTTATGAAATTGGCTACATAGAGGTTAGGTTAACGTTGCCAAACTTTTAACTAAAGCACTAAATGTTGCGCTCAACCACCTCCAGACCATATAGTGTGAAAAGACAGTGCTGTGATCAGCTGACTAAATCCTCGACTTGGAAAGACTTCTCCCAAATTCCAGTAAAGCAAGCTTCCAACAAACAACAAGAGCGAGTCATAAGGCTACAGCGACTACAAGGCCTGGCTTTGAGAAGCCTCAGAGCCACAGCTTCTGCTGTAAATCAAGCGCACAGAAAGCACGATGGTGCAAACAGTAACTATGCGAGCCACCCAGCCGACACTGTTCCTAGAGGAAAGATAAGGCCGCTCCTATTGTGGCGACCACTCTGCACACAATCACACCCGGTGGCGCTATCACAACTTTAAACTGTCCACAACTTCAGCTACTGCAGCAACAACCGTGGTCGTTTCTAAATAAGGACGTATCGATAAGACAACATTTGCGAAGTCGAGAACCTGGGACGTACTAAAAAGGCGAATGGATAGCATCTGTCAGAGCGTGACATTATTACTACCTGAAGCCTGATACTCCCTCAAGGGCCGAGGCTCCTCCTGTGGTGTTGCGTTGCATTCTTTCAAATTCAGGGACCCTTCCAGCAGGCCTTAGCCGCTTTGTAATTGCACATGATTGACCTTTTGACCCTGAGCACCCAGCAACTCTCAGAAAAATAAACACGAGACACATGTTGACAATGAACAATTGCTACCTAGCCAAGGAAGAGAGAAAAAAATAAAAATAAAAAAAATTTAAAAAAATCTTTGGATGTAGAAGAACGAGGCACAATGCACAAGAATAAGTTCATCAGCTGGAGGTCAGACGGAAAACAAAACGGTTGACCTGTTTGAAAACTAGCAGGGCGATGGCAAAAAAAACCAAAAAAACAGTATTCAGAACATGAAGCTATATGGCCGAATAATTGTATGACTCGGTACAAACCTCTTAAAAAAGGATTTTTCAATGTGCAAAGGATGTTAATGATAAGAACTACAAAAACTCAAAAAGTGAAATCTGTACAAACATTCAAGTTCCTAGTGCCAAAATACTTTTGGCACACTCTCTTCAAAGCTACAACAATCAAAATGACAAGCCAGCTTAGGTAGCGCTCTCTGTCACAATTACAAAGGTAGAAAACTAAAATAAATATGTGTTCAATTGAAGCCAGTGTTGTCCCATCCAGACAGAACACATCACAGAGAATAACTGATGATCCATTTAATTGATAATTAGGCTGTTGCACAAACCAATCTAAACATACCACAAATGCTGAGCAAATACAGCTACTTGCTTCACAGTCCAACATGTGGATTTGTTTTTCTGTACTTAAACAGGATTTTGGTTGGGAGGCTTTAAATGAATAGACAGTCTAGGCAGGAACATTGGGGTGTGTTGTTGCAGAAGATGCTTTTCTGTCTCGTGGTGTCCTGACTGGAAGAAAAAAAAAAAAAACAGTACACTTGATTGGCCTAAGTAGTGCTCGTGATCGCGCTTACTCCTCCAACCCACCCCAAATGCCATTTTGTTTCTTTGTTTGTTTGTTTGTTTTACTATAATAGCACCGATACATCAAGTCGATCACCCTTTTCCAATTTCCCATCCCGTTGATAAAGTCATATGCAGCAGACAGAGATTATATTGTGGATTCACATTTTAGGCCACCCTCAGCAGTTTAATTTCAGTCCAGTGTATTGATGTACTTTGTGTTCAGTTTGTCCTGGAAATCTCTAAGAGACGCCATGTTGAACGCAACTGGTTTTCCATCAGTGTTTAGCTGACACCATTAGCTAGCATGTGGAACAAATCAGATGTGTTTTACTCACACTGAAGCTTACAACCATTATGTGCTTTGCTTTGTGTCTCCTGATTATGATCTTTGAAGATCAACAGATAAAGGGGCCTTGTATTTTCTGAAGCATGTGACCACATGGTATTTCCCCTGTGAACTAATGACTCATCTCTGATTTGAGTCGTCCACTGACATGCCTGGTAGGACAGGAGATATCTTACTAGTCTCCCAAGTCCTTGAGATACACTGAGCATAAGCAGCATAAACTTAAGCTCTTATCTTGCTGAAGCATCCAAGAGTATGTTCTGAAACCAAATTAAAAGGGGCTTATAGAGAAAAGGCTGGCCCTCAGCCTATCGCCTTGGTTTGGTTCAAACACTTGCTTATGCAACCAGCAATCAAAAAAATCCATAGGAGGATCGTCTAGACCAGAAATGTCTGGTAAACAGCCAACTCTTTAGTATAGATTTACTATTTTATGATAGTGACATAACAATGCAATACAATGCAATTGAAGATATAACCACACCGACAAGTTGGGAATAGTTTGACGTGTCATAAAAAAATAAAACATGTTATTTGGACCACCTTAAGGCAGGGTTGGTCTTGAGGAGACACATGCTGGCGAGTGTTATCATGACACGTGTGGAGCAGATGGGAGAACTAAAATAAAACAACTCAAAATAGTGGAACAGTTCTGCGCTTACTCTCCGGTGCAAATGCCAAACCTCACAAAGCCATCATTCTACCATTACTTTCCACGATCCACCGGGCAACAAAATACCATCCACATTACGTTACTCCTCAGGGCTAGGCACTGAGTGGGGAAAACACTAGAGAGCCATGATTGAGTTATTTTGTCTACAGGCTACAAATCATTATGTTTCTTGGACTCTTTAATGATTTTTTTTTTTAACAATAATTTACATCCAAATGATGTTAGATAGAAAAATCCTTAATCTGGCATAGTCAACATTTGCCAGGACTTTGAGGGCTGCTGATTTACCTCCAGTTTTAAAACTACACTTTTGTTTCAGGTAACAGTGTACTTTACTAAAATCGTGGAAACATAACATTTATATGATATGTCATTAATTTGGCACAGGTTAGTCATTTGTCAAATGCACAGTGCTTTATGCATAAACTCAATACTACTGAACAAATTACATGCGCTTACTTTTAAAACACGTAATTAAAACAAAGCTCTGTTTAATGGACGCGTGTCACAATAAATCCCCAGGCCCGCTGGGGTTCAAGAAGCCTTGTGAATGTTTTATATAGAGATAAGTCAAAGAGGGCAGTATCAACATTCAAGTGTGGTATTGTGGATTGCATGGTAATAGAAGAGGGAATGCAGACTGGATGTGGAAATGATTAACCTTCAAGACTGCTATTTGGGTGTGCAGTTGACTTGACATACCATGAAAGTTAAGAGGGCGCATTTATGGCTTCTACATGAGAGCATTATGATACAGATAGGCTGGTATTTGGAAGTTGACAGGAATAGGATGTTATATTTAAAATATGACGTGACTACACTATACAATATTATCTTACCAGATGGGTCCAATCGAGAACTTTTCCTTCTGAGAGATAGATAGATAGATAGACAGATGTTTATTGTTATTTCTGAGGTTTAATGTATATTATATAATGTATAAATGTATTTGTTTGTTTCCTAGTTAGGTTTTAGGTTTGTTGTTTATTGCCAGCTTCTCTCATTTTGTTTGTTCCTAAGTTTATTGGCAGCTGTTTGAGATTATTTTATTTATTATTTTATTGTCACCACCTATTATATTGATGCGAGCTGCTGTAACCGCAATTTCCAATGAATAAAGTACATCTAGTCTCTGTATTTCTGTCGATTGTTTGTGCTTTTGTGACTGTTAAGTTGTTTTTTTTATGCTAATTGTCTGTGCAACAACGCACCAACTATTTCGAAGGCAAATTCCTTGCGTACGAAAATGTTATTTGGCCAAATAAACATATGCTGGCGCGATTACAAGCTGGTCGCCCCTGGCTGAAGCCTTTATTTAAACATTACTAAACTTTATCGTAATGCCATTTCGTGAAGAATCCGTCACTAAGGCTAAAACTTGTCACAACTTGTCATAACGTCAGCCTCAGCGTCTGCTTCCGTATGCCCAACGGCGCGCTTAGAACTTCGCGTTAGGCCGCGATAAAACCTCTTGTCGTCCGCATTCCCACGGAGAACCCCCATACCTTCACACGGAGCAGCGTGGAGTGTGATCCCGGGCTGCTGGGAGCCTGTCACGGACTCATGGAGCCGCAGCACGGACGGTCCGCCCGCTCCGCTGCCATCTTGTCCCGCACCACGGGAAGGGGAAACACCACCATCGCCCGCATTTTAAACTCCAAATAACTCCGACATTAAACTGTTTATCCGAAGAACAATTGGCACGGGTCGTAGCCGTACGCTTCAGTTTATTCTCCCGTGTCTTAAGGCCAAGCAGCCCATCTCCGGGGGGCTGTTCGTCTCCCCTCAGCCAGTGGAACGCTACGCGGCTCTGCCCACATCCAACATGGCCCTCTGATCTGTTTGGGAACTGACGGCATAGGGAAATACCAAAGCAATCGACCGCCGATAGACTCGTCCAAACTGTTGAGCTTTACCATATATGCTGCATTCAATCGAAGTCTTGACTCGGAAAAAATCGGGCCTACAACTTCGGGGTGGGGGGGGGGGGTTTCAAAGAGACGCTCACTTAAATCGAAACCCAAAATCGAAATTTCGGGTCCAGGCCGCTCGGGTACCGGGACGCGAACGGGGTTGACGAGATAACAGCCCTGACGTCAGGGAAACATGACGGCACGAACCGCCAACGAACACGAATTGAATGCGGGCGCCCTTGTTTTCGCCAACAGAGGCGACGGAACACGTTGATCTCGGAGGCGGGAATTGGTGAAATCCTAATTACCGAGTTCCAAGGAATGCAGCATTACTAAAAAATTAAAATTTAAAAATTTTAAAAAAAGAAGGAAATTTGAAATAATTACAAAGAATAATCGAAACAGAGCTACTCGAACTAACTAACCAACTAACTAACTAACTAACTAACTAACTAACTAACTAACTAACTCACTCACTCACTCACTCACTAACTGCAATTGGATAGCACTAGTGACAATGGATAATTACATTTTGTGAACCTCCTAGAAGTAATGTATAAGTGCGAGCTGTTAGGTCAGCTGCATTAAATAAATAAGTTTGAAATACGTTAAGTATAATAAGTTTTAAATATCTTAATAAACGGATGCTACGAACCCCCAAATGTATAATAATAATAATAATAATTATTATTATTATTATAATTATTATTATTTTTAGTAGTAGTAGTAGTAGTAGTAGTAGTAGTAGTAGTAGTATTACGACTACTATTTTATTGCAATGTCCGAATGTAAAGCTCTTGGAGTCGCATGTTGTGCCTGAAATGCACCGAGAAGCAGTGAAAGACTGCTGTTGTTATTATTGTTATTGTTAGTATTATTACTATTATTATTATTATTATTATTATTATTATTAATATTATTGTTATCATTATTAAGGTTATAGATACGAGTACATTATTGTATAGTACTAACAATTTGAATACAGAAACACAAGAGATATTCTGTCAAGAAACTAGACGGATTGTGAAATTTGTGAACTGTAGGTGAAAAACACTGGGATATACAGTTGAATTGTTGTTGATCTATCTGGCGACGCCAGACCAATCTATACTTTAAAATATTAAAAACTTTGAAATAGATAAACAGACAGATAGACAGATAGATAGACAGACAGATAGACAGATAGACAGATAGATAGATAGATAGATAGATAGATAGATAGATAGATAGATAGATAGATAGATAGATAGATAGATAGATAGATAGATAGATAGATAGATAGATAGATAGATGGATAAAATGGCCATGTGGATAATAATAATAATAATAATAATAATTATTATTATTATTATAAAATAATTAGGCCGTTATTTATTTTGTCATCGGCAAAGACGTGAGAGGGAGCGCTCTGCCATCATGTGCCATGCCCTGAGGGTGAAGAACAGCATCCAAAGAAAACCTGGTTATCTGAGAATACGGACGGAGGTTATCTGTGGGGAACCCAATCCGTCGTCAGCTGTGCAGCATGTTACTCCAGACCACAGAGACCAAGGCTACAGCTTCATCTCCACCAGGCAACAGGTGGAGGCTCTGCGAGGCACCCAGTGGGTAAACATAGACCCAGCATCCATCAAGAAGCTGTCAACCCTGATGGGGAGCTGAGGGGTTTTAAAGGAAAACCAACATTACTACTGGGACTTTGCCAGATACCAGTAATAACAATACCAGCATTCAGAATTTAACATGGTCACTGCATGCTGACGAATACCCTCACGTCCTCCACTTTGGAGTATAAAAAAGACCCCCCCCCCCCCCCACACATACACACACACACACACACACACACACACACACACACACACACACACACACTAACACACATTCTCTCTCTCTCTCTCTCTGTCTCTCTCGCTCTCTCTCTATGTATATATATCTATGTATATATCTATATATAGATATATATATAGATATAGATATAGATATAAGTATCTCACTCTCACTCACACACACACACACACACACACACACACACACACACACACACACACACACACACACACACACACACACACACTTATAACTGCATCTGTGATCGTCTGCTTTGGTCTGTCACAAACAAACTAGTGGCTGTTCCTTTGTCTCCCCCTGTTGACAAGTTAACAAACCTTTTGTTTATCATACATATAATGGAAATATACATATAATACCCCAATGCCCTAAAATGGGGTGTGATATCTTTTTATGTATCTATTAATATTATACAATTAATTGAAACTGTAAAGGCGTCGGTGTCCTAAATGCACCTTGCACTTTGTCTATTTTCATTCAATGTTTAATTTCATTTTCTTGGTCTATTTCTAATGTTACTTTGCCTGAATGTCAAAATGCCAACCGCCTGTACAATTTATTTGTATTTATCTGCTCTCATAGATATCATAGAAGCCTGTTGTTCCCTCATGTCTTGTTAATGCAGTTGGACACTGTTTGTTTCAGTATTTGGTCGGTGCTAAATATCTGTCTGGTCAGTCGCACTCCATCCCATTTCATGCGGTGGTGCAGCCTCTTATAAAAATAAAAAAAAGTCTGACCTAAACTCGGTGATTCCCAAAATAAAAACTGCATCTTTTATCAAAAATCTTATATTAGGGAAAAAATATTGTTTTGAGAAAACGGTTGTTTTTCTCATATTTTTTGCTGCCGTCTGAGGTGAGGGGCTGGCAGTGGCAGGGTCATGGGCGGTTCAGGCAGTACAGCTGCACCGATGGCCTGAAAGGGTCTGTCTCCACTCAATAACTCTGTAATTGCACAGGCACTAGAATCCATCAATAACAATATGGGAAATAGCATTACCATTGTCCATTATCTGTAAAATGTCTATGTCTAATGGTGATGTGTGTGTGTAAGTGTAAGTGTGTGTGTGTGTGTGCGTGTGTGTGCGTGCGTGCATGTTTTATCCTGTCCCATGAGGCAATTTTTTGCTAATAATGATGGGTCATCCCGCTTACTCCCATTTCTTCCCACTTTCCGTGTAGAGGGTCATGTTAAGTCTCATCGTATCTTTGCTGAAACGTCAAACTTGTGTCACAAAGCAATGTTCAGCTTTTACACCTTTTGTGACATCTGCCGGTGGAGGTCACCACAGAGACTACCAGCCGGCCCAAATGGGATCCCTCTCTTTTTCTCGCCGGCCCTCCTCCTTCCCCTCTCTATCTCTCTCTCTCTCTCTCTCTCTCTCTCTCTCTCCCCACCTCTCCATCACTCTCTCTTCTCTCTCTCCCGGAAAAGACCCCCTTCTTCTTTTTTCCCCTCTCTCGCTTCTTTCCATCTTTTCTGGAACGGACCCCTGGGACGTGCTCTTGAAGGGTTGTACCAGCACTTAATAAATATTCATCTTCTAATCACTGTTTTTGTCTCGTCAGCCCGGCCGTCCAGTCCACATATAAATTAACCATAATTGTGTGTGTGTGTGTGTGTGTGTGTGTGTGTGTGTGTGTGTGTGTTATGCTCTATGTGTTTGTTTGCGTGCGGCCACTGTGGGGTGGCATTATGTTAAGTCTTAATAAAAAAAAAAGGTGATTCGCTCCCTACCATAAAAACAACAACAACAACAAGATTTGCTCATTTTCAGAAGTCTTCATCAGCACCCATCACCCTTGGAGAACCCCGAGGCTCTGGGTCAGACATTACTTTATCGTCTCTATGACCCCCCCACTGGACACCGTTCTTAACGTCCCCCGTGTGCTCGAAGGTCCGGGTCATTTCTTTTATGCGTCAATTCACATGTGTTTACTTGTGTTTATTGAGGGGTCTGTTTCGACCGTCGCAGAGCTCTTTGGGCAACATGTGTCCCTTTGAATTAACTTTAGACGATGCGCTTGGCTGCCGTACCGCGCACGCCCTGTCGTTCTGACCACCCGCCTGTCAACAAAAGAGCCAACTGACCACACGCTGCATTCAACTGAGGCCCGAACTCGGAAAAACTCTCCGCCTACTTGGAAAAAAAAAAGTGCAAAGGAACGACCAGTCGAGTCGGAATTCGAAGTTGTCATTTGGGACAGGTATCTCGGTAAAACACCCGAGTTTACTAAGATACCATCCGACGTCAAAGTAACACGACGTCACACACCGCTGACGGTGAACAAAGTTCCCGTCCCTTCCCTGCACGGATTTCTGTCCGAAAACACGTCGAACTTGGATCTAAATCACTCGGCGGTTTGTACGTCGTGTGAACATAAGTTCTGGAGATCGCATAATTCGCAAGCTCGCCAAGCAAACGCGCCTATACGGCGCAGGCCTCCGAGTGTTCGCGAATAGGGGCAACGGCACACGTTTGACTCGGAAGCCGGGACCACAGAGTCGCAACGACCGATTTCCGAGATATATTGGAATGCAGCAAGACCACTCCGCACCCTCACCGGAAGTAGAAACTCGGCGCCATTTTGAGAGAAGGACCAGCAGGCGGCAGCGGCTGTAGTGTTCTCCGCGGGTCGCGAGTAGGAGCCCGTTGCGAAGCAATGCAGCTTGCGTCGCCGTTTTAAGCCGCTGCCCTTTCGTTATATTTTGCTCCGATATAGGACCGCCTCGACACCGGACCGCACACCCAGCCATGTCCGCCGAAGCGACCGCTGAGCAGGTAGGTGACGTTAGCTAGCCCCGCTAGCACGAACGAGCCCCGTCTGCAGTACAGGCCTCCCTCTGCTACGGCCGATTTGAACCAATAAAGGCTGTAATCCGGAGCGACTGTACTTTAAGATGTGTGTTACCTTCACCGGTGAACGCCTGCGCCGCAACTGGCAACGGTTATATTAGTTAACTTTTTAAGAAATTGGTCGTTTTGGTGTATTTTGTTTTCGGGCCGTGCTAACCTGCTTAGCAGCGCCATGTTTACCGTTTGACCAGCGACCGCATGTGTTGGATATATAGACTTTATTCTCCCCCAGAGGGAAGTCGTGTTGTTTACAGCCGCTCAAATAACAACACGAGTGCTGTAGAAATAATAGACGTCATACGCCACAAGCCCCCAAACGCAAGTTCAGTTCTACGGCGTTTGTCATCCACAAGGGCAACGCGAAATGTTTTACACAAGGGATGCGACACAACGTGTAACCGCATTAGAAATAAAACGCTCGAAACAGGAAGTACTAGAACTAGGGCACAGGTCAGTTTTCAAACGAAAGCAGGCCTTGACATGACATGGCGGCACTGAAACCCACACCCACTTAATCCTACCCTGCATGCAACACCTACTTGTATAAAATAAATGCCAATGAGCGTAATAAACCTATATTGCTAGAGTTTTCCCGTCGTTACTAAGACTATTTTGATCGTTTCGATTTTTTTTTACAATTGACAAGTTTGAGCATGTGCGATGATCTCTGTGGGTTGCTTATTAACTAGTCTAAATCGACTGCATTTGCTAATGCATTTCAGGATTTCAACGTAATGGATCACTAGTCTATGATTATAGGCGCGCATGTCTTCAAAGGCTATAACATACCCCCAGTTTCCGTATTTTCTGCCTCATTAATTTATTCTGGCCAAAGACTGTTATTAATAAGTGTAAAGTGGTTTATTCAAACAGCCCCTTGAGACAGTCATTCAAAATTCAAAAGTAATTTGTTCTGTTAAGGTAAGGCAAACTCACTTGTATAGCACATTTAATTCTGTTAACCCAAAGTGCTTTACATAAGACAAATACATTTTTATAAAAGTAAAGATGAAAACACACAGCAACAAAAAGCTTAAAATATTCATTAAAAATACATAAAATCGAGTGTCATGGTGTTAGGTCATCTGATTTTAATTCCTTTTAACATTTTAAGCTTTTTATTGTTGTTATCCTTTACACAAAAAAATTGAGGGTGTTCAAAAGCATTGGTCAGTCTGTAATTGAACTAGATCCTAACTTCAGAAGAAATAAATGATTGGATGGTTTCCAGTTAAGATATAGGTATATGGTTATAGCAGCACATTTTATATGTATTCTATTTTTTTAGTTTTGTGTGAGCTAACAAGTCCATACATTTTTTTTCCCCCCCATGTGTAGGGGGCAGCAGAGTATGTTCCGGAGAAGGTGAAGAAGGCAGAGAAGAAGTTGGAAGAAAACCCATATGACCTTGACGCATGGAGCATTCTGATTCGAGAAGCACAGGTTTAGTGACACAGGGTTGCATTACCGGGGTTTGGTTACTTGGGATTTTGGGTGGGGAAGTAAGGGATGGAACAGAGGGACATGTATTAAGGTTGATATTGATTTATTATTAACGTATTCTTCACAAAATAAATGCCGTATTTAATGTTTAACTAGTGTAAATGTGAAATGAACTTTCCACCTGTAGAACCAACCAATAGATAAAGCACGGAAGACATATGAGCGACTTGTCACCCAGTTCCCCAGTTCTGGAAGATTCTGGAAACTTTTCATTGAAGCAGAGGTTAATACACTTTTTTTTCTTTGTTTTTGTTTTTTTACAACTTTGAGCGCATGGCTGGGTATTCTAACATGATCAACAATGTGACTTTCACACAAACAAATGGTTTCTAATAATTTAAAGCCACAACGCTTAATATAAGCAGTTTTCCATTGGTTTATGTAGATTTATATATTGTAAATTTATTTGGCGTTTTTACTTTGACAATCACATTGGCTGTGAAAGACCAAGAAGAGTTAAATGTAATTCATTGTTGTGATTTAAGGTATTTTGAGGGTTGTGGCTTTAAATGCAAAGAAAGCGTAAAATTAGTGCTAACTATTTCCTTCACAGAAAACATTTTGCTTCTGTTTCCAGAATTAAAATATATATATATTATGCGTCCTTTTTCAAATGGGGTAAAGTGCATTTGTTGCATGTTTGGTCTGCAACAGTATTAAAATTATTTTAATGGTATTGGAGTGCATTAGCCTTTTATTCACTTGTCGTGTCAATTTATTGCCTCCTGTGTCATTTCTCTGGGTTATTTTCTTTTAAAACAAATGCATTATAAAAGACAGGTGTAGATGTGTCCCCCACTTTTTTTTTGAGTTAAGTTTCTCCGCCCCAAAAGTAATCATGTAAGAGAAATTGATTATTTTACAGTCACCCCCATCTCTTTCCCTAAAGCATTAAACAAGATTCTCACCTACTTTGTTTTGCATGTAGCACAGCTTTAAGGCAATCCCTTTCTGGATTTTTATTTTATTTTTTATATATATATATATATTTTTTTTAATAGCAAACCATAGTAACAGTTGTTTCGCAACTGACAATTGATATGGCAGTCAAGCTTTAGCAGCTTTTTATTATTACATTCAGAGTTGGCATAGCGAGGTATTGGCACTAGATATGTATAATCCACAGAGCTAAGTGTGAGTTGATAACATCCTTCAGCCATTCCCTCAGTTAGTGCTTTAGTAGTCATTCACAGGTTATGACATTTGAGTACCCTACTGTTTTTTGCCAAATTGTAGGGTGTAATGTCTAATTGTTAATTAGACATTAGGTTTTTAGCGAAAACTACACTGACAAAACTAAAGAATTAAAAAGACGTTTTTGCAGTGGCTAAAATGTTTCAGGGAAGCAGTACAGAGGCCTGTGTTGTAAACCTTAGGTCAATTCATTTACATTTTGGTAAGTATGTTCGGCAATGTCCGTGCATGTCCTATTTCCCTTTAAATCATTTTTACTTCAAAGGATTGCACCAGATTATTATTATTTTTTTTCTTTTTTGTTCAAATTCAGTTGTCTTGTTTGGCGTTCACCTATGGGAGTCCCGTCTTGCGAAGCCTAAGCCTGTAAAATGATCTACACTGATCCTGACATCTTAGCCACAGAATGCATAGCGGGGACATGGTCCTGGTGAAAGAATGTTGTGGCTCTCATCCTACAAATTACTATTGTTAAATATATATGTATATAGAGGGCGATAAACAAGATATGCCCCTCTTTTAAAATTTTTTTTTTTTTTTCAGTATCAAGTCACACTACGCCAGGGTTTAATGTATTGGAGCTACTGAAAACGGATGGGAATAGAAAATATGCCAGTTGTTCTCCTTTTGACATCTGTGATTTCACTTTTTGCTGTGGAGTCAGTTTTGTTAATGGTCTCATTACCTCGAATTTGTTGGCCTGAGAAGTAGTTCTAAACAATGTTTAGTGCACCGTTAATTCATGTTTAATTATTTTTCCAAATAAGGAAATGAGCTTGGTGTGGCATAAATAGGAGATGGGATAATTCCAACAACTCAGTTTTGTGTCCAGCTCTGGTTACCTCACCACGCCACACTATCTAATGGGTCAACCCAAAACTCATAGTCGATTTAGTTTCTGCAATTCTAAATGGATTTTGATTTGATTTTTTTCAATTTTTTTTCTCTCCTCCCTGGTGATGAAATAGCTGGTTATTGTCCTTCTGATGTGGCCATAGTGGAAAGCTTTTGTTTTTCCCTGGCATTATTGGCACATTACAGAAGTCTTAAACATTGGCTAGTATTTTTTTTAATTGGTGATATTAATTGATTCATCTTAAATAACCAAACACAAACTGATATAGACATAAATAGCTTTGAGTGCCTCCCTCATACTCTGTATTAAAAACTGCGCTTAGATAATATTCATCCGCACTCCCATCTTTTTGTCGGAGGAGCTGTTTCTACAAATAGATAGTAATAGGCCATATTTTAAGACAATACTATAAAACAACTGCAATAAAATCTATCATAGAAAATGTGCATTGTCCATTATTGTATCTGTGTCATTACATAATGAAACCCCCCCCCCCCCCCGCAACGACCGATCCCAGTTATTCAATTACTGTCTTTCAGGGTTTGTAGTTCGACCCAATTACTGTGGGTTTCATCTGCCCTGTGTAGGTGACGTCACATGGCTCAGACCTGTACAGAGATTAAAATCACAAACATGCTAGTGAATTTTCCAATGATTTCTGAGAGTCAAGTTCAGATAGCAAGAATTAAGTATGGGTTTGTAAACTTGGGAAAAAGTTTCAAAGAATTTGTCCAACTCATCACCACACATTCCGGAGTATTTAGTGTTTAAACTCTTGTTAATTTTCACTTTACTGGCTCGTAGCTTTTATTTATTTATTTTTTGTTTTTTATACGGATGGTAAACACAGTTATGGACTGGGTTAGTCAACTTGCCATTAGACTTGTGGATACAAAGTGAACAGTGTATTACAGAAAACACTGGCATGGCTCTTCTTACCATCCCACCCCCCAATACACTTAATATTTTTCCAATTTTAAATGCACAGTTACAGAGAACAGTTCAGGTTGTTGTTTTGCCTTTATCTGGCCATAAATCCAGTCTGCCAAGCAAGTTGGGGTTATATATTTCATAAGTGCATTTATTTCTGTTCGATCACTCACTAAGAAGCAGCCATGGCAAATTGAATGTTTCCATAATCTGCTGCTGCTTGTCTTTAATGGTAAGATAGAGCCATAGTAAAGCAGACCAGGAGACTTATCTTAAGATGTATCAAATGGTTGATCACATCCGACATGACACGGGGTGGACCTGTCTGTCCCGCTGGCGGGAAGTGCCGGAATATGATTTATTTTAAGGACGTGACAAGTTGAGTGGTGGTGAATGTCTGGTGCTGTTTGTCCTGTGGTAGCGTTCTCTCTGGAGCCATGATGCTCGATCAAGCCGCCTCCTGCGTGAAAGATAGTGCAGACGTTTTGTTCTACTGAGGAGGGATCCATTAAAACTCTGAAGTGAAGACATTTTATATGCACTTTAGTTATTTCTTTTTTCCTATAAATGCAATGGTTTTATTCTACTTAATCAATGGTTTCAGTCATTAATCCATTTTTCTCCCATTTTTTTTCTGTAATCCAAGCCTACAAGTATAATTTGTGGCTAAATGTTGACAATCACTCAAAGACAATAAACTAGTCAACTTGAAATTGTAATTTGTCATTCTTGTGTGAACTTCACTTTGTTGATCTTTATGGGCTTGTACGCGTGAGTGGTGATTTGCATGAATCCATGTTTGTCTGTTAGATTCGGAGAAGCCTGTTGAATTAACACTGCATTTACACTTTTATTTACAGATCAAGGCTAAAAACTATGACAAGGTAGAAAAGGTAAGTGTCTATCGACCCTTGTCTTCTATGGCCATGAGACCCCAAATTCAACTTCTGGATATTTTCTTCCCTTTTGGCACACGTTTAATGTTTATATAGTGGTCACAAGCTACAAGTATAGCCATGGAGTGCAGCCATCAAAACCAAAGTCAACATTTACAGTTTTTGTGTTTTGATCTCTATGTTAATGTTTATTAGTTTAGCTATATTTAAACTTTGTGTAAACAATCAAGAGAAGTCTTTACTGAGAAAGATTGTCGTATTCGTCGTATTCATCTGCCTATTTTATTAGATCATTCAATAAAACCACCATAATACAGTATGACTTAATAGGTGGATCAACATTGAAAATCGGATTATGCCAAAGTATATTTCCTTGATCCATTTCTTAAGTTATATGTTATGATACTTAAATATGTCCATATAGATGACTTAGTATTGATGCCTTAACTTGATTCTGGCAATGCAATCCATCAAAATAGGGAAATGCAGTGGTGCTTTAGTGTAAACTGAACAAGGGACGTTGGGTGTGTTGTTACATAGACATTTGCATAGAAACAGCTTTGTTCTGGACATCGGAATAGGACTGCAGCTCATCATGTAGGTCAAGTGTGACAGTTTCAGGTTTTTTTTTTTTTATCTGCGTGGCAGCACCATAATCCCAGTCTGTGCCTGTAATCATGCTTAGTATTTGATCAAGGCAAACACATTAAAATTTTTGGTTAAAATCTTGTAGCTGTGTATAATGACAATAATTTGCCTTGTGATTCAGCGGCCTATATATTATTGGATTGTCAATTTGATTGGGATTTAGGGAGATCTTGGGTGTCTGTTCAACCCAAATGTATTTCCTGTCACTCCAAAATCATGTTAATTTTTTGTTGAAATGTGTATCTATGTGTACAGTAACGGTGCTTTAACTCAGTCTTCAGAACTCCACTCAACATTAATCTTGGAAGAACTGGGGTTACCCTGATCGTGAGAAGTTACATGTTGAAGCGTTTTGCGTTGTGGTTCCATTTGTTAAGGTCACAAAGCCCCACGGCGTTCATCCTCATCACAGTACTGGTACACGTAACACACTCCATCTAGATATTTGTCTGTTTTCCACCTTTCCAGCTGTTCCAGCGATGTCTCATGAAAGTTCTGCACATTGACTTGTGGAAATGCTACCTCTCATATGTACGGGAGACCAAGGGCAAACTGCCCAGCTACAAGTAAGAACAGTGGCTCCATGTGGTGGAAGGATAAAAATACTATAATAATATACTACCATGTATGCTGTTTTTCCATTTCATCACAATTGAGCATGACATTAAATTATATACATTTTCTTGTGTCTTAAAGGGAGAAGATGGCCCAGGCGTATGACTTTGCCCTTGATAAAATTGGCATGGAGATCATGTCTTACCAGGTAAATCATATCATACGTACACTTCTCACAAAAAGTTAGGGATTTTGGCTTTTGGGTGAAATTTATGGAAAATGTAAAAAGTTCACGCTACAGTGATATTATATCATGAAAGTAGGGCATTTAAGTAGAAGCATGCAATGGTGATTTCCTCATCTCAAACAATTGATTGAAACAAAAGCCAACAACACTGGTGGGTTTACCACAACAAAAAATGTCAACGTGTCAATAACTTGTCATGTGCCCTTGAGCATCAATTACAGCTTGACAACGACGTCTCATGCTGTTCACAAGTCGACTTACTGCCTGCTGAGGCCTGGCACCCCACTCTTCTTGAAGGGAGGCCCTCAGGTCATTGAGGTTCTGGGGTAAAGAGTTACGAGCCTCTACATGGCGACTCAGCTGATCCCATAGGTTTCTATGGGATTCAGGTCTGGACAAAGTGCAGGCCACTCCATTTGAGGTACCCCAGTCTCCAGCAGCCGTTCCCTAATGATGCAACCTCGATGCATGAAGATGAAATGAGGCCTGTTTTGTTCATGCAGGGGCACAATGACTGGATTAATGATGTTATTCAGGTAGTATTGGCTTGTCACTGTACCATTCACAAAGTGTAGGGCAGTTCTGTATTGACTAGAAACACTGTAACACCACCACCACCACCAAAGACTCGTCTGGTGACAACAGTGGCTGATGCAGTGCCCTCCTTGACGTCTCCAACATCGTTGACGGCCATCATTCTGCTCAACGTGAATCAACTTTCATCAGAGAACAGCACTGAGGCCCCCTGGTGCCTTGTCCGGGGTAAATGCTCCCTGGCCCGTGCAAGACGAGGATGCCTGTGCCTGCTGGTGTGGTCAGGTACCCTTGCAGATCGTCTAGCATGCAGACCACGCTGATGGAAACGGTTTAGAATGGTCTGACGTGACACTTGGGTGCCTCTCACCTCCCTTAAATGTGCCTGGAGTTGAGTGGCATCATCATCTGCTTCCGCAGGACACTGTTCACAATAAAGCACTCATCAGTGTGGGATGTGGCCAAAGGACGTCCACTTCTATGCCTTTCTGTGACTCTTCCAGTCTCTCTGTATCTCTGTTGCAAGCTGCTGATGACCCTCTGTGACACTCTAAGCTCAGTAGCCACTTCCCTCTGAGAACATCCTGTTTGAAGCCTCACAATGGCGAGGTACTGTTGATCAGTTTTTAGGTGTCGTCTTGTTCTCATGATGTCAAAATGTGAACAGCATGATGAAGAGGACTGTTTAAATACCAATTCTAATTGAACCAGGAAATGTATTGGTCCATTCATGGATTAAACACCTGTTGTGAATTTTGCCGTTCAACTCCTTGTTAGAGAACAGCAAGTTGTGCAAAAAGTAGTTCAACAGTTGGACGTGTGCATTCAAAAGTTTAGAGAAGGTCAAATAAAGTTTACCTGTAAAGATGAACCTAAAATGTATAGTGCATTTTAGGTTCATCCTGAAATTTCACCCGAAAGCCGAATATCCCTAACTTTTTGTGAGTAGTGTATGTCATCACAGCCGTAAGGACTAGACTCCAACAATCCAGAAAGGGGGTCAGTACAATCCAGCTCGTCCATAAATTCTGCTATCTTGTTCAGGATATTTTTTACAACGTCATTGAAGAGGTGTTAATTCAGTGATATGTTTTAGCATTGAGGTCATAGTTGCTGGTGGTGTACTGAGCTGCATTATATTCAAGCTGTTTATAATATTCTGTCCCCTCATGTATGTCAAAAAGGGAGGACAAAGAAATAGAACCGCCTCTCAATATAATGTAGTTCAGTACGACACCACATTTAACTATGACCTCATCATTAACGTATCATTTAATCTACACATCTCTGACTACGTCAGCAAAAGCTGAACAATATAAACTTCATAAAAGTAGAATGATGGCAGAGCTGGTGTATTGGATTGCATAGGCGTAACTAATAAAGTGCACACTGAGTGTAGGATATAGGTTTTGATTGAGTTTATTACTGTAGTTCTCAATCACAGTCGAGTCTCAAGGAGTTGACCACTTTTTCTCCTTTCTTCCAGATCTGGGTTGACTACATCAATTTCCTTAAAGGAGTGTAAGTGCAAGTTTTTTTTTTGTTTGTTTGTTTTAATCTTATTTTTACATCAAATGGATGAGCTTTCTTTTTTTTTTTTTTCCTTTTCTTTTTTTTTTTGGTATTTTTAGTTTAACCTTTATTCTGCTTATGTCAGTGAGGCGGTGGGCTCGTACGCAGAGAACCAAAGAATCACAGCGGTGCGCAGGGTGTACCAGAGGGGCTGCGTCAATCCCATGATCAACATAGAGCAGCTCTGGAGAGATTATAGCAAATATGAAGAGGTGAGAAACACAGACCCTTTAAAAATGACCTGGGAACCAATACCCATGACATGACATGACATGCCTGCACTCAAAGGCACAGTGGACTCACTGAACAACTGTGTTCCACCACCAGGGCATCAATATACATTTAGCCAAGAAGATGATTGAGGATCGTAGCAGAGACTACATGAACGCCAGAAGAGTGGCAAAGGTAAAGCAGGCGCGCACCCCTCAAAGTGTTTGAAATTCAGTAACCCATTTTCAGTCTTTCAGTTGAATTTTTGGTTTACAAATAAACATGGACTCGTGTCTGTGTCGTTCAGGAGTATGAGACTGTCATGAAGGGCCTGGACAGGAACGCTCCCTCGGTGCCGCCCCAGAACTCTCCCCAGGAGGCCCAGCAGGTGGAGATGTGGAAGAAGTACATCCAGTGGGAGAAAAGCAACCCGCTGCGGACAGAAGACCAGACCCTCATCACCAAGAGAGGTGACTCCTAGTTGCTGCTGTATTATTATTATTTTTTTAATATTATCATTTTTTGGGTGGAAATACAAAAGTTGTTTCAGTCGGTGTCAAAATGCGCGTATAGAAATGTCTTTGATTGATCACCACTGAACAAAACAATCTGCCCCAAATAATTTTTCTATGATAAATGAGTTTTTCCTGAAGGTTCCATCTGAAAATTGTGTTGTTGTGCAGTGATGTTTGCCTACGAGCAGTGTCTGCTGGTGCTGGGCCACCACCCCGATGTGTGGTACGAGGCGGCACAGTACCTGGAACAGTCAAGCAAACTACTGGCAGAGAAAGGGGTGAGCCGGGAGACCACAAAAATATACTGAGCTAATAAAACAAAACTGGAGCCATGATTTTTGATTGATTTATTTTTTTTAATCATTTTTCTCCGTTAAAATGACCACAGGACATGAACAACGCCAAGCTGTTCAGCGACGAGGCCGCTAACATTTACGAACGTGCCATTGGAACGCTGCTGAAGAAAAACATGTTGCTGTACTTCTCCTTCGCCGACTATGAGGAGGTGGGTGCCATCCCGGTTCAAACAGTGATTAGTGATCGGGCAAACGAGAGGCACAGGAAGTAAGCCTGAGTGTTTAGGTCGTAACGAGATTTTGGCCTGGTCCCCCCCAGAGTCGTATGAAACACGAGAAGGTCCACAGCATCTACAATCGACTGCTGGCCATCGAAGACATCGACCCCACCCTGGTCTACATCCAGTACATGAAGTTTGCCAGGAGGGCGGAGGGCATCAAATCCGGACGCACCATCTTCAAGAAGGCAAGGGAAGACCTGCGCACGCGCCACCACGTCTACGTGACCGCCGCCCTCATGGAGTACTACTGCAGCAAGGTGGAGACGCAAGATGATTAAAGATTATAAACTGGAACTTTTAAACACTATCATCACTAAACATGAAAGTTGGGATGGCCAAGAAACGCCCGTTCTTAATTGTCTTGCCTTAAATTGTTTTTTCAATCTGCTCTGCTCTTTTTTTAAAGGATAAATCTGTGGCCTTCAAGATATTTGAGCTGGGTCTGAAGAAGTATGGTGACATTCCAGAGTACATACTTGCCTACATCGATTACCTCTCCCACCTCAACGGTAGGTTGTCCGACAGGCCGCGGTTTATGCTAAACGTTTTATTTTTTTTATTTGATTTTTATTTATATTATTCTATTCACTAGCTGCATTACATTTTAGAAATCACTTCAGTTAGTTAGCTAGGTAGGAATTAGGTTAGCTATTATGTTCGGTTTAGTAACTATTGCGCATGATCTCCGGGTGCGTTGCAAAGACGTTTCACTGCATATACAGTATGTATGAAAGTATGTGTATAGTGACGAATAAACCTTGAATCTTGAAGTACGTCATACAGCTGATTAGAATGATGCTATTGTCTCAAAGGAAAGTGCAGCAACAAGTCTCAAATTAAAGGAAAACGACAGTATTCCGAAGCCCTATTTTTCGGTCTTTGTTAGTCAACCTGAGTGACATCAGAATCCTTTCAGTTGATCCAGTTTTGAGAGAAAAGCTTCAGCCGACTGCCGCGAGACGGGGGTTATGACGTCGCCGAAGATAAGGGGAGCGATAAGGGGCTGGACGAGGTTAAAAAGTGCCAGAGTTTTCCTCAAAGGAAAAACACTCCCTTTGAAAAGCTCTGTCTCTAATAATAGTCTGGACCTTTTATGACGTATATTTTTTTTCCTTCTTTTGTCTTCCAGAGGATAACAACACAAGGGTTCTTTTTGAGCGAGTCCTCACTTCAGGAAGCCTATCACCTGAAAAATCTGGGTAATATTATACACTGACTGATGAAATAATATCATGGTGTTTTTAGATTTTATATATATATATATATATATATATATATATATATATATATATATATATATATACACGCGCACACACACACCGATCAGCCACAACATTAAAACCACCACTAATATTGTGTAGATCCCCCTCATGATGCAAAAACAGCTCTGACCCGTGGAGGCATGGACTCCACAAGACCCCTGAAGGTGTCCTGTGGTATCTGGCACCAAGACCTTAGCAGCAGATTCTTTTAAGTCCTGGAAGTTGTGAGGTGGGGCCCCCACGGATCAGACTTGTTGTTACAGCACATCCCACAGATGCCCGATCAGATCGGACCCGAACCCCGGCCATCCACATGATGAAAAAGAAAATGTGATTCATCGTACCAGGCCACCTTCTTCCATTGCTCCATGGTCCAGTTCTGACACTTACATGCCCGTTGTAGACACTTTTTGCGATTGACAGGGGTCAGCCTGGACACTGACTGGTCTGCAGCTACACAGCTCCATACACAGCAAACTCTGATGCACTGTGTGTTCTGACACCTTTCTATCATAGCAGCTTTAACTTTTTCAGCAATTTGTGCTACAGTAGCTCTACTGTGGGATCTGACCAGACGGGCAAGTCCTCACTCCCCATGCCCATCAATGAGCCCATGGACACCCATGACCCTGTCGCCGGTTCACCGGTTGTCCTTCCTTGGACCACTTTTGGTAGTTTCTAACCACTTCATGCCAGGAACACTCTACAAGACCTGCTGTTTTGATGCTCTGACCCAGTCGTCTAGCCATCACAATGTGGTCCTTGACAAAGTCGCTGAGATCCTTACTCTTGTCCATTTTTCCTGCTTCCAACACATCAACTTCAAGAACTGACTGTTCACTTGCTGCCTAATATATCCCACCCCTTGACAGGTGCCATTGTAACGAGATGAGCAATGTTATTCACTTCTCCTGTCAGTGGTTTTAATGTTGTAGCTGTGTATATATAATGTACTTATCCTCCGTTCTTTTCAACGTGACACAGAGAGATCTGGGCTCGGTTCCTGGCCTTCGAGAGCAACATTGGAGACCTGGCCAGTATCCTGAAGGTTGAGCGCAGGCGTTTCACAGCCTTCAAGGATGAGTACGAGGGCAAAGAGACTGCCTTGCTCGTCGACAGATACAAGTTCATGGACCTGTACCCCTGCTCTGCCAGCGAACTCAAAGCTCTGGGATACAAGGTGCGCACAGCGGTAGCTCGTGAGATCTCTCGGTGCCGGAAGAGCTCGTCTAGCTTTTCGGTGTTCGCCCGGGTGGCCTTTTTTTCTCAAGCGGTATCCCGCTCTGTGACCTCCTGCAGGATGTTTCCCGTGCCAAATACGCAGCGTTGCTTCCGGAGACGGTGGTGACGCCCTCCGCGCCGACGCTGAAGGACGAGGCCGACCGCAAACCCGAGTACCCCAAACCCGACACTAACCAGATGATCCCCTTCCAGCCCCGCCACCAAGCTCGTACGTACTCCATGCGGCCTCGCTGGAGACCCACTTTGCCTTAGAACACTTGAACCGTGACATAAGTAAATCTCAAAATGATGTCTCAGATGTGTGTCTTGACCTGACAAATTGTTGTACTACTTTTGTACTCGAACTAAAAAAAACCCCTCTCCTCAGTTGAAGATATATTTCTGATTTTACCCCAAAAGCTCCAGGCTTGCACCCTGTCCCGGGAGGAGTTTTCCCCATCCCTCCGGCCGCTGTGGTCCTCATGAAGCTGCTGCCTCCACCCGCATGCTTCACTGTAAGTAACAACCTGTGACCTAGCAGCCGCGAGCTGCTTTTACTGGTGGTGCATGGGCTCAACCTCTCTCCTTTCCCCACAGGGTCCCTTCGTCCAAGTGGAAGAGCTGATGGAGTCTTTCAGGAGATGCACTCTGCCAGAGAGTGAGTTACTTTACTTGACTTTCCCCTGTCTTTTCATCTCCGCCCCGCATGTTGTCTCATGGTTCCTCCTCTCTCCGTGCCGCTCTCAGCCGTAGATGCCGCCGTGGAGCTGATCACAGGCAGGCAGCCGGACACGGGCGGAGAGGGGAACGGTGCCATGGAGAACCACACCTCCTCCAAATCCCTCAAGAGGCCCAACGCCGACTCGGACGAGGAGGACGACAAAGGAGCCGTGGCCCCGCCGGTGCACGACATCTACCGCGCCCGTCAGCAGAAGCGGATCCGATAGACTCTTGTGAGACGGCGGATCCCGCAGGAATGTAAAAAGGACCCTTCACTGGAGATGGTACGGGGTGAACATGTGCGTCTGTCTGACGGAGCGTCCTTCTGTTGTACAGCAATCACACACACACAGACTTGTTGCTTTTCCGTTGCTTTGTTGTTCTTAACAGTTTTTATTTTTAAAAACTGGTCAATATACTGTACAAAGTTTTTAATTCTATCATTGTTTTTTCTTTATGTCCCACGACTGAGTTCTTGATTTGTGATGTTCCAAGTATGGCATAGTGGCAAATTTTTTTAAGGTAAACTTCCTTTCAATAAAAAGGGGAACGATCCAACCAGTGTTTTTTTTTTTTAATTTTCTTCTTTGGTCCCTGTGCAATTTCAAAAGTTCATTATTATTGTTACCGCTAGGGTGCAGTGTGGAGCAGTGATTTGATATTTCAAATTTAAATTAACATTTGAGGGTTCGCCACCGCTTTTTGACAGACACAGTGTGTCTGTCACATTGTAAATGACAAGCTACACAGACGAGCACCTTTTCAATCCTGACACAACACGAAACACATTCACTGAGACGTTCTGACCCTCACTGTCACTTCAACACATTACAAAATGAGAACCAAATATTTTGTTCACGTTTCAGTCCTTGGAGCCCAACAAAGGCTCTCCATCATAAATAGTGAAAGACCATTTCAAATAGGGTCACAGACCCTGAGTGGCCTCCTACATCTTGGTAAATAAGTCCTATACATATTGCATCTTTCTCTACATTGAAGCAGATTCAACATTCAGCGCTTTAAAATTAACATCCTGTACAACATGTTCTTCACAATAGACTTTGTTCTAGAGCTTTACAATATAATACACAAATCGACAAATAAATACTGCCTAGGGTCACATGTCCAGACTGCCCAGTCTATTTCCAAAGTACTCGACGAAGATCTCCGGGTGTCCCTTGTAGAACTGTCCCAGCAGCCGCCTCTTCTCCTTGGAGGAGAGCTTGGGGTTCTTGTGGATCGTCCGGAGCAAAGAGCAAAGCTCCTCCCGGGTCGTCTTCTCCGCGTCGTCTGCGTAGGCCTTCCCGCTCACTCTCCTGCAGTATGTCGAGCCTGAGAAGCGAGGTACACGGACAACGTTTTTTTGACCAAAAGAACCGGACGGTGAACCATACGTGCGGTTAGATTTATCGGAAGAACAACTACGAACCGGTCATGGCATCCGGATCTTTTCCGCTCACGATGTTGGTCAGTCTGTCGCTGACCAGCTTGTGCAGAGAAGCAGGTATCTGGTGGACAGGGAAAGAGGCCTTAACATGCTGCGGCCAACAAACCCGTTGACCCCAGCGGGTTGGTCCACTTCACGGACAGAGCAGTGTGTTTACCCACCGCTGTCCCAATTACAGATATCAGAGGGTGGAGATATCGGAGATAGGGTTGCTTGGCAAAGCCTCTCTAGCCTTGGCTTCACCGGGACAGAAATTCACCGGCAACCTATTGCAATTTATCAAAATCTGTGTGTCTTTGTTCCTTGCTTAATTGCTATATATTATTGTAATAATAACTCACTTTAAACACGTCATCGTAGTTGTCTATCAGGAACAGCACCATCAGGTCCACCTTCCCCTTGGCCAGCCTTCTGCTGTAGACGATCACACAGGCGAAAGACCTCTTCACCGCCATTCTGTTCTCGATCTGAGAGGTTTTGCACGGGGGTCATTCGAGGGGACGTTCACCGCCACGCACGCACGCACGCAAACAGACCAGAGTTCCCGCTCACCTCTTGGTGCAGCTTGACCTCCTGCGGTTTGGCGGCGACGGCCATGAACCGGAGCAGCCGCCGCAGCTCCTCCCGGCTGCGGGAGTCCTGCAGCTTGAGGCAGAGCTGCAGAGCCTCCAGGGCCTGGTCCTTCTTCCCGTTTACTGCACAGAGCGCGCAGGGGTGAATACACAGGGGCTCAAGACCGCTATTTCAAATTTAAATGACAACCAACTCTATAATTACATTATGGGGATACGTACTTGTTGAGCAACATCCCAATGTCGGCCCATTACTACATTAATGCAGCGGTTCATCACATTCATTTTATCTGAACCGTAATTCAACATTCCTCAAACAAGGGATGCGCCTGAGCTGGATCCATGTACCGCATGGAGCAATGGTACATGCTATACTGCTCCATGCAGTAAATCGGGCAACATTCCACATAACGCAGAGACCATATGGAATATTAGTCCATTAGTCCACCATTTATCGTGGGTGGGGCGGGAAAGGATTCTTAAAAATCAATGAATCGCATGTTGGCATGATGTGCACTGTGCGCTGAGTGTCTTAAAGTAACATGCTACTCTGTGAGGTAACTACTGGAGCTAAGTTAGGGTCAGTTTCATTTAGGAGGAATTAAATGTATATTGATTACAACACAGACAATTAATAATATTATATAATTATAGAACAAGAACACATTATATATCTAGATATCTTATATACCTATATAGCATCCTTTTTTCCCCGGGGATCAATGAAGTTTTAGTTCATCTTATCTTATGTTTTTTTCTGATCTTATCTGAATTAGATCATTAACTGTGCTTTAAAATGTCTCATGGAAAAATCCAAACATATTTTGATGCTTAAAGAGAATCACATGGTAATTAGGTAGGGTACAATGATATACAATTGACTTCAACTGAAATCTATACATTAAGATAATTCCTTTAACTCCATTACTTGCAGGGATGGACTGGTAATCTGGCATACCGGCCATTTTGTATAATATACCATATCATTTATCATTAAAATAAAAAATTATAATGAAAAATTGTCCAACGGCCGTCCCATAAAGCAGGGACAGCGGCCCATCGGTTCGTTTTCTATTGACACTGGGCTGGCACAATCACATCTCTTACTCGGCCCCACCCCTCCCCCCCTGCCCTCTGTGTCTGGTGTCACGACCACTTGCACCACCAATCCCTCAGCCGTCCCTGAAACAACCCAGTGCTCCGTCACGGGCTCCCTCCTCTCACCCAGGAGTTCGGAGATGCCGCAGTGGATGTCGAAGATGTGGTTGCTGAGCAGAGGCGGCTGCTCCGTCTGCCCGTAGTGCCGCGCCAGCAGCGAGTAGAGCAGCCGCTTGCACTGCGCCGCGTCCTCGGAGCAGCCGGCCAGGCCCCGGCTCGCCTCCACCACCAGGTTGTCGGGAAGGAACTCCAGGCAGCCCACGGCCGCCAGCATCCACTCATCGGCCCTGGAGGGAGAGGCGGGGGGTCGGGATTTTAGGAAAGTGAAGACCAGAGAAGGAAGCTGTGGACAGAAATGCCTGTGAGGGATGACGCCCGCTATGAAGGTGAAAGGTCAAAGCGGGGGCGTTCGAGCTGGTTTGGTCCCAAAATCCGTGCGACAACAGGAACTAGAGAGCATGGAAACTTTTCTTTTTTTCCATTTATTATTATTTTGGGGCCAGCACAACTAATTGTGTGGCATTTCGGCCTATTATCAACAGAATAAGCTTCTTTATGACAGTACTGTCAAAACTGGATATTCCACCTTGGGAAGTTTTTAATGTAAAATTTGTGAGGGTCACAAGTCTGTGACTATCGCATCGGCTACTTTTATTATATCGTAGAGCCTGTGGGGGGCAAAAATGAATTATATATAAATTATGAGAATATTTAAAACCTTTTTAACTCAACACTTTTCTGTTTAAAAAACAATCGATCAAATATCAGTCTATCAGTCTTAGCAGTGTCCTTTGACCCTGTGTTCGTATCAAGAAGCCCAGTGTGGGGGTCGTGTCCCTGAGGTTGAGAACCTCTGGGTTAAAGGACGGAGGTTTCTCTCTCTTTTCTTTTCTCAGTGTACTTTAGTTTGCCCCGCACCAGGTCGTGGGCTGTGCTTGCCGTGAGCGTTACACATTTATTGGAAAAGTGAAAAAGCAATAGAGCACGTATCCAGTCCGGCCGGGCCAGGGTCCTATTAAATTCCAAAATTCCAGTTACGTAACGCATGTGGGTACCAACAATTCTCGTGCTGCTCGGGCCGTGTGCGGCGGGTGTGTTTCTGTTTGTGCATATATTTGGGCGTTCGCAAACCCCCGGCCTTTGTTTACAATGCGTCACGGTCACCGTTCTCTGGCTGCGTTCCCTCAGGTTTTTTCCAGGAAGGTGCGAACGGTCCCGGGCGGCGCTTTATCTGCCGTTTTTTATCGTAACCCTCCCCTGTTCTCCCGACCGGCACGTAAAAAAAAAAGAATTCGGGAGCAATCCGGGGTCTCCGGGGCGGTTTTGGGGCTTCGAGTAGACGTACTGTGCCTCGCTGAAGGCCTTGAGGACCTCTCGGTCCAGGTAGCTGGAGGTGTACAGCAGGTCGGGGTCGCTGTCCACGCTGTGGAGCGGAGGGCGGGGGCTTTCCTTTCCTTCCAGCAGGCTCTCCAACAGGGGCAGCTCGATCAGCTGCAGCAGCCGGAACACGGACTGCTGGTGCCAGACCTGACCCACCACTGAGGACGGCAGAGGGAGGACGTTTAGACACAAACGAGCAATAACGCACGACTACGGCTGTGTGTAAACGTGACGAGTCTGCAGGGACTCATCACGCCCAATGGTTTGTGATCAAAGCTGACGAGTCCCCGTAAAACTTTTCAACAATACAATTATTATTCTTATTTTTTTGTGAATACGCCAATTTTATGTATGAAAAAAGGGAACATATAGGGATCATATAACTTTTTCTGCCGGGCTTATGAAGTAATATTAGCCATATTACAACAAGTCATTTTCAAAATGTCGCTGTGTTCTGACAACATTTAAGCTTTAGTCAAGTTAATAAATCGTGATTATATACACCTCGTGATTTGCTCTCGTCATGACATTTCTTCATTCATGTGTATGTGAGTTTGTGAGTCCAATCATGACATTTGAAAATTTGATATGATCTAAAAATATATATATTTTTTTTTTCTTGGAAACCCATGCAATACCGCTACGCACCACGAGATGGGGGGCTCTTCAGACCCCCAGTTGAAAACGCTTGACGATATCGACCATATTGATGATATTGAATGGCGTCACATAAACATATCAAGCCCGTTAACCTTTGCAAATATAACTCATCGGTTGGAGGACACTTACAATCCTCGGAGAGACCCAGATTGATCATTTGGGGCGTGACGGCTGAGCTGATGTTGAGGTTTCCCAGAACTCGCTCCAGAGACTTGTCCGTCTTCACAGGGGAGTGGGTGACGTAGCCCTGCTGCTCCTCCTGCCTGAAGAGTCGCATAATGACAACGAGGCAGTTAAATAAAGAAAGAAAACAGCCGTGTTTGTTTGAACAAGCCCATAACAACACGCCTCCCTCAGAGGACGTATCCTACGGCTGGAATCAGTCGCGACGGCCCCGTTTTGATTGGATTCGTTCATCTTCGAGCGGAGCAAAAAAACGATCGAGGTTGACAAAATAAGAGCCGTTCAATTTTCAAAACATGTTTTGATTAAATAGACACTGACTTGTGACGCGGGCGCCGCGAGACTATTTCGGTGCAACCTGTTTCCAGGAACACATGGTTTTGAAAAGCCAGACCCCCCCGCCCGAAACAGAAAAATAATGACATGGACGGCGTTAAGGCACATCGGGCTCTGGCTTTTCCATGACCGGGGCCTTGGGTCTTTCATCTGCCAGACGAGCATCAGAGCAACGCGCCTGTTTCGTCCGCCATCAAACGCTGGCGGAGGGCGCCGGAAAGGGCCACGCGACTCCGACCGCCCCACACCGTTTTGGGTGAGATTGTGAATCTATGAAGATGCGTGTGTGCGTGTGTGCGTGCGTGCGTGTGCGCGTGTGTGTGCGCGCAAAATATGTGAAAAGAAAAACATGGACCGAAGAGGTCAATGAGCCACAGCAAAATAAACAAACCGTACAATAACGTGCACTACGATTAGTCATCTGTCAGCTCAGCCCTAATCATTCCCGACTCGATGGAGGCTGCTGGGAGTTTAAAAAAGTCCCCCTCTTGTACTTCTCTCGCTTATCTGCCTTCTCGACTGAGAGACAAGCAGCCAAGAGGTAATGAGGTTGACGGTGTTAAGCGGTAATCAAGGAGCGGTTGTTCATTCAAAGAATTGGGGACTGAGCAACTGAGGAAATGAAGCGGTGGAACCTTCAGTTTAGGGTTCACTGCCCTTAAGACGTCCATTTGGTCCAGACGTTTAAGCCGTAGCCAGAAAGCCCCGCGGGATTTAGGATTAACTCTTTAATCGGCCGTTGGGGGGGGAGAAGGACAAAAAGCATTAAAAATCCGGAGGCGAAATCGCCACGGCTCGGGTCCGTACCGTTTGTCGGGCGGGCTGTAGCCGTCCTGGTTCCCGTGGATGCTGGGCGAGTCGTAGCCGCTCTCGATGGTGCCGGCGGAGCGGGAGGGGGTGTGGGCGTCGGTCCGCACCACGGTGTAGGACGCCGGGTACAGGAACCGGTAGAGGCAGCAGCTGCTGTCCTCGAAGGTGTTCTGCCTCTTCTCTCTGCCAAACACCTTGGTGCCCACCGACTCAAAGACCCGCGAGTCCATCAGGGCCTGGCAGAGCCGCACGGCTTTGAAGCGCGGCACCTCCTCGTTGCCGCAGAAGCGGTTCTGGACGACGTGGGCCAGGACCACGTCCACGGCCTCCGAGCCCAGGAAGCAGTCCTCGTACGACTTGAGGTTGTGGCGACGCCGCTTCACCTCCACTTGGGACTGGAGGTTGTTGATGATGCTGCTCCAGATGAACGTGGCTCTGAAGGGCTTTCCCGCCATGACGTCCTCTGGGGAAGCAGGAGGAGGGGATGATGGATGGAGGAGGGGGTGGATGGATGGATAGAGGAGGGGATGGATGAATGGATGGAACAGATGGATGGATGGAGGCGGGAATGATGGATAGAGGAGGGGGTGGATGGATGGAGGAGGGGATGATGGATGGAGGAAGGGATGATGGATGGAGGAGGGGATGATGGATGGATGGATGGAGGAGATGGTGGATGGATGGATGATAAAGGAGGGGAGGGATGGATAGAGGAGGGGATGGATGGAAAGGGGAAGGGATGGGTTGATAGAGGAGGGGGTGGATGGAGGGATGGATGGATGAATAAATGGATGCAAAAGGGGGTGGATGGATGGATGGAGGAGGGGATGGATGGATGGATGGATGGAGGAGGGTGTGGATGGGTGGAGGAGGGGATGGATGGATGGATGGAGGAGGGGATGATGGATGGAGGAGGGGATGATGGATGGATGGATGGAGGAGAAGATGGATGGATGGATAGATAGATAGATGGATGGAGGGGATGGAGAGGGTGGTGGATGGATGGATGGATGGATGGATGATAAAGGGGGGGAGGGATGGATAGAGGAGGGGATGGATGGAAAGGGGAAGGGATGGATTGATAGAGGAGGGGGTGGGTGGGTGGATGGAGGAGGGGGTGGATGGGTGGAGGGATAAATGGATGGATGAGGAGATAGAGCGACAGGGAAACAAGAGCGTGGGCAGAAGAAGGGTGAGAAACCGTCAACTCCCTGGAAAGAAGACATTTAAACAGAAAGGGTGACGTCATGTGTCTGTCCATCCGCTGCCACCCGGTATCACGGTCAGCGATGGGGGCTCTTTAACTCTCTGTCACTCCTGAAGAAAAACATCCCCTTGCACTCTCAACTGTAGGGTTGTTCAAATCCACTTTTCAATTGCTCCTCTCCGTTCCATTAAATACATCTTCATGCATTTCACTGATCCACTGTAAAAAAAAACCAATAACCTTATCATCTGTTTCATTTTCTCGGATGGAAACAGAATCCTATTAATCATTCTGCGCACCCTAACGTGCACATTTCCGTAATGTGAGATTGCGTTTACAAAACCTTCATCTGGCATTGTGAACTATTATCTTGCAGGACTTGTTTCTCACAACTTCCTCAAAGACATTTTACTGCGCACCGGTCAGCAGACGTGAGGTTTGACTGACACTGCCTCACACCCTGGGGCTGATTAGCGATCCGGATTTTCCCTCCTTAGATATATTGATCCTATTTTAATACTAAAGATTCAAATGCAAATACTTCCCAAATGCCAGATAAAATGAAGGACGTACACATGCATTGGCACCGGTGGATATCACTTTTGTACAATGCTTGTGCAGGTTTGAGTCTGGGGGTCATGGGCAGCGCACACAGACACAGACACAGACACACAGACACACACACACACACACACACACGCATTGATAATTAATGGCACCATATCATCATACACACGCAGATACAGTTACACACAGAAACATTCAGCAGCTCAAAAAGCATTTGTCCGACACACTCAGGCCTTTTTGGATCACGAGAGCCCCGATCTCTCTTTCAGAGCCGCACTGGATGCGATGAGGTGACGACACGCAAGACACAGCCGCGGCACGTCATCAGCGGAACCAAAATTCAAAAGCTTACGAGTGAACGCTGGTGAGAGTTGGTGAGCAGCCGCCTCACACACCAAGCAGCTTCACGGCAGCATGGCCACACATGACTGACAGATGTTCACCCACTCGTGCACCAATAGGGAGGTTTAATAGATAAATGGGTATGTAGCTTGAGGAAGGTGATATCTGCCTTTGCAAAGTCATTACTCAACAAGACTAAATCCTTAAGCTCGGGGTTGGACCCAGTGCCATCTGGAAGCCCCCAGACTGGGCTCACAGTGGATCACACAGTGTGGAACACACAGTGTGGATCAGGTCGCTCCTGCATGGGCCAGTTTCCAGCGGCTTCCCTCTTTAAAACACGGCGTCTGATAAGATGGAACGCCATCCCAGCAGACAGGCTGGTGGCTCAGGAGGGAGTTGACTCCCATCAAGGGAAACAGAGGAGTCTATGTTTGCACACACACACACACACACACACACACACACACACACACACACACACACAGAGAGACAAGTAGTAAATAACCACAGAGGGAGTTCTTACCACATGGCTCAGTTAAGTTAAGGTTAATACACGACTGAGACATTTAGGTTTGAGCTGGAATGATCTGGAATTTGGTGAAATATGCACTTCGAGGTGAAAGGTATCGCAGGTGTTCTAAGGATATCTACTGTATATTTGGATGTTTCTATTGGGTAGAAACAGGGCAGGGTATGTACTTTATAGTTCTGTGAACAGCGATGGTTACAGTTTAATTAAGGTAAGAGATTAGGAATTTAAATCTAACCATTGTTTTTTAGCACAGCACCTCGGACAGGTAAGCACAAGCATTTGGAAAAAGACAAATTATCTATGTTGACACTAAGACCTCGATAAGATTCAAATCGATTACAATTTAACGACTTTTGGGGACTAATATTTCTAAAACCGAATTGAAGACATTGACTTTTCAAGGGCCAGCAGACACCCTCTATGAAAGATCCATTCTCCACCTTAAATAACAATATATATTAGTACTGCATACATAAGTAGTACTAACATATACTATATACAATATATTATATCGTATTATAAATAGTAATAATATTCCCTAGATCCGATCCCCTCTGGGCATTAAAACTTAGTTAGTTCAACTTGTATCGAAGAGAAACGGTCTTACCAAATGATGCGTTCAAGTCACTTTATATTTCCAATACAGGCCAATTTAGAGTAGACTCCCCAAAGTTTCCATTCATCACTGCATGCGCGGAAGAA